>NC_083737.1:4481968-4830301 GCF_028564815.1 Eubalaena glacialis | reverse complement strand
TCCATCAGGTGGTTTTTCATCTGAAGAATGAGAATAATGGCAGAATCATTGAGGGTATTATGTGTGAATGATTTACTGGGTAGATGATAGATAGATAGATTGATATATAGATGGATTGATAGATAGAAAGATAGATAGACATATAGAAGGATGGATAGAGAGATAGGTAGGTAGATAGATAGATAGACAGACAGACATATAGAAGGATGGATGGATTGATAGGTAGACAGACAGACACAGACATATAGAAGGATGGATGGATAGATAGGTAGACAGACAGACAGACATATAGAAGGATGGATGGATAGATACATAGATAGATACGTGGATGGATGGATAGATAAATAGAAGGATGGATGGATAGATACATAGACAGATACATGGATGGATGGATGGATAGACAGATACATCAGATAAATGACAGGTGATAGGTGGAGAGATAGATCTGAATAGATGAAAGATTTATAGATTCGATAGATGGTACATAGATGATAGAACAGATAAATGATTGGTGGATGGATAGATAATAGATACATAGATATGGATAGAGGAAAGATTGATAGATTTGATAGATGAGAGTAGATAGACGATTGATAGATATGAAACACTGGTAGATGATAGATAGCTAGAATAATATGTATTACATATTATATGAATTTATGCTTATTCCCACACCCATGCAGTTGAGTTTCTCATGTAGAGTAACCCAGCCATTAGAGGACAGCCATTTCAAGTGAGTTAAAAATTGCAATTTCTGGGCTTCCCTGGTGGCGCAGTGGTTAACAATCCGCCTGCCAACGCAGGGGACACGGGTTCGAGCCCTGGTCCGGGAAGATGCCACATGCCACGCAGCAACTAAGCCCGTGCGCCACAACTACTGAGCCTGTGCTCTAGAGCCCGCGAGCCACAACTACTGAAGCCTGCGCGCCTAGAGCCCGTGCTCCGCAACAAGAGACGCCACTGCAGTGAGAAGCCCACGCACCGCAATGAAGAGTAGCCCCCGCTCGCCGCAACTAGAGAAAGCCCGCGCGCAGCAACGAAGACCCAACGCAGCCAAAAATAAATAAATTAATGAATTAAAGAAAAATTTCGATTTCTACATTTAAGTGTTGTATATCAAATTTTAAAAACCTTATTCTTTTAAAATTCTCAGTTTGCTAGCATACTCACTTCAGAAGAACTGATGACCTTCCCCATAAATAGTAACAACACCTTTGCAAGGAACCCGCAGCCCCTCTGAGAGAGGGGACTTCATTCCACCTCCTTTTGTGTCCCGCTTGCCTGGAGCAGATGACCATGTTCTTCTCATCTGCTCCTCAAGGGAAATGTACTTACGCTGTTAATAAGTGAATTCTAGCTTTCCACACTGAAAGAATCTGGAGATCCAACGTGTTTGGAAAATTATTTTCAAGGCTGACCTCACCCATCGTTGACAGCTTTGGCAGATGCTGTGGTTAGGTGCCGGTTCCACTCAACAGATACGCCAGATGGATGAGGAACGGTGTGCTTTCCGCCACGGGGAGAAGCGGTGACCTAAATCTAAAGATTGAGCATTTGTTTCCAGTTTCTGCTGGTGACCTGCCTCGATCTCTCAGTCTTTTTAGAGCTTCCCGGTTCCAAGGCAGAGTCCGGGCAGGGCGGGAGTCTGGATGGGCAAGCGTTGCCTGGACGATCGGGATTCCGGAATCCCAGGGACAAGGTTTAGGCAACCTCATGGCTCTACCCCCAGCACGTGTTAGGAAAGGATTTCCCTGTTCATGTTCTGCTGTGGACCTTCATCCCCCCTTTTCAAACCTGCTATGTATCTGAAGAAAATGAAAACACTAATTCAAAAAGATCCATGCACCCCCATGTTCACAGCAGCACTATTTACAGTAGCCAAGATGTGGAAGCCACCTAAGTGTTCATCAACAGAGGAATGGATAAAGAAGATGTGGCACATATACACAATGGAATATTACTCGGTCATGAAAAAGAATGAAATAATGCCATTTGCAGCAACATGGATGGACCTAGAAATGATCATACTAGGTGAAATAAGTCAGACACAGAAAGACAAATATTCCATGTTATCACTTATATGTGGAATCTAAAAAGAAAATAAAACAAATGAATGACTATAACAAAACAGAAGCAGACTCACAGATACGGAGAACAAACTAGTGGTTCCTGGTGGGGAGAGGGAAGCGAGGAGGGGCAACAGAGGGGTAGGGGATTAAGAGGTACAAACTACTATGTATAAAACAGATAAGCCACGAGGATATACTGTAGAACGTGGGAAATACAGCCAATATTCTATAATAACTACAAACCTTTAAAATAGTGAATGATTGCGCTGTACACCCGAAACGAATATAATATTGTAAATCAACTATACCTCAATAAAAAAATTAAATAATAAATAAAAGCAAAATAAAAAAGATCTAACCTTGACTGGATGGATTTTCAGACAAGGCTGAGTTCTGAAGGTGACAGTCTGCAATGATTTCTTCTCCAAATCAGGTCATATTCCCCAGTTCTAGAGACGGAGACCTGATATCTCTGGGGACACTGATTCAGGCTATTAGAGGAAGAAATTGTCACAATTTTGAAGGGTGACGTTGTTTTTAATGATCACCAGTGCCACTGCCCTCTGGAAGAGTGGGAATGTGGACGGATCGTGACCACCCGCTGAATGCCATTTCTTTGCTGGAAGGGAAACAAGCAGTGTTTGTTAGAATGAAAACAAACCTTGGGAGAGTTTTCCCTTTCAGAGTTTATAGATATCTCGGGGAGGTCCCAAGAGGTTAGAGGGACAAACTGGGGCCAGACCCCCAGCCAACATTCTCCCCATGCATGGTGTCTCTCCAAGAGAAAATGAAGTTATCTTTTATAGTGCACGATTCCCCTGCATTACCCTGAGCCCTGGCGTATCCATCCTCTTCCATTTCTGTTCCGCTCTGCTCTCTCCTGGAAGGCAAGATGAGCCTTTACAATGTATAAACTGGTGATGCTCTGGCCAGCCCATGTCCTCAGAACACTCGAGGGAGGAGAGCCCCGTGGTCAGGAGCAGACCGGGCTCAAGAGGGAAGGGACCTTGGAACAAGCTCATGGGTCCAAAATGTTAGTTTGTCAGAAAAGGCAAACAAATATCAACTCTCCCAGAAAGAAAAGAAAATCTTTCACGGCCACTGAAACATGGGAGCGGAGATGCCTTCAAGATAACTAGCTTCTCCCAAAGCAGTACTACTCCTGTAGTAGTGTTAGTAAACACTTTTACTAAGTAAGAAACATGAACAAATCCTAAAGGATTCTGACAAAACTCCAGGGGATGAACTGTATTTTTTTTTTTTTTAATTTTCACATCTGGAACTTCCAGAATCTGTCCATTTAGCATATTTCAAAAATAATGGACATATATGCAGCCTCTCCATATGAATTCAAGATGCTGTGATTAAGTGCCATATGCTTTGCTCTCGTAACTTGACAAAAGACATTATATTACAGAGGATGGAACATTTGATAGAAACAGTGTAGAATCCCTTTTTATTAACTTTCCTATATGTTTTTATATCTCCAGATAATTTTCCCGAAGACACAGGTAATTTTTTTTTTTTTTAGTAATGAAGTGTTTCACTTACACCCTTAGGTCTCTCATAAACTCCTTTGGTGATGAGAAAGAAACTTTCCATCGTTAACGAAAAGCATATGCTGAGGTTTAGATGACATCAATCTGATTCCTGTAGAATGATGGGACTTTGGGAGTTCTGTGAAGTTAAAAAAAAAAAAGAAAGAAAGAAAAAAGAAGAAGCCGTACAGCTTACTCAGCACTGGATTTCACACCAAGGGAAATGCATGGAAGAGGGTTAAAAAACCATTAATGAGAATGTCCTGTCATTCTATCAAGGGACGTGAAGAAATGGCTAATAAGAATGGGGACGGCTTTCAGGGATGTTGTCATCTTTATGGCATCAGCGTCACTCAAGGCGCACTCTGTCCATCTTAGATGCAGTGCCGGCGGCATATCTTCGTGAGAAGCGGCATCTCCAGCGTGAGTGTCCAGTCGTCCCTCCCAAACTCCATCCTCCTCCCTCTTTCCAGTCTCCCCATCTGCCCCCTTCATGACTCACGTCTTGACCACAGACATCTCCTGCCCCTCCCACCACAGCTGTCCACCCACTGCTCTCTGCGTGAGGCATTTCCCTGACATTCTCTTCCACCCTTTCTTCTCCTTTGTTTCCACCAACGTGACATAAATGCCAGATGTCAGATGGGGCTGGGCATTTTTAAAAGGAAAAAAGAAATGGCAGACATCCTCAGACGTTCCCGAGACCTCCTTCCTCCTTCCCTGAAGCTACTGTCCCATCTTCCCCCTTCCTGTCCCCACCGAATGTTCTCGAACGTGGACCACACTCATTTCTCTCCCGTTCCGCTGACTGCTCAGCCCAACCCATCACTGCTGTGATGTTGCCCCGGGAAATACGGCACGATCTCCTTTCCAACCCAAGAACCCATTTTCAAGAACCCATCTTCTTGGAGCTGCTCCTTCCTGCTTCTCCCCAGAAACCTTTCCCCTCTGATCTCCACAGCATCATCCTCTTCTGCTCTCCGTACCTCTCCCACTGCGCTTCATCGATCATTATTCTGGATAATTTCCTCTCCTCCATATTCCCATACGGGTAAGAGCTCAAACCTCTCCAGTACCATTTTTTTTTGATGGTGGTGGGGTTTCCTGTGCTTCAGAATATAGTTTAAATGGACTTTTAAAATTAATTTTTATCCGAGTACAGTTGATTTACAATGTTGTGTTAGTTTCAGGTGTACAGCAAAGTGAATCAGTTATACATACACATATATCCACTCTTCTGTTTGATTCTGTTCCCATATAGGTCATTACAGAGTATTGAGTAGAGTTCCCTGTGCTATATACAGTAGGCTCTTATTAGTTATCTATTTTATATGTAGTAGTGTGTATATGTCAATTATTTGCAAACGAAGCAACTGATAAGGGATTAATCTCCAAAATATACAAAGAGCTCATGCAGCTCAATATCAAAAAAACAAACAACCCAATCCAAAAATGGGCAGAAGATCTAAAAAGACACAATGTAAAAAAGAAGAGAATGTAAAAAAAGAAGATATATAATATATAGGTGTATAACTGAATTATTTTACTGTATACCTGAAACGAATACAACATTGTAAAACAACTAAATTTCAATAAAAAATTTTTAAAAATTAAAAAAATAAATAAATCTCCACTTGATCACGGCTAACAACTACGTGAATGAGAAAATGACACATTTGGGGAGCAACGGCCAAGCAGAAGAGATAATTCCATTAATTTCGTTTTGTATATTCACTAGCGGATTGGGACCATTTAACTGTCCTCCCAGCCAACTCTTGCAGAAGCCAGAGTGGGAGGCTGCTGCTTGCTTGCAGCTGATCTGAGCGGCACTATCTCTACTGGGTGGAAATTACACTGGCTCCTTTGTGGCTTGTGAAAACAGGATGTGAGAGCATTTGGAAAGCCTTGGGACGCGGCTTCAGGGAGCTCTGGGGCCTCCAGCATCTACTCTGCATGCTGTCTATGGATGATGATTCACCCATTTCAATCTATTTCATTGATTTCTACCGATGCCTGGGTGTCCGGTTGGCAGTCGTGGGTGAAGCAGCATCAAAAACAAGTCACGGGGCTTCCCTGGTGGCGCAGTGGTTAAGAATTTGCCTGCCAATGCAGGGGACACGGGTTAGAGCCCTGAATCAGGAAGATCCCAAATGCCACGGAGCAACTAAGCCCGTGCGCCACAACTACTGAGCCTGCACTCTAGAGCCCGCGAGCCACAACTACTGAGCCCACGAGCACAACTACTGAGCCCGCGTGCCACAACTACTGAAGCCTGCGTGCCTAGAGCCCGTGCTCTGCAACAAGAGAAGCCACCGCAATGAGAAGCCCGCGCACTGCAACGAAGAGTAGCCCCTGCTCGCTGCAACTAGAGAAAGCCCGCGCGCAGCAACAAAGACCCAACACAGCCCAAAATAAATAAATAAAATTAAATCTCAAAAAACAACAAAACAAAACAAGTCACGCATAGGCAAAACTCCATCTCTCCTTGGATCCATGCCCTTTCCCGTCACAAACTGGGCTGCTGTGCAGAGGTGGCCAAAGCCCCCCACCTGGCGGGTGCTTCCATTCTCCCCAGACTGAACCCTTCCGTGGAAGACCGCCTCACACCCTAGGATGCTACGGGGAGATCTCCCTTCAGCGTTGTCTCAGTCTCTTTACTTCCTATTCTTTTTAAAAGCCCTTGGGAGGGGAGTTCCCTGGTGGCCCAGAGGTTAGGATTCCGCGCTTTCACTGCCGAGGCCCGCGTTCCCTCCGCGGTCAGGGAACCGAGATCCCGCAAGCTGAGCAATGCAGGCAAAAAAAAATTTTTTAATAAATAAACACCCTTGGGAGAGACTGAGACTTAAGCGGGAAGTTAAGTTTCCCACTTAACTATTCCTACTTTGCACACTGGGAATAGCTCATTACTGTGCCCAGAGCAAAGAAACAAAAGGAGCCAGTGGTTGTGTATGTGTGAGTGTGGTGTGTGTGTGTGTGTGTAATGTGTGTGGTGTGTGCATGAGTGCACGGAGAGACGCTGGTGCATGGAGGAGACCACAGTACACAGCTAAGCGTGAAGATTGAGATGTAAACTGCAGCTCTGCCATTGGTTCTGGGGTACATTAATTAAGTTTTTTCAAAATGTTCCCTCTTCCTCTATAAAATGGAGATAAGACCTGTCACCAGTATTTGTTGTGACGTTTAAAAATAAAGCGTCAAGTCCTGGAAGAGACACATGGATTGCTGCTGGGGGAGCTTGGTGCGGCAGAGGTGTAGGGAAGGAGGACTCTGAATTCTCCAGAAATCAGGGCTCCCTCTTCCAAGTGGACGGTAGACAAGGAGATCCGAACCCAATTTGGGAAGGTCATTCTGTGCAGGATGCCTCCACGATTGCTGCCTCCCACAAACACAACAGCAGTCAATACAAATATCACAATATCCCTGTAACGTAAGTCCCCCATGAATTTCTTCAATGCAGCTAAATCCAGGTGGTGACACAGACCACTCTCTTAACATGTGGTTTATGAGAGATTAACAAGCAAAAAAGAGAAAGAAAGGGAAAGAAAACCTTAATTTGGAAACTGGACATTATAACTTCTACTGTCCTTTGCCATGGTCCCAGCTTGTGGAAAATTTTAAAACTTGTGATAAATAAAGGAATTCCCTGGCAGTCCAGTGGCTAGGATGTGGCGCTTTCACTGTCATGGCCCAGGTTCAATCCCTGGTCAGGGAACTAAGAGCCCACAAGCCACACAGTGGTCAAAAATAAATAATAATTAATAAATAAAAATAAATTAAAAATTGTGATAAATAATTCAACACGTGAGGTAACTATACAGTGTTCATTACTTAGAGAATTGTTGAACCAATAATACAACTGAGAAGATGCTCCTCCAAGAAGCCTTTCAAAAGACATCCAGAAGATTTATATAAAAGTCCAGCAAAACTCCAATGATTGCCCCAGACAGAAAGAAGAGAAAGAACGGAAGACAAGGAGAAAGAATATTTGGACAACTAACAGTTGAAAATCTCCCCCGAACTGAAGAAACACAGAAAAGGTTAGATCCAACCAACCCAAGAGGGTCCAGCCATCCTTAAATCCCATATGGCTCATCTAATCAATTCCTAACCAGGAGGCTATCAAGCGAATATAACCAGAGGCAATGTTGCTAGAAAGACAGAGTCGTGAAAGGAAGGATGCTTTGTCACGTTATGCTCTGAGATGCTCAGAATCTAGGGGAGGGCTTTGTTCCGTCGTGTGGCCCTGACATGGGATGTTGAGAGCCCAGAGTGTGCCATATAAAGAGTGACCATCGCTATCAAGAAAACCCAAGTTGTGCCCTAAAGAGTGTGACCCAAACAACTCCAGAAAGAGACAGGAAGGACATTCTAGGGACAGGGAAGTCCCCCTTGGTCTGGGCTGCTCCTTAGGACGGAGCTGAGTTTATAACAAAGTCTACAAAAGGTAAACTTTACAACAAACCCAACCGTAGTCAAACCCAAGAGTAGAATGTCTCACCATCTGTATCATCACACCAGATGGGCTGCCTTGGAAATAAATGATTCTGGAAATTTTCACACAGAGCTGGACAACCCTTGCTCTGACCCTTGGAAACTGACTATGGGATGCTTGGACCATGAGTTGGTATCCATTTGGAGGAAACTCTGAGTGACCGGCTAAGGGGAGCTGGGCTGCTTTCTATGTCATGGAGAACCTTGCACCAGCTCACACACTGTCAGATTTACAACTTATTTTTAAATATTTCCTTTTAACAAATTATACACTATGCAATATTTCAACAAGAAAAGGCAAACACGTTTAGGTAGGCAAGGAAAAAAAAACATCTTGGAAAGGTAAATCCCAAACCCAGCATTTTATATATGAGTAATTCACTTCGAACAGTGCCAGTCAAGTGGGAAACTAGGGATACTCTGAGATCATCTAAGGATAGAGCATGCTTGGCTTTTACGATGTTGGGTTGCTTTGAAAGAAAGAAGAGGGTTTTGTTTAAAACATCCAGATAATTACAGCTGATCAGAATTTACTATGTGCGATTTTGTTAATAGATAACGAATTGTTTACTTTCTCCATGTGTGTTTTTTTTTTTTTTTTTTTTTTTTTTTCCATGTGTGTTTTTAAGCAGACTTTAGTTTCTAGAAACCTCAGATCTATAAAGGAAGATAGCTGTGGGGTTTATTCACCTGTGAATTAAAAAACTGTTACCTTAGCAACCTGAACCAGAACTCAGCCTACGCTGGGGCGGATACGTTCTGTTCCTTAAGTGGTACTTCACATGGTTTGATTTTGCTGCCAGTCAACTTGTCTGGGGTTTTAGAAAGGTCATCTCAGTTCTAGAAGGTTGAAGAGAAACAGTCTTGGTGTTCTCTGCATGTACAACCGGGATGAATGTATCAACCTTGCCGATGCTCTTTTGCAGCAAACCTAAGTTCTATGGTGCTTCTACAGTGAGATTATATTCACCAAAGAGTTAGGAAACCCACGGTTAAAACGACCCAAGCTTGTAGACTTCGTCCCTTTCTCCTGGCTTCAAGACAGCGACTCCTTTGCTATATGATCCAGTAATCCCACTCCTGGGCATATATCCGGAGAAAAGTCTAATTTGAAAAGATACATGCATCCCAATATTCATAGCAGCACTATTTACAAGAGCCAGGACATGGAAGCAACCTAAATGTCCATCGACAGAGGAATGGATAAAGAAGATGTGGTCTATATATACAGTGTTTGAAATTACATTAAGAAAGAGCCTCTGAAATGAACACCAGGTTAAACACTGGACTCCAAGGAAAGGCATCCAGCCATCCTGCCCTCATCTTTCCTGCGTTCAAATCCATGGGGCATCTCAGATCTGAGTCTGTGACCAAGGTTTATCACTTTACAATTGAATTCTAACACCTCTGAAAAGTCGTCGACCCAGGCCTCCTAAAAACATGCATTCAGAGATGAAATAAAACAGAGGTAGAGCACGTGGAACTCCAAGTGGGTGAGGACCCGGAGAGACCAAGTTGAAGATAAAAAAAGGGGGAGAGGAGCAAATTGCACGTGCAGAAGGACGGATAAGGCAGTTACCCGGCACAGCCAGCTACCCCGTAGATAAAGGAGGGACCCTTTGGTCCTGGTGGGGTAATTCACATCCCCACCCTGAAGGCAGTCTGCCTCGCCTGAGTGATTCAGCTACAAGAAGCTATGAAATCGACTAGGATAAATAACGGAGTTGGTCCGAAGGTCAGGGAGCTCTGAAGAGGTGGCTGCAAGACAGGACACCGTGGGGACCCACTTCTAGAAGAGAAAACACCCTTGCCTGCATCCGGGAGACAAAGGCTCTGGTGCTCTGGGCTCAGAAGCCCAGAGAAATTGGGGAACGAGGCCAAGTTTCCACAAGCAGTAAGTGGAGACATCCTCAGAAGAACTGGGTCTGTAATACGGCAAAGACAGTGGGACACACCAGTGCCCTATTAACAATCCCACAGATTGCAGGGAACAGGGATTTTTCTGTTTGTTACTAACGACTTTCAATGTCCAGCGTTTAAATTATCAGTGGAATTTCCATTGGACTGTGCGTATCTTTGATGGACATGGCCCGTGGGTATGAATAGCCACATCTGAGCACCAAATAAAGTAAGATGTGTTTATTGCAACCGATGTTATGAAGTTCTAGGAAGGAAAACACTACAAGACTGGTGCTAAAGAAAAACAAACCGAGCACACTCATTCTGATTTAAGAGTATCCCATTTTTATGTTTTTGCGGTAACATAGCAATGCTCTTACACACTCTGGATGGCTCTCTCCGCCTCTCTCGTATTTAATGAGATTGGACGAGGCATCTTAAGCCACTCATCTTCAATCTATGCACAAGTGAATTTTAAAGAAGTGGGCAAAACTGTGCTGTCGTGTCCTGGTAAGGTCTGTGCATCTCAGCCAACACAAGCACACCTCAGGTGTGAGAGGGACCAGGCAGGTGCAAACACCTTTACCCTTCCGAGAATGCGTAAAGTGCAAATGCAGACATGGCGATTCCTCGAAAGGCCTGTAAAATGCCATTTAACATAAAAACACTGAGAACATGTTTTAAAGGTAGCAAAACGCAGCACAGATGAAAGAAAGAACCCAGAGAACGTGAGGCAAAGAGAAAGCCAGTCTGGGTGGACCACAGAAAAGAGAACTTACAATATTTGTATTCAATAGCAAGAGTTTGGAAACGGTCTGAAACCCTGGGATCGTTGCCTAAAATTTTCCGCTTTCCTCAGCCAGACTAGAAACTGCATTAAATATATAAAAAAAAAAAAAATCGTGACGGTTTTTGCACCAGGAAAAATACATCCATCCGTTGTAGCATCTCATGAACTAAGGCAGAATGGAAAAATCAGAACCAAGCCATGCTCCTAAGGTGATGCCCAAATGCAAAGGAAACGGGCTGGGGGTTGGAGGTGGGAGTTCAGATTTCCGAGGAGTGTCAACGTCTGGTTCTCATCTGAGCTGCAATGAGGTGCCTGACTACCTTGAATCTCTCACCGGTTGGGCCTTTCCAACTCAACAGCACCAAATCCCTGAAAGACACTATTTCAAGCATGGCTTTACAGCCAAATAAGTTGAGAAGCCACAAAGCGGTATCATTTCTGGGGCACTGAGATGGGGCCTAGATAAGTTGCTAGAGCTGCCATAATAAAGTAGCACAGACAAGGAGGCTTAAATAACAAACATTTATGTCTCCCAGCCCTGGAGGCTGGAATCTGAGATCCCGGTGTGGGCAGGGCTGGTTCCTCCCGAGGCCTCCCTCCTGGGCGTGTAGACGGCAATCTCCTCCCTGTGTCCTCACAGGGTCGTCCCTCTGTGTGTGTCTGTGTCCTGATCTCCTCTTCTTATAAGGACACCAGTCCTGTGGGATCAGGCCACACCCTAATGACCTCATTTTACTTTAATCACTTCTTTAAAGACCCCGTTTCCAAATACAGCCCCCTTCCAAGGTCCTGGGGGTGAGAACTTCAACATATGGATTTTGATGGGACACAATTAGCCCATAACGGTGTCCCGACGGATTGTGCTTTGTGCTGAAACAGTCTGCATATGTCACTGGTTTCTGCTCAGCGTCTTTTTATGGAGCACGGGAATGCAGGCACCATCCACTGGCTTTAGACAACATGGCAGGAAAGAGGACAGTTTAGGTCAGCAAGCTCAGGTCATGAAGAACTTTCCACGCGACGCTTGACTGCTGTGATTTATCCTCTAGATCAGAGGCCGACCAACTATAGCGCATGGGCCGAATCTGGGCCACCATCTGTTTTTCGTAAAATAATTTTATTGGCACAAAGCTACGCCGGTTCCTTGACATATTTTCTATGGCTGCTTTTGCAATAAAGTGGCAGAGTCGAGTAGCTGCCAAGGAAGCCAGATACCCTGCAAAGCCAGAGATACAATTACTCCCCGACCAGTTACAAAAAAAAAAATTAAAATATGCCAATCCCTGCTCTAAATGACGTGGAGTGATTGGAAAGGATTTTACTCAAGAGAATGATACACCCACGTTTACAGTTTTACAATCATTCAAGGAATCCTGTAGGGATTTGGCCCAGAGGGAATTAACAGATGCAGTAAGATCCCAAGGGAGACGGGGCATGGGGATGAAAGATACGGATACGTGTATCTCTCAGGGATACATGGGGAAGCAGCGCACGGTCCCGACAGCCTGAAATGTGCATCAAGACACAGATGGTAAGCCTGTCTTCTGAGAGAGAAAATGGTGGGATGAGACATGTTTGGAAATGTTTACAGGGCTCAGCCTACGAGTGAAGAGGTAAGAACGGCATGTGAAGGAAGATTCTGGTGCCAGCTACACGCCTGGCAGGGTGGGACAGAACCACTCAGTGACTGTCTCCGTGGGGACCTGAGCCCAGGTGTAGCCTTGGAGAATGTGGTCTTAGAGGCTGAGCCAGGCTTGCGGACTGCGGGGCTGGTGCCGGCCAGGGGGCCTCAAAGCAAAGCTGCTCTGCATCGGCCACTGTAACAGGAATGGCTGATGTGTTTCCAATGTCTATCAGGGTTTAAAATGCAGAACTCCCTATCATGCGTCAGCCGTCCTAGCATGAATGATCTGATGAGTGCAGATGATCAATGTAGAGGGTGTAGACCTCGGTGTGAATTGTTTTCTTTCGGAAGATGAGGTTGGTTGAGACTGATCTGCTCCTTCCCAGTTACCCAGCTGTGTATGAGGGTCCTAGCTCACCGGAAGGAAGTGACTTTTAAAGCAGAGTGACAGAAATCTACTGGACAAATAAAAACACCTCTCAAATCCCAGGGGAAAGACTCTTGAAGTGGCATCAACTGCCCTCTCGTGGACACAGTTTGAACAAAAAAGATCCCGTGGGCCTTGACACAAAAAGATCCTGTGGGCCTTTATTCTCTTTCCGGAATAAAGAGAGAGGAGAAATGTGCAAATGTTTCTTGTTAATTTATACAGTTGTTTAATCATCCACAAAACCGCACTCAGCAATGTCAGCAGATATTCTGTATACAGATGGCTGGTAGGTTTGCAGGTCAAATGACCATAAAGTAAACTATTTCTTCCTTTTTGCAAAGATTAGGCAGTGATGTGTTTTTTAAAAAAAAATGTTCAAATTGGCCATGTTTAAATCTGTTGGGTGTGCTTATCTTTGGAGAGTTTTGCAAGATCCACTAGCGTCATCATGTAACATAATCCATCAGCAACCGCAGAATCATGCCTGGTATTTCTACACAGTTTCACAATCGTTGGCGCAAAGGCCCCTGAAGGCAACAGGTAGGAGGGGCAGGGTTTTCTGTGCCTTCTTCTGCTTGGTTACACTTTCTTTTTTTATTCCTGGTTCCACAAGCACTCTTCAGAACTGAACAAGTATGTGGCAATCCTTCATGGCTGGACCCATGAAGCCAGGAGGATGTGAGCCCACTTAGAGAGCCAGGGACTTTCCGCAGTGCTGGGAGGGGCCGCTCAGAAGCATGGAAAGTGAAAGACGTTCCTGCTGTGTGTCGTCCTTTCTGGTCCCAGCGGGTGACGGGGAAGAGACAAAATGCACCACATTCTAAAGGGTCCTCGGTGTGTTCATCAGACCCCACAGTCCTTGACAGGGACAACTGGACCCCCAGGGGACACTTGGCAATATCCGGAGACATTATGGTTGTCATAACTTGGGGGTAGGGGTGCAACTGGCATCTGGTGGGTGGAGACCAGGGATGCTGCTCAACATCCTACAAGTACAGAGGACACCCCACCCCAGAACGATACAGACCCAAATGTCAGGGTTACTGATGCCAAAAAACCCCATGTTAGCATGGGAGATTCTATCTGTCTATCTGTCTACCCATTCATCTATACATCCATCCACATTTGCATCCATCCATCTATTCTTCCATCCATCCAATCTATCCATCCATCATCCATCCATCCATCACTCCATCTATCCATCGCTCCATCCATATGTCCATCACTCCATCCATGTCCATCCACCCATCCATCCATCCATCCATCCATCCATATGTCCATCACTCCATCCATCCATCCATCACTCCATCCATCCATCCATCACTCCATCCATCCATCCATCCATCTGTCCATCACTCCATCCATATGTCCATCCATCCATCCATCCGTCCGTCCACCCATCCATCCATCCATCCAACCTTATCTGCCTATCATCTATCTATCTATCCACCTATCTATCTAACTGCTACTGGTGTTCTGTTTCTCTCAAGAACTCAGACTAATACACATGGTATTGAGGGAGGAAAGCCAATGTCTCTATTCATGAGAACAAGAATAGTGGGACAGTAGGCAAGACTGGGGTTTGTGGGCAAGCAGAGTGGAGCCCAGAGAGCAGTCCCACGGAGTTTTGGAAGGGCCTCCACCTACGGGGTCATACAAACCCTGGTCCCAAGTTCCCCAGTCCATAAGTGTTGGATTCAGACCAATCAACTTCCCTTTATCATCTAATAAATACTCCATTAGACCACCACAATTTGAGTCAAGGATTCTCAGAATAGGATAAAGAATAGCTTCCTGCTACACTGAGGATCTTTGTAGATTTTTCTGGGACTGAGCATTTTCCAGGGATGTGGAGACTTTAGTTTTAAAACCATGAACTTTTCAGGTGAGCTGGGACGACCTGGTCACCCTAATTCCCGGGATAGGGGAATAATCAAACAAGTAAAGAGCTGTGAGAAGCAAAATTTGTCTAAGTCATAACTTGCTCAGGGAAACACAATTGCCCGGGGTAGGGGACAGGCAGGGGCCTGAGAAAAGGAGGGCTGTCAAGGCACAGCAGATGTAAAAAGATGGATCAGGCCACGTGTATTTCTCAAATAGGATTCTATTATCATTTCCCCCCAAAGTTAAATGTTTCCTTTAAATAGACCCACCTACTCTCCGGGGTAGCTTCAGAGGACTTCACTGGAAAGCAACTGAATTTGTAAAACAGAAAATATGAACACAACTTAATTCTATAGTACTTTAGGAAATAAGGGATCATTATCTGACATTTCAAATTTAAATCCCAATAGACACTAGGCCTTCCAAAGATAAAAATAAGGAGAATGTGCTTAAAATCCCAAACTTAGGTATACTCATGGGCTTCCTGTCTTGCGTTTGTCACCCTTCCGACTATAGGACAAAATTAGCCTGCGACTGAAACCATATTTCCAAGATCTGTGGAGATCTGCCATCTTTGCACAGAGCGTAGCCCAAGAACTTCAACCTAATTCTTTCCACTGAGCCAACAAAATAAAGTACCTGCAAGGCACGATGGGCACTGGGGGATGGTGAAGGTATACAAGATGTGAATTGCCTTCATGGGGGAGTCAGCTCTGGGAAGAGGAAAAGCTCACACACATTCTACAGATAAATGGGTTCACTCTGCATTGAATCCTGTTCATGAATTAAATTCTCAGATAATCCCAGGGCCTCCTTTCCTGAGAAGTTGAAAACCACCGTCACCACAACTACCATCATCCCAACAAGGAATGGACTACATTTAGGGGATGATCCAGGTTTTGTGCGGGCTGAAGCTTACAGAATTTGGGGGGTATCGACGGAAAAAATGCACAGCCTAAAAGCTGTGAGTTATGTTTTATTCGGGGACCTTACTGAGGACTACAGCCCAGGAGACAGCCTCTCAGAGCTCTGAGAGTCGGCTCCAAAGAGCTCAGGGAGGAGCCTGGGTATATAGGAGTTTTTGCTGAAAAAAAACCCCCAAAAAACACGTGTACTTGGAACATCATAATTACTGCTAATCACAAAAAACCAGACATCTCAGGTTAATGAATTTCACACTTTTCTATGTATGGGAAGATGCAAGAGTCTGGGCTCGCTGAAATTATTCCTTGGATATGCACCTTATCTATCTAGGGCCAGGATACTGTTTTTCTCCATCCAAGAGTGCACCACTGGGGCCAGCTGCAGTGGCTGATGGCTTGATGGCAGGAAACATTCATTGTTTATCAGAATGGCAGGTGGCATTCTTTGTTCACAGTGGTCATTTGAAAAAACAATTCAAACATATCCTATATTTGGAAACTAAAAATAGAGTTGTCATATGATCCAGCAATCCCACTCCTGGGCATATATCCAGATGAAACTACAATTCAAAAAGATACATGCACCCCCATGTTCATGGCAGCACTATTTACAATAGCCAAGACATGGAAGCAACCTAAATGTCCATTGACAAGTGAATGGATAAAGAAGATGTGGTACATATATACACAATGGAATATTACTCAGCCATAAAAAAAGAATCGAATCATGCCATTTGCAGCAACATGGATGGGCTTGGAGGGCATGATGCTCAGTGAAACAAGTCAAAGACAAAGACAAATACTGTATGATCTCACTTATACATGGAATCTAAAAAATACAACAAACTAGTGAATATAACAAAACAGAAGCAGACTCACACATATAGAGAACAAACGAGTGGTTCCCAGTGGGGACAGGGAATGGGGGAGGGGCAGGATAGGGGGAGGGGAGTAAGAGGTACAAACTATTATGCAGAAAATAAATAAGCTACATGGATCTATTGTACAGCACAGGGAACAGAGCCAATATTTTGTGATAACTGTAAGTGGAAAGTAACCTTCAAAAATTGTATAAAATTTAAAAAAAATATTAAAAAAAAAAG
Organism: Eubalaena glacialis; assembly: GCF_028564815.1. NCBI lineage: Eukaryota > Metazoa > Chordata > Mammalia > Artiodactyla > Balaenidae > Eubalaena > Eubalaena glacialis. Next base: position 4,813,550 of record NC_083737.1, on the reverse strand, counting down.
TGAAGTATTCAAGGGCATTTAGCACATTCACAATATTGTTCAGCCACCACCTCTATCTGGTTCCAGAACGTTCTCATTCCCCCGAATGAGACCCCGTCCCCATGAGCCGTCACTCCCCGTTCCCCTGCCCCCAGCCCCGGGCACCACTTTCTGTCTCTCTGGATTGGCCTGTTCTGGACGTTTCCTGTCAGTGGAATCACACACTGTGTGTCCTCCTGGGTCTGGCTTCTCTCACTGAGCATCATGGATTTGAGGCTCACCCACATGGGAACGTAGATCCGAGCTTCATTCTTTCTTTTTAAGCTCCTTCGTAGGGAAAGGGGTGTTGGCGCTCTGAGCCTTCCAGGGGAGTGTTTCCGGGTCCCTCTGTGGACCTATCATCCCCACATGGCTTGACTTAACGTGGATGGTGAAAAGACTCTCATCTCCAGTTTGGAACCATGGATTCACTTCTCCACCCACTCATGACAATTAACAGAAAGGAGGGGGCTCTCGTCAGATCCTAGAATATTCTGCTCCCTTCCCCTAAATATATCTGGAGGTTTGAATTGGTTTCAGCACATCGTTACATGTTTCCCTTACACACACCCATCTGTTCTCTGCATACTTTCCCTTAACCTGCCACATAATAAATTATATGACTCTTGAAAACTTAGGAAACAGAGGGAAGCACATGTTAGAAACCTCTGTATGAAAACTGATTTTGCATCACATATTGCTGGGAGGGGAGATGTTGGAAACCAACCGAACCAACAGACTTGCAGTCTTACGAGGTTAAGGGAAGAGCGGGAAAATACACGCAATATCTTCCCCCGGTGGTGATCTGATTGCCAAAGGGTTTATAAGAACATATAGAGAGAAGCTCAAAAACGTGAGGAATTTCTATAAAGATGTCAAGGCAGGCGTCTGGAGTTGTGATAATATTAGGATTCTGTGTCTACACAAAAAAGCATTGAGGGAAATGCAATGTTTTCACGCTCTTTTCACTCGGATTTCATTATCCTACTTTGGAGGCAATTAACCACGTTTTAGGGAAAAAAGTATTTCCAAAAACTAGGGGCCGCCAATGGCTACCTGTGCCTTCACTGCTGCACTGAAGATAAGCGGCAACGCTTTTAGGGGTGACGGTGGTGGAGGAGGTTATGGAAACAACTGCCACAGACAAAGCGGCCGAGGCAGGTTTCTGGATTGTCAAAGCTATGGTAAAAACTCATCTACCCCCCGTTTTATTGTTGTTTGCCATGTACTGGAAAGGAGATGTTTTAGATAGATAATAGATATAGATAGATAGGTGATAGATGAATAGATAGATAGATGGTAGAGATGATAGATTGATAGATACATAGATTGATAAATACATATAGATAGGTGATAGATGAATAGGTAGATACATACATACATAGATATGTAGATGATAGAGATAACAGATAGATAGACAGAGAGATATTTACATGTATAGCTAACACTTTATCCGCTGTGGCAATGGCAGAGGTATCAGCCTGTTTATTTTTTCTCTCAGTATAGAACCTGATGGCAACATGAGCACGTTGCTACAGTGATAACTTCCACTTGTTAATAACACACCCCAAGGCACCTGCACAAGACAAGCACACACTGGGTCTTCCTTCCTGAGTTTAAGAGAATTTCTTTTTTTTTTTTTTTTAACTTTTACTTCATTGTGGTAAGAACACCACTTGAGACTTACCCTCTTTAACACATTTTATTTATTGATTGATTGATTGATTGGCTGTGTTGGGTCTTCGTTTCTGTGCGAGGGCTTTCTCTAGTTGCGGCAAGCGGGGGCCACTCTTCATGGCGGTGCGCGGGCCTCTCACTGTCGCGGCCTCTCTTGTTGTGGAGCACAGGCTCCAGACGCGCAGGCTCAGTAGTTGTGGCTCACGGGCCCAGTTGCTCCGCGGCATGTGGGATCTTCCCAGACCAGGGCTCGAACCCGTGTCCCCTGCATTGGCAGGCAGATTCTCAACCACTGCGCCACCAGGGAAGCCCTAACACATTTTTAAGTATACGATTCGTCAGTCGTGACCATAGGCATGATGTTGTACAGCAAATCTGTAGAACCAGTCATCTTCCTAATTTTCCCCCAAAGTCAGCGGTTTGGAAACCTAATTAAAAGGTCACCAAAATATATATACAATGGAATACCACTCAGCCATAAAAAAAGAATGCGATAACGCCATTTGCAGCAACATGGATGGACCTAGAGGTGATCCTACTAAGTGAAGTAAGTCAGACAAAGACAAATATCATATGATATCACTTATATGTGGAATTTTAAAAAATGATACATATGAACTTATTTACAAAACAGAAACAGACTCAAAGACGGAAAACAAACTTATGGTTACCAAAGGGGAAAGCGGGGAGGGACAAATTAGGAGTTTGGGATTAACAGACACACACTACTATGTACAAAATAGATAATCAATAAGGACCTACTGTGCAGCACAGGGAACTATATCCAACATCTTGTAATAAACTATGATGGAAAGGATCTGAAAAAGAATATATATACATAACTGAGTCACTCTGCCGTGCACCAGAAACTACCACAACATTATCAACCAACTATACTTCAATTTAAAAAAATAATTTAGAAAAAGGTCACCAAAGACCACGTTCTTTAGGTGGCATCCACCATGCTTTTTGTGTCAGTGAATAACCTAACAAAAACTCAAATGATAGCCACCCGACTGTATTAATTCTGCATTAGTCATCACTACGTTCTTCAGCTACATATGTCGGGGAGAAAACAGTGTTTTATGGCCTAAAGGGTTAATCAAGGAGTGGTCTCCAAAGAGGGGACACTCAGCAACGTCTGGAGACATTTTTCGTTGTCGCGCTGGGGGGAGGGGAGCCCCTGGCACGTGGCGGGTGGAGACCAGGGAAGCTGCTCCGCACCCCACAGGGCACGGCACGCCCCACGACAAGGAGTTACCTGGCCCAAAATGTCAACAGCACCGAGACTGAGAAACCATGACCTAAAGTATATATTTAGAAATAACTGGAGCGTGACACTTATGCAAAGGATGTTTAACAGAACGGCCAGCTTTAAAACTTCCTTTATTTTTTGAAGTGAATGTTATTCTCAGAAAAGCGTCTCAGATTTCTCTGCAAACGTATCTCAATTCTGGAGAGTTAAAAGCAGGAGTTAACTACTCAAAGGAAATGAAAACAGGATCTTGAAGAGATAGCTGCACCCCGATGTTCCTGGCGGCCTTATTCACAGTAGCCAAGATATGGAAACCACCTAAGTGTCCGCCTCGAATGAATGGATAAAGAAGATGTGGTCTATATACAATGGAATAACACTTGAGCCATTAGCAAGAAGGAAATTCTGCCATTGGTGACACCACAGATGGCCCTCGAAGGCATTATGCTAAGTAAGATAAGTTAGGGAGAGAAAGACAAATACTATCTGATCTCAGTTATGTACGGAATCTCAAAAAGAGCTGACCTTGTAAACATACAGAGTACAACGGCGGTTATGAAGAACTGGGGGGGGGGGGTGAATTGGGGAGGTGGTTAAGAGTATAAATGTCTGACCAGGAGATCAATAACTCCTGGAGATCTAATGCAAAACGTGGTGATTACAGACAATACGGTGTTATAAACATCCAACTTGCTAAGAGACTAGATCTTAATATTTCCATCACAAAAAAGAAACAGTCATTATATGATGTGCTAAAGTCACTAACTGTGCCTACAAGGGCAGAAGGTGCAATACATGTGTCAGGTCAACATGTTACACACCTGAAATACACACAATGTTACATGTCAAATACATTTCAATTTAAAAAGTGTAAGTTGAAAGGCGGGAATGAAAGCGTCCTGGTCACCAACCTGGAATATTGGGGAATTTGGGGCATGGTACACAGCAGGCAGCACGCTCTTTCTCAGAGAAAACTGAGAAAGTTATAACAGACATCTGATGGCGCAGGGAGGGTCCCTCGGACCCATGCAGGTCCCCATCATTTCCAGAAGGAAGCTGGGTTTCTCACCCAGACCCCGTCTGTCACCGCCGGCCACAGCCCCACCATTGACTGCAGCCCTCAGAACGGCTGCCTCTGACCTGCCCCATCTTCTCGTTCCCTCCTTCCTGGCCTCAGGTCAAGGCTCCAAAAGCCAGTTCATCAGAGGATCGATTCCTAGACCCCCGGGAAGCAGAGCTGCAGGCTGGGCTGGGTGCTCATTCACCTGACTGTCTGTGTCTGTCCTTCCTGGGGCAGACGGACGGTCTGCCCAGCTCACCCCTCGGTAGCACCTGAGAGCTGGGACACAGATAATCAGACATCCCTTAGACAGCTTTTAGGAAAATAAAATAAAACCGGTCAAGGAACAGCTACTGGGTTTCTTCATCTTAAATCATCTGATGTGATAGGAATTGCCATACACTTCATGAACAGTAAAAATGGTCAAACATTCACCAAAATCTTTGATAGCTGTTAAAATCATCTATCTATCATGTATGTATCTATCATCTTTCTATCATCAGTTTCTATCATCTATCTATCACCTGCTTCTATTATCTACCTATTCTCTATGTAGGTAGATGTATTTCTATCATCTCTGGACGTATGTATGTATGTATGTATCTATCACCTATCTTTTTCTATCACTGATCTATTTCTATCATCTATCTTTCTATCCATCATCTGTTTCTATCATCTATCACCTACATGTTTCTATCTATAATCTCTCTACCTGTCTACCTATTGTCTATTTCTATCATCTACCTATCTACCTATCTAATCTATCTATCTATCTATCTTATTATGCATCTATCTACCTACTTGTTTCTATTATCTAGATAACTAGATAGCTTGCTACCTAGCTAACATCTGTCACCAATCTGCTATATATTTATGTCTATCTACCTATCTACAATTTATCTAACCTAGCTACTCTCTTTCATATTATATATTGTGATCTATCTATTCTATTTATCCTTATCTATTTATTTTTAAATTATATATACTTATAGATAGGTAGATAGATAGATAGATAGACAGATAATTTGTAAAACGTCCAAGTACTTAAAATGCAACATTTTTAGGGGGTGAAATGGGTGACTTGGTAATTGCCGAAATGGCTCTTGGAGGACTTAGTGATGGGTCTGATCCCCTTTTGATTCACTCCTGCACCCAGCCCTGCTGGGGGCATGCCTGGGACGCCGCCCCTGTTCCCTCTGCCCCGAAACCCATGGAAAGCACCCCAGAGGCACACGGGTTTTCCTCAACTTGTTTTCCCCATACTGGGCCCAACGTTGTCAACAATAACCACTCCGTAAACGTCCAAGTAAATGCTCTCACTACTTAGTTCTTTCTACAACTGCCACTGAAGGAGTCGTAAATGACGGCGCTCATTTTTAACTCCTATGATCCAATCCACAATACACAGGGAGTATACTTCCACTTCCAGAAAATGGCTTTCAGGCAGCCCATTCCTAAAAGTCCCCTGAGCATAATGTACAATAAAATAGAAGTCCTGCAGTGTTTTTTCAGCCAGACCTTCCCCCACCATGAATCCAGCGCATCTGGTTCTATTTCAGGGCGAAGGAATTTAAGTGTGCTTTGTTAGAAGGCTTCACGGCACACATGTGCACGTATCAGGGTGCTCTGGGGGGACTTTTCTGATATTTGCTAGTGGAGGGGGGGGACAATTTGTGTCCCTGATTCCACAGGTCTCCCCCACTGACATATGTGTAAAGAACTGGACGTAAATTTCATTTTCATATCTCTGTTTTTCCTTATTTTGTTCAATGCCTACTTTCTCACTGGAAGAAACACGATCCAATTTTCCTGAAAAATCATCACGAGATTTAAATCCTATATATCTTTTAAGTATCTCCTTATGTCCGAGGGAAAAAAAAAACCTTAAACTTATCATTGAGATTATTTACATATTTTTGAATGTTTTAATGAGGTTACACAGGATTGGTAGGAAAAATCAATGCCTCATGTAACAGGGAATCGTATGCAGATTTTTGAAAAAAAGCGTGTACATTTTGTGCAACGCCAGGGAGTCCAAATCTGACTTTCTCCTAAAATAAAAGAGACTCCAGAAATTTTTTTCTCCAAGTTTAGAAACCATTCTAAAACTTCATGAGTTTGCTGTTTTGATCATAATTTAAATTTCTTCCAGATTTGTACCCTTAGAAAAAAAAATATGGCTTCATGCTTTTAGTGAAGATCAAAATAGTATATTAAATGCTCTCAGAAGACTTTTTGTACATAGAAAAAATATTCAGTGAGTTAATATAAAATAAATCAGAAACAGACTGATTCTCCCCGAGATTACACAAGCATTTCAGTGTTAAGAAGATGAAGGATAAAAATGAGAAGATCAATAAAAAATATCAATTACCCAAGAGAAACATTAAAAAAGCTTTAATTACGGTTCAGACACCCAACTCCCAACAAAAGCCAAAACGTTGTGTCTTTGTTCTTTACACAAGGTGGAATCTTAACCAGGGACATTTTGTGCTTGGTTGGAAAACTTAATGCAGGGGAAATTGGCTGGGTCACCACCTTGGATTAGGCAGCAAAGTCATTTTACAAAATCCAAGTCAAGTAATAAACAAAATCTTGTCTAAAACAAATACATTCTTTTCCCTCTGTTCAACTTCCCCTATTCTAAGGGAATTCCCTTCAGAAACCCAAGCTGACCTTGGTCCAACTCTACAACTGAGCCACTTTGGAGGGATATGCCCACCCATGAATGTACAGCAGCTAAAACGAGCTTCTACCTGCCCAAAGTCTCCCCTTGACCTTCATGGCACTTCCAACCCCACGAGATCCAAGGGTGACTTCTCCTCCATCTTAGAATTAATTATAAACAGAAGGCATGAGAGCTCCCAAGCTTCCATGAAATTAGCTGCTTGTTCGTTAAGGATCCTTATGAGATCTATCACCGGGTAACAACCAACCCCAATACTTCGTCACCAAAGATGACCACCATTTTACTTGCTCATGTTTCTATGGGTTGGCCGTTTAGACTGGGCTCAACTCGGTTGCCTTTCTCTTGGTCTTGTCTAGGGTGTGTCACATGGCCATAGTCACCTGGCAGTTTTAACCAACGATAGATGACCCAAGCTGGAGCCCCTTGTCTAGGCTGACGGATGGAATCACCCAATAGGCATATATGTGCATCTACTCTAGACCATCCATTCTCATCCAGACCATCCAGAGGATGGCAGCTCCAAAACTGACCCCAGTCAAGACCAACAGAAGGACGTCCCAGTGGAGCCCAGACCCAGTTGCTGACTCACAGCATTACAAGCAAATCCAGGATTTGTTACATTAAGCAAACTGGTGCTCAGGGAATTTAAGTAACTGGCCCACACTCACCAAGACCAGAAGCGATGTTAGTTTCTTAGAGCTGCTGTGAGAAATGACCCCAAACTTTGTGAGTTTAAGCAACACAGAGTTATTATTTGGCAATTGTAGAGGTCAGAGGTCTGGGACAGATGTCACAGAGCTAACATCAAGGTGCGGGCAGGGTCGCATTCCTTCTGGAGGATCCAGGGATCAATCTGTTCCCTTGTCTTTTCCAGCTTCTGGAGGCTGCTGGCTGCTTGCTTTGGGGCCCCTTCCTCTGCCTTCAAAGCCAGCAGTGGTGGGTTTAGCCCTTCTCACCTAGACTCACTCTGGTCTCCCGTCTCCCTCTTCCCCTTCTAGGAAGTGATTCCGCCGAGCCCACCGGGATGATCCATGATCATCTCCCTATTTTAAGGGCCAGTTAATGAACAACCTTCATCCCATCAGCAACCTTTATTTGGCCACATAACCAGATATATTCAGAGGTTCTGGGGACAAGGAGGTAGACATGTTCAGTGGGGAAAACCATCACTGCACCCACCACAAAAGCAAAGGAGCGGAAAAAAATCACCAGACGGTGAGCAGACCGTGAGCTGTGTTATTGACTGCCAGGCAGGGCAGGGGCAGGGATTTGGGTTAGAGCTGGGAGAACCAAGGGTGCCCATCTCTCCCCAGCTCCCTGTTCCATGACGTCACGTGGGTATCCTGGAGTTGGCCATGGTGCAGGGAAATTGGCATGAGCTCTCGACCCCAGTTCCCCAGTACCGGCTGAGGACAGTTGCTAGGATATATCCGCACATCACTGCGTGTGATACAGAACAGGAGAGCAGTGTAGTGTCCTGGGGAAAGGTTTTATCAGAAAGCCGAGACTTGCTAAAGAAGCCCAAGGGAGGCTCCCAGCCATGCATTGGAAGGCTTGGTGGAAGAAGTCAAGAGTGGAAGGAGGGGAAGGGGTTAGACAGATGGAGGGGTTTGTCCAGACAGGAGATGAGAACACTGCACGTTTGGGAACACGGTTCACAGATCTACAGAAGTGGCTGGTAAACGGGGAACAGAGGGAGAACAGGTAGAGTCGCCCTCTTCAGGAGTCTGGGATGAATGAGCTGGAAGTACGCATTTTCGTCACGGTGACCTGAACGCATGTATTTTAAGAACTCATTGATACAACATTGTAGATCAAATGTCCTGCAAAAAGGAGGCATGAAAAACCAAAGGTGGTCGATTACGTCTTGTGGTTTTTCCATTAAGATGTGACAGTTCATCACGCCAACTCTATTCAATTCACGATGGTCCTGAACACGAAGGCAGCGTGGTTCCCCGTGAAGAATTCGACTTTGTTCAAGATACAGAAGATGCACAGAGTCCGGTCTAGATTTCAGTCCACTTTTTCTTGACCGTGAGATTCATGATGCCACAAGAAGGGAGAAAAATCCCACAACTAAATCTAATGCAAAAGCCAGAGAGCTCTTGAAAGAGAAAGGAGAAGGAGTATTGTGTGCTTTGTCCATACAGAGGGGGGTTCTTGATAGCAGGCTTGTCCGGGGCTGTCAAGGAAAGGGCCCCAACAGGGCAGAGGAAGGCTCACCAGGGAGGAATCCAGCGGCCGCTCCGCCGTTCTCATGGCTTGGGCGGGACACGTAATGGATCAAGTCACCTCTCTACATGGTTGAACCCACACTGTTGGCGACAAAGAGGCTCCCCCTACGTTTCAACCGTCTGAACGTTCATTTCTGCCATAGAAGCAAGTTTTAAAAATGGAAGTTCAAGCTGCTCCATCTGGACACCACGTGTCCAGAAGAATGACTGTTCTTAGAGATGAGTTATGTCTTCAATGGCTTCAGCTGGTGGGATGTTTGTCCCATTACTCATGTACCTTTGGGATTCACAGTTCACTGGGGAAATAAGGTACTAGAAGCTGGCAGGTGATACCTGGGTACGAGCTATATATACCACGCACGATGGGAAAAGGAGAGAGCTTCCTAGGAACCCAAGATGGGTCTATGGAGGAAGACCCATTCGTACCCGCTGTTGAAAAATGGATTTTATTTGCACACAAGACACGGAGAATCAGCAATGGGAACAAAGCAAGGCACGAAGCATGTTTACAGAAAAGCAAAAACATCGAATTCAGGTGTCATGGAGGGCAGGTTACTGGAATAATAAGTCAATAATAATGATGAATGGATAAAGATGTGGTGTATATATACAATGGAATACTACTCAACCACAAACAAAGAATGAAATAATGACATTTACAGCAACACGGATGGATTTGGAGGGCATTATGCTAAGTGAAATAAGTCAGACAGAATCTAAAAAATAAAACAAACTAGTGAATATAACAAAAAAGAAGCAAGCTCACAGATATAGAGAACAAATTAGTGGTTACCAGTGGGGAGAGGTTAGCGGGGAGGGGCAATATAGGGGAAGGGGATTAAGAGATACAAACTACTATGTATAAAATACATAAGCCACAAGGATACATTGTACAGCACAGGGGATAGAGCCAATGTTTTCTAATAACTACAAGTGAAGTATAACCTTTAAAAACTGTGAATCACTATATTGTACACCAACTATACTTCCACTGAAAAATAATAAAAAGTTTAAAAATAATTTAAAAAGAAAAAAATAAGTCAGTAATAATGATAATACTAATAATACGTATAGGAAGGGACCCATTTTCGAAGGCTTTGTCACTGAAACTAAGAGGTACATACTCGATTCTGTTGAAACCAGAAGCCATTGACACATCTGGACGGAAACCTTGTCTTCACCATGTGAACTTCTGAGATGATACTCTTTCCAGTGTTTTTCACACTGAATATGTGGGGATATATGTGTATGTATAGCTGATTCACTTTGTTATAAAGCAGAAACTAACACACCATTGTAAAGCAATTCTACTCCAATAAAGATGTTTAAAACAAACAAACAAATGTATTTTAATTTTAATTCCACTCCAGATGTTATCGTACTGCGGGTAGGTTTTTTTTCGTTGTTTGTTTTGTGTCTTGACCCTTACAGGATTGTCCTTGATGCATGAGATGTCATTTGAAGGAGGAAGGAGGTTACAGCACATCTAAGTCCCCAGAGGAAGTTTTAGGTCCACATCATCATGATGATGCCTTGATGTTCGAAGCACGGTAGCATTCATGCCTATATTCCTGCTCAGAACTAAGGAAGAGATTCCTCAGCTGGAGATCCTTTCCGATCCTATAAAGTGATGCAAATATATTCGATGCTATAATTTTAGGGCAAACCCGATCTCCAATGAGGGATTCACAGCTCACGCCCACGCTGATTTTAGTGAAAGTTGCTACAGAACCTTGCAAGATTCTTGGCCACATGTTGGCCGAATGGCCCTCCAGCCCTATGCCTCGAGAAGTTGATGGATCCAGAGCAGAAAATGCAGGCTGCCCTTCTTGTGTCGGGCGAGGCGTGCTTTGTGGGCTAAGGAAAGGGCCGTATGTGTTCCCTGTGGCTGAGCTGGACTTCTTATTTCCACCGGCCTCGGGGGATGAGACTCAGATGGTCATATCTCAAGCATTCCAGCTGAGGGGTTTAATACATCATATATCAACATTGTGCTATCTAGCGAGAGATGATGTGGAAGGAAAACAATAATATTCCAAAGAAATCTCCTTCTGATGCCCACATACAACCCTGTTCGAGTCCGTTCTCCTTTTTGAAACCCATACCCTGCACATTTGTTGGTGCAGACGGATCGTGTGACAATCAGTCCCAAACGCACACACTCTAGAGATGAGCCAAAGCGCAATTCATATCAGCTTTTTAAATACATTTTTAATATGTCAAAGTCTTCAGCAAATGTTACCTTCTCGAAAGCAGTGAGAAATGCGCTGTGAATATCTCCAGCATGACCGATAAGGGGTTTATCGGATCCTTGTACAATCTGCCCCTTGAAATCTTTTAGGGGATGCTGTCTAGCCACGTGTGTTTCTCTCTGCAGAAGGGGATCCACATTTTCCAGAGAGGAGGATCAATTCGGGTTTTCTGTGCAATTTGGAGCCTCCTTGAGCATCAGATGAAGGCACCTGTGGGATTCACGCCCGGATGTTCCAGCTGATGGGGAAACAGATGGTGGGACTCAAGCCGTCCTTTGGAAAGTATCAGTAAAATCGCTGCAAACAACACAAAGCAAAGTCGGAGAGAAGTTTGCAATCCGTGTCAGATACTGGGTCTTTCTAGTACCATATGGCCTTTGCCTTTTCCCAAGAATAGTTTATAATAAAGTCAGCACGATGCCTTTTTCTGGACCAACCACACCTAACATTTGCAAACTGATGACCATCGCCCAGGGGTCTGCAAAGGACAGCTTGTTTGCGGTTAAAGGCATCAACGGTATTTCCATGGGTGTCATCATTTTCCTCGGGCTCCATCCCTGCAGCTCATTTTCTCAAGTTTAGGGACCCAGCCTTTATGTTTCAGGTCCTAGCCCACAAAGGTTGCCCCGTCGGACACGAAAAATTACATTTACATTGGATCAATTTGGAGAAAAGAATACTCTTTACAAAAAAAAAAAAAAAAAAAGTTTTGATTTTACTCTTTCTTTAGCAAATTTGTCTTAGTTGAGGTAATCCACCCTCCCCTGCCCCCCTTGCTTTTGTTCACATCAGCAACTTTTCACCCACAAGGATCTCATCAAGAACATGCTGCATTTGCTCGAGTGCAAGGATGAAGTGGAATATGTTTTGCCTGCTGTTAACAAGAAAATTAGCCTTTTCTAAGCCAAATTAAGAGACAAGTAATTATTTTTTTCTCTTTTTAAAAATTTTTTTATTGCAGTACAGTTGATTTACAATGCTGTGTTAGTTTCTGCTGTACAGCAAAGTGAATCAGTTATACATATACAGATATATCCACTTTTTTTAAGATTCTTTTCCCATATAGGCCATTACAGAGTATTGAGTAGAGTTCCCTGTGCTGTACAGTAGGTCCTTATTAGTTATCTATTTTATATATAGTAGTGTGTATATGTCAATCCCAATCTCCCCATTTATCCCTCCCCCGCCCTTGCCCCCGGTAACCATAAGTTTGTTTTCTACGTCTGTGACTCCATTTCTGTTTTGTAGATAAGTTCAAGAGACGAACAATGATTAAGCCTTGCCTTATCTTGGGCACAGTGTGGAATAAACTTAACAATAGCAGAATGAAGTCAGAAAGAGAAAAAACAAATACCATATGCTAACACATATATATGGAATCTTAAAAAAAAATGGTTCTGAAGAACCTAGGGGCAGGACAGGAATAAAAACGCAGATGTAGAGAATGGACTTGAGGACACGGGGAGGGGGAAGGGTAAGCTGGGACAAAGTGAGAGAGTGGCATGGACATATATATACTCCCAAATGTGAAATAGATAGCTAGTGGGAAGCAGCCGCGGAGCACAGGGAGATCAGCTCGGTGCTTTGTGACCATCTAGAGGGGTGGGATAGGGAGGGTGGGAGGGAGACGCAGGAGGGAGGGGATATGGGGATATATGTATATGTATAGCTGATTCGCTTTGTTATACAGTAGAAACTAACACACCATTGTAAAGCAATTATACTCCAATGAAGATGTAAAAAAAAAAAAAAAATGCTTTTAAGACCTCATCCTGTAGCTGAAACTCCAACTATGGTAAGGTATATCTGTCTGTAGCACGCGTCTACTGTGTTTTACGAGCTTCACAGGGTGATGACCACCTAGGACAGCCTGGAATGCCCTAAACCACATGAAATACCCGAGATGCGTCACCTCACACACTTCTGTAAGAATTCCTCTGGGATTTATACCTACAACGGATAGGGCTGGGTCATGAGATGCCCACGTACTTAGTGAAAATCTAAAGTCTGGCCAGACGCTCTTCACAAGGGCAGCTACAAGAAACTCAGTATCCTGCTGGACCCCAATGGTTGTAGCCTCACACAGATGAGCGTTTCATACTATTCTGTACTGTGGAATCATACACACACACACACACACACACACACACACACACACGATGAAATATACAATATACGCACGGTTGCTAAAATTGTAATTAAACCTTTCATTCGTTTTTTAAATCATTTTGAAACTATACCATCTCTTCCACCCATATATGAACCTACGTTGTGCCATCTCTCTTACACAACGTATTTCCAAAAAGGGTAGAGATGTAATATTATTATTACCTTCCTCCTGCAATAGAGGTTTTCGGTGGCATCTATGGTGGGTACCGATGGCCAAGATGGCATCGTCTCAGACCAGAAAAAGAACGAAAAGAAAAAGAAGGTGGGGTTCACTAAACTAGGGCAGGGGTAACCTCCCCACCTACTCAGCTCACACCTCCTCCTCTGTGGGACTCACGGCTTCTGCCCATCTTTCTCTGTCCTTCCTCCTTGGCTTCCTAAAAACGTGCTTCTTTTCTGGGGCTCACGGCTCCCGCTGCAAATAAAGTACCGTAACATAAATCCTCGAAAACCCGGTGTCCTCTGGTCCCGAAATAGCAAGAATCTAAGGTAACCAAAAGGAGGACTGATCCCATTACCACTGGTTCAAGCTTCCTTTCCATTAATTAAAACCACGTGTGTGTGTTACAGCCATGAGATCCACATGTCCCTGCGGTAGGGGGTCTCTGCAAGAGCCACGCAATCCACCGCAGTCCCCGACATGGCCTTTCAGGGCATACGTGTCTACAGAAAACCGCCACAGGTGATGGTCAGCTGGAAGGACTTTGTATGAACACGGAGCCATGCCCTGGACGCAAGGTTCTGATGTCCCGAACCCATAAAGGCAAGTTCTCTAAGTGGGGACACACACGCACCCTTAGCCCATTCACCTGATGCTTCGTCCGTCCATCCGATGAATTTTGGAAGTCTGTGAACCATCACCATCCCATCAGCTGGACCCTGAATACGTCACACCAATATTCATCTCCTTTCCATCTTTTTTTAAGAGCGGGAAAGCAGGCAACAGACAGTGGGAAGACACATACTGTGGCTTGCCGTCTCTCTTTTCTAGAATCTCGAGGAAAATTTGGTTGTCCCCAAAGTCCCGTGGATACATACATTTTAATCTGTTGTAACGACTGTGTCTGCAAAGCACACTTCACCCAGGTGTCCTACATGAATTAGGAGCCAGTGCCTAGTGCGTGTTCACTGTGTTGGCAGCCACTGTGCTAGCTGCTGGTTTCAAGGAAAAACAACGTTAAAACACTTGGATTAAATGTAGACTTTTGCTTTCTAGGTCATTGTTTCATGAAAATAAAATGTCACAGGAGACAGAAAGCCACTGCATGCATTCTTTCAAAATGTTTTCCTTTGCCCAGAGAAACAAGCTCCACCTGTATAAATATTAGGTGGCCAGGAAAGAACTGTTTACTTATTATTATAAAGCCTCAAAGGCAGCAGGAAGAAGAATGTCGTGTTTATTTTTCAACATGAAATAATATTTAAAGCCACTGCAATGGCAAGAGGAGATGGGAGAATCTAAGTTGATAGGAGTAGTTATAAAACTGTTACAATTGCCCAGACGTATTATCTGGTAGTTATTTTGCATAATGCTGACATCCCTTAGGGTTTCTCATGGGTAGGACTGTCGGTGAACGGCCAGCTCCGACACAAACTCAAGCCCAATGTATTTTTTCTCTCCGAGGTTCACAGCGTTGCCAACCGGGATAAACGCCAACCGGAAGAAGAGTATGACATTGTTAGCAAAGAACCACGATGGCATCCTGGGTGGACTGACGGATGGTGTCATTCTTCAAGCTATTTTAGAGGATCGTTTCTTTTTCTGCCAATCTTCTCTCTTTCGTGAAGGAGAGGCTTGTTCTCTTATTTGTTAAGGTTTGTTTTCTTTAAGTCGACCCTATTTAGACTTCTTTCTGAGTAAAAGCATCCGGGGATCGCTAGATGATTATCCCTCTGTCACAAACAATTTGCAACAGTGCCCTTTATGGACGGCTGCTGCTTTAGCAAACCAAATTACAGGACGCCCACAAGTATAAGGATGTCCCAGATACTGCGTTGGACACACTTACACTTACCACTAGTCTATTTACCAGTTACATTTGAAGCTGGGGCAAACAATGAATAGTTTTTTTAAGTACGTACGTTAATTGGGGACATGATTATGCTTTAAAAAATTACTCAGCATTTACCCCAACTTCAAATGTAACTGGGCTTCCTGTATTTTATTTGGCTACCCTGCCTTTATGAGCCCTTTCTTGGGGGGGGTGGGATGTGCATAGCAGATGGTACTATAATAATACCATTTTGGTCTTGAGGAAATAGTTAATTCTGGTCCTTCTGAAGCTGCTTCTGAAAGTCAGCCAGGATGCTGCGTTAACTATCTTTTACTTTCTAGCAGCGATAATTTGCTCGGGGCGTGGATGGGGGGTCACCCGCAGCTTTGAATGTCCACGCCAATCACCTGTAACTAAACCAATGCCCATCTGACTGTGGAGTACAACCTGCAGCCGTTTAAACTCCCTGAGACGGGAGACGATGGGCAACAATAAATCTTTCGAGGCCGTCCACGGGCTGTCCCAATGCGTACGGAAATCCTGCCCCGCATTCCTGATACCTTCCTTGCCAAGACATCCACTGCTCCGCCCCCCGCCCCCCCAACCTACCAGCAACCTCTTCGCAAGCTTGTCTAAGCGGGTCCCAGACAACAGCAGGCTCAGGACATCGAGGTGTTCTACCGCGGAAAGAAGAACTGGTGCTGGACTCAGACCCAAGGTTAACAGCCGACTGGGTCCCATCCTCACCCTCTGGGGGCGTCACCTTCATTCTCTGCGACCGGATAAAGGTTCGTGCCCTTTCCAGAGCGGGCGCTGGTTACCAGGGATGCTGCAAACAGGCGAAAAGAACCTTGTTGGGAATGTGGGCATTGCTGAGGCTGTGGATTCCAGCAAGCCTGGCGACCTAAGCTAGACATAAACGCCAGTCGGAGAACAGTCCCTACCCGGGAGGTTCCTGGCTGGGGCAGGGGCTTGTGATGCAACAATAAAGAATTTAGAAAACGCCTTGTCCGTCCCCCCCCCCCCCCCGCCCCGCCCCACAAGCTCGGATGCCGTGGCTACCCATTCACAGCGGAGGAGTATTTGAGGAAAAAAAGTGGCCCGAAGCCTGCTTGACATGGGACAAGAGAAAACAGAGTTACATCATTCGTTCTGACTTCTCTTCTTGGGTCCGGACACGTTAAATTACTTTGTTTACTTCTGTGGCAGATCAATGAAATGGAAGCGATACTTCTAATAAGGTTCTCACCCCAAAACGGTGAAAATTGGTTTTGGCATTCGAAGGGCAAGCTTTCTAGAACTGGATCCGATGAGAGAGAGCAAGGTTTTGAATAAAACAGGAGAAATGAGGCTTCAGTTCCTGCTTTACATTCTTGGATAACAACACGGGCAAGGCGGTGGGTACGTGCGTGCCCTGCGTGACTTGCTGACCATACAATCGCTAATGGGAGAAATATGACTCTTGCCTTTTATGGATCCCAAAAGCACCGGAAATACCAACATTCCGCCGCCATTATAAATAATTATAGGATGTATTGGTGATGTTGAGACTATTTATTTACAAGTCGTCCTAGCAGCCTGGGAGTCCATTCCTGGTCATAGCTAATACTTTTAAAATTAACTAGAGACCTCTTCGGACCAGCCCTGTCTGTGAACTACACATATAGTACAGTGTTTTGTTGTTTTAATAATTGTGGTTCTGGTCTCTGTGATTGATGTTTGGTCTTTATTCTTGTGTATCCATTGTTTTTCAATGAATAGGGCAGAAGAGAATCTCAGTTAGGAAGGTTTTTTACCTAATGAAAGATGAGAAATGCAATCGTGTAAGGTCTTGCATGTTCCTTTCGCTGGTAAATACTCTTTAGAAGTTGTGTTCATTGTCTATTTAAAGTGTTAATTGCTCAGCTGGGTTTGGCTTAAAAATAAAGGCTTTACTACCTACTTCCCTAACGAGAGACACTGTGGCCCAATTAAATACTGAGAGTCTTACATTTCAGTCCATTTCTCCAGACAATAGTAGCTCAGAGTGTGATCTCACATTTTTTGGTTTTTTACACCTAAACAGTGCGTTCTCCTTATTGCAGGAAGGATGGAATTTAGAATCCGCTCAAGCCCAAACCCATGTCAATTTTTAACTCAAATCTCGTTGGCTGGCCCAACCACTGTGAAAAGAACACATCTTTTAAACACATGAGTGAACACTTATGATGAATCAAAATGTGTTTTAGAAATACACATTGCCTTCAAGTTCCAGAAGTTTCTGAAATAAATTAAAACATGAGTATGTCAGATGCCACAGACACCACATTATAACCCCAAAATAGATCCTACAACGATCTGGCACTAGGCATTTATGAAACAATGAACAGACCTTAGATCTGATAGCCCTATAAAAAAAAGAAATCCTAAAAACCTATAATAATAATAATCATTCTCCCTTTCATGAGCCAAAATCAGAATGGAATCACCCCTGATAATCTGTAATTAGCTGGTTACAGAGCAAAATGTTACAAACTTTATACTCTTGCTCGGAACCTGTAATTATTTGGACTGAAATGTTTAATAATAGTCATTTTCCAATTATTCTGATTTAAGAGGAGTCCTATGCCTATTTTTAAGGATTCTAATTTATCCTTTTCCTCAATAATTTCCTTGCGCGTGCATGATTATAATGCTTAACACGTGTGCCTCTCGCCCAGTGATGAAGACAGGGCTGTAAAAAAGTAGGTATTCCATCTAACTCTGCTGACATCAAACAAACAAATCATCAAAGTGAACGCACAGGATATTTTTAGAACGCACAAGGGGTTCACAGCACCAGGCGGGGGCCACACAGCTCAAGAGCATGTGTGATATCTTCCTGTAAAAAGTTTGCAATCCAAGACAAAGATCCCTCGACCCAACTTGAGACAGCCTGGCATGATGGTGATAAGGGAGGGGCAGAAAGCAGGGGAGGGGTTTCAAGGCAAAGAGAGTCTTCATCGAAAAATGCTACCAAGAAAGCTACCTACCCAGATGGCCACGCACGGGCAGAGCTGCACGTTGGAATCCTACACGCCAAGACAAAGGAAGCCACCAGATAAAAACAGAGATGTGAAATCTCAGGGACTTCGAATGCTATGGTCGTTTCAATTCTGGCAGTCATATTTAATTTGGGGTTTGGTTTCAAAACTCAAACCACGGAGGAATAAAAGGGAATAAATCCAAAGTTTCTCTTTACAATCTCCCTCAATTTCCCTCAGTTGTTATCTGTTTGATGTGTATCTTTCTAGACCTTTTCTATGGATTTGGGTCCATAAATATATGAACATGCTGAAAATGTGTAGTTTCCCGAGGTGCATCATTTTCACCCCCAAAACGAAACACAACGGATTCGCCTGAGCGAATTCTAAATTCACTTTTCCACATACCGATATATCTTAGAAATCTTCCCTTGACCCAAAATACAGGCCTTCCACAGCTTTTTTTTTTAAACTCCTGAAGCTTATTCTGTATATTGGCTGTACTCTGGTTTATTTTCAAATCTCGCCCTAATTTTATGATTCTTTCTCAGGCCACTTTTCTCTTGTTCTGGTTGTTAGTTTATTCCTTAGTACGTTTAATACAAAAGACTCAAAGAACCCAAACTAGCTGGTAATTCCACCACACAGAAATGTTTGTTGCCATTCTCTAAAATAAGTTATGTACGCCCACGGCAAGAAAACTCAAACCATATGGAATTCCCACTTTATCGTATGTTTTGCATATATAAATTATTAGGAAAAGATAACCAATGGAAGGGGCAGATGGTATGAGTTATCTCACCCATTTCAAAGCAACATGAAGAAAATAACATAACAGATGGTCAACTTGGTTCATTTAAAAATGCACATAGGGCTTCCCTGGTGGGGCAGTGGTTGGGAGTCTGCCTGCCAATGCAGGGGACACGGGTTCGAGCCCTGGTCTGGGAAGATCCCACATGCCGCGGAGCGACTAGGCCCGTGAGCCACAACTACTGAGCCTGCGCGTCTGAAGCCTGTGCTCCGCAACAAGAGAGGCCGCCATAGTGAGAGGCCCGCGCACCGTGATGAAGAGTGGCCCCCACTTGCCACAACTAGAGAAAGCCCTTGCACAGAAACGAAGACCCAACACAGCCAAAAAATAAAAATATATAAAAATAAAAATTGCAAAATGATTCTATGTTGCATTTAAAAAATAATAATAATAAAAAATAAAAATAAAAATGCACATCAATGACTTGGAGGGCACTGTGCTTAGTGAGATAAGTCAGACAAAGGCAAATTCTGTATGACACCCCTTATACGTGGAATCTAAAAAAATACAAGAAACTAGTGAATATAACAAAAAAGAAACAGACTCACAGATATAGAGAACAAACTAGTGGTTCCCAGTAGGGAGAGGGAAGTAGGGAGGGGCAAAATACAAGGAGGGGATTAAGAGGTACAAACTAGTAGGTATAAAATAAATAAGCCACAAGGATATATTGTACAGCACAGGGAATACAGCCAATATTTTGTAATAACTGTAAATGGGGTGTAACCGTTAAAAATGGTATAAAAAATAAACACTGAAAAAAGAAAACCAAAGAGTTCACCCAACAAAAAACATTTTTAGATGCATATCAAGGTGAAATAGATTTTACCTATGTAGTTAGCAAAAGAAAACTTAAAAGTAACTTTAAAGTACACACACGGCAGTAAAGATCTGAAGAAAAGTATTTTTTTTAAATGATTGAATGAGTAGAAACAGGAAAAATATTTTCTGAAGGCCAATTTGCCAAGCTTTATCAGAATTTAACATGTAGGTCAGCAGGAAGTTTGGAGGAGGAGAGATGAAGAGTGGGGCATTTTTCTATTTCCCATTCGTGTGTTCATGGTTCGAGTTAAAATCCTAGAGGTAGAGAGAGAAAGAAAGGGTGGGAAAGCCACAGTTCTGCCCCAGCCCTGGGGCTCCTGCCCTGGGGGAAAGCTGCAGACTGGCTCTGCCTACCAGCAGGTGGGACATGTCTTCCATGGGGGGAGCAGGCAGACCCTATGTGAAGCCTCAGGAGCTCCTAGACCCACCAGGAGAAGGACAAGCAGAGGAGGACAAGTGTGGAGGGAGGTCCCTCATCCCTCCAGAGACTCTAAGCCAATCCAGGACGCCTCCTCCTTGGAGCACTTGTGCTGGAGACAGTAAGAGCTGGCTTCTTCCAGCTCTGGGAAGGGGACTTAAATTCTGAAGATCTTTGTGAGCCAGCTCTTCAACTGTCCGCAGCTTGAAATCAGTCACGGCGGGATTAAGTACTGACACCATGGACATCGGCAGAAGCTACGCGTCAGGGCCTTCTTTCCCCCGGTAGAACTGGTTTACAAAGCACACCACCACCTAAGACCTTCTACGCCTCTGTAGCACTGAAACAGAGCAAGACCCTACGCGGCCTCCTCAGGACAGACACTCCCCCACCCAATGCCCTCCACCTGCCTCTCTTCTGTAGAAAAACTTGAGCCAAAGAATAACTTTAATCAGAGAAGTGAAAAAATGCACAAGCAAAGGAAAGCAGTCAAACAAAACCAAATAATAAGAGTTGAGCCATTAAACCAAGTCAAGGACGTTCAGTCCCTCCTCAGGGACTATAGATCGTATTCTGAGCCACGTCCTGTGAACTGTGTTGCAGATACTGAAACCCCCGCCGGGTGGAAGAAGTGAACTGCACGATGACCAGGCTGTAGCCATGACATAAGCTGCCACCATTCCGAGAATTGGCCTCAAGGAGGTGGGGACAAACTGACCTCGGAACTGAAGACCAACTGTACTGAAAACAATCAAGAGGATACTGACAGACCACCACATGACCAATTTCGAGATGACTATCCGAGCCGACCATGCTGTTTCTGCATGTGGCCCCGTCCCTCCGCCTTGAAACTCCCCTTTAAAAGCTCCTGCCCACTGATCAGCAGGGGAGAGGTGGCTTTTAGACATGAGTCCACCTTCTTCCCCAGTTGCCACCATCCGGAATAAGGCAAACTTTCCTTTCTACCAACGCCTGCCTCTCGAGTATCGGCTTTGGAGTGGCGAACAGCAAGACCTGAGTTCGGTAACACCTCTACAGCTGAGTTCTGTATTCTTGGTCTCAAGGGATTAGAGCAGCAGGCTATTTACGGGGTTCATTACGCCTGGCAAGCTGCTAAACGGTTTTCTAAGTGTGATCAAGATACCGATGATGGTGGGGACTGACGGAAAAATAAAGGTGGAGTGAAAATCCAGAAAGATATATTCTGAGCTACTAAACGGTTCTTAAAGCAAACTAAAAGACCCAGGAGCCTATGTGCAAATTTAGGAGGCAACTGCCTTCCTTCCATTGGTAGCTTTTCGGTTAAACAGAAAGCAGAAGAATAAATGTGAGAATAGGAATATTCTCAGCATAGAAACAGAATATGCCGCAACCCCCTAATGTTCAGAACAACTGGCTAGAAGAACAATAACATGCTTCAAAACACGTTAATTTACTTTCAGATACTACAGAAACATTGTAGATCGACATCTGCTAATGTATACGCGAACGCTACACACGGATGGTAAGACAAAGTATACAGTGGGTGCTAATAAAAAATTAAAATTAATACAAGTTTCATGTGGTCTTACTAACCTAAAATAATAAGAAAGCCCCTTTCAATGGGATTATTTGCTAAGTTCAGAAGCTGAAGAAATGGTGAAGGGTGATTTATAATGATGTGCTAAAAGTTAAGCAAAGGACAGGTGATTCAAAAAAAAAGAAAGGTGGAAGTCCAAAACATGTGACTATGTGTAAAATCTCACTCATAAATGTGGACTGAAAATATTGAGATATCACTTCTTTAAACCAATCCAGTTACCAAACACTATAAAAGCTGGCCTGTCCACTTGCTGTGGAAAAGGCTATGAGAAACTTCTATTCTCTGCTGATGGGTGTAAAGTGATAAAAGTGTTTCTGGGTTGCAACGGGCAGTATCTGATCATAATTTAATTGAGCAAATCCTTTGGATCCAGCATTTTGTTTCTAGATCCTTTTCTAGAAACGACTGCTACACACACACACACACACACACACACACACCCCAGATACACACACACGGACCCCAGATATACACACAAATACACACACCAGATACACACCCCACACCAGTGGTCCCCAACCTTTTTGGCACCAGGGACCGGTTTCGTGGAAGACAATTTCTCCATGGACCAGGGGTCGGTGGGGGGGGCAATGGTTTCAGGATGATTCAAGTACATTACGTTTATTGTGCACTTCACTTCTATTATTATTACGTTGTAATATATAATGAAATAATGATACAACTCACCATAATGCAGAATCGGTGGGAGCCCTGAGCTTGTTTTCCTGCAACTAGATGGTCCCACCTGGGGGTGATGGGAGACAGAGACACCCGACGTGTGTGGCTTATGTCCAGTCTACTCCGTAAGATGCAGCTTAATTGTCACTTGCCACTCACTGATAGGGTTTTGAGATGAGTCTGCGAGCCATTGATTTATTATGGTCTCTGTGCAGTCAAACCTCTCTGCTAATGATAATCTGTATTTGCAGCCGCTCCCCAGCACTAGCAACACCGCCCCAGCTCCACCTCAGACCATCAGGCATTAGATTCTCATAAGGAGCGCACCACCTAAATCCCTCGCATGTGCAGTTCACAGTAGGGTTTGCGCTCCTATGAGAATCTAATGCCATGGCTGATCTGACAGGAGGGGGAGCTCAGGCGGTAATGCGAGCGATGGGGAGCGGCTGCAAATACAGATGACGCTTCGCTCGCTAGCCCGCCGCTCACCTCCTGCTGTGTGGCCCGGTTGCTAACAGGCCACAGACCAGCACCGGTCCATGGCCCGGGGGATGGGGACCCCTGCCTCACACCACACACACACAAAGATGCAACCACATGTGTATATACATGCACACTATTTTATATAAAGCATGGTTTGCTTTGTACAAAATGCAAAAAAATTCTCTTCTTTTCAGCAATTAAATACATAAATTACATAAGGGCACCTTGCCCATAGTAGGACACCATCCCCTCATTGCAAAGGAAAGTGCAGTAAGTTTCTCTACACTTAGTGGCAGAGAAACTACACATAACAGAGTTTTATATGAGGATGCCCTTGCATGTACTGAGAACTGTTCCAGGCACCAGACATACAACGCTGAACAAAACCAGAGGCCAACTTCCCTGCCTCCATGGAGCTTGCATTATAATGGGGAGAGACAGACAATAAAGGTACGTAAGAAAAGTGTACACAGCCCATTAGAAAGTGCTCAGTGCTACGGAGAAAAATAAATGAAGGAAGGGGTTGGTGAGTAGTGGCAGGAGAAATGAGTTGAAATTTTAAATACGATGCAGGAGGGACCCCTTCATGAGAAGATAGCTGAGCAAAGTCTTTAAAGAAACGGTGCAAACGATGGATAGATAGACAGACATAGATAGACAGACAGACAGACAGATAGACAGATATAGATAGATAGGTGGATGGACAGAGTCTTATGCTAAGGTCCAGGGTCTCTGAACTTCAGTGCTACTGACGTTTGGGGCTGGATGACTCTGATGTGCAGCGTCCCGTGCCCCATGGCGTGTGGAGAGCACCCCTCTGCCCTGAGAGATCAGCACGCCTTTCTTTATTACATTTATACTGTTAATGAAATGTTGCACGATTTAAATACTACAATTCCAAAACTGTTTTAAATAATTGCTTTACATATGTAACATTACCAATTTGAGGGGTTAACCAGACGCCTCGAAAAATGGTGAACATCTTTTTAAAGTGGGTTATCAAATTTATCTTGCCTGGGTGGACACAGGACATCTATTGGGAGCTTAGAATGAGGATTATTTGTCATGACTGAAAGAATATTTTTATAAGTGCAGAAAATGAAGCCGATTTTCAGTGAAAACCAATAGAAAATGTCAAAGGTAAGAGCCAAATGAGATGAAGGAAATAAAATGAAATCTGTGGGATGGACACATAGGAAAATGGTTAAAAATGTCGGGGTCTTCCATACCTGACAAGAACACGCTGAATTCTGGAGCCACAAGAACTCATCCTCTGCTTTGAGAGAGCTAAGAGTAAGGCACATGGAATTCCACCAGCATCTCTTCCCCTTTTGAAAAGAGAACCCTCCCAGGCATCCAGAAGCCCAAACGTCTATCCAGATCTGAGACTGGCTGGGACCTGGGACCCTTTGCTGCGGTGCCGCAGTGCTTGAACCTGGACACACCTCTCTTCCGGCAACAAAATATAAACAGACTGTATGGGACTAAAAATAACCGTGTGCAGGCACAGCTGGGGCAAATTCTGGACAAAAGATACAAAGAGACCAAAAAACGCAACTGCCACTTTTGAAGAGCCCGGAGCAAAAGTGGGGTACTGCACACGCCCCCTGCACTCGACACCACCAAAGGGGTGGGCAGACCACCTAAGCCGCCCCTCTGGCCCGACCCCTGGACACACCCCTACCCTCACCCCATAGAAGGAACCAGCTCGCCCCTCCTCGGGGAGCGGGGCAAGGGAACCTGTTACTTGTTTTCTCTCCCCGCTGCTGCAGCAGGGACCCCAGTAAAGCCTCGCCTGAATTTCTTGTCTGGCCTGTGATCAATTTCTATTGCTTAAGGAGGCCAAGAACCCCGGTCGGTAACAGATCTTCAATGAGAGCTGGAAACGTCTTGTGGAGGGCTGGCTGCCCCTTCACCAGCTGCCAAGAGCTGACAGAGACCTTCCACCACCGTTAGCAAGGAAAATCCGTCCAACCGGCATCCCGGAGCAGATTGTAAAACAGTAACGGCCACAGGCAATGTCCATGGCAATTGCGACCCAACAGTTGTAAAACAAGCAAACAAACAAAAAAACAAACTAAAAAAGAAAAAAACACTGGACCAACTTTTTGTCAAAGTACAAATGTGCAGAGACTGGGAATAAGGGCTGGAGAAAACAAAATATGAGTCCAGAAAGACAGAGCATTGATAAGTATACTGTAAAATGCACAGATGAGCCAGAAGGCTGGTGTGTGCCATGGTGAACAATGGAAATGAAGGGGTAAAAAAGAGGATCAAGTTTTAAATTCACAGACATGATGGGAAAGAGAGCTACAGCTTTCTTCTAACCCCTCCCTAGTATTCGGTCCCTTGTGAAATCAGCAACACAGAGCTTGGAGTTCATGTGAGGAAAAAAAGGGGGATTCAGAGCAGTCACCAATGGGTTTCCCACAAAAGACCCAAGCCTGAAATGTGGTTTCAATTCTGGATGGTTCTGCTAAATATGCCAAATAGGTTTCCCACCATGACCACAGTAAAGGCTTGAAAAGCACGAATTTGGGGATCTCTGCTAAAGCCCCCATTCTTTAAGATGACATTCTGAAAGCGGCATAAATTCCCCCAAATAGGTTACGGGGGCTCCTTCCCTTAGGAA
Organism: Eubalaena glacialis; assembly: GCF_028564815.1. Lineage (NCBI taxonomy): Eukaryota > Metazoa > Chordata > Mammalia > Artiodactyla > Balaenidae > Eubalaena > Eubalaena glacialis. The sequence goes on along the minus strand of NC_083737.1, from coordinate 4,787,774 downwards.
GGAAAAGACAACAGATTCCCAAGAAAAAGCCAAGGATCTAAACATCTGGCCAGGGACTTCCCTGGTGGCGCAGTGGTTAAGAATCCACCTGCCAATGCAGGGGACATGGGTTCGAGCCCTGGTCCGGGAAGATCCCACATGCCGCGGAGCAACGAAGCCCGTGCGCCACAACTACTGAGCCTGCGCGCCACAACTACTGAGCCCATGAGCCACAACTGCTGAGCCCACGAGCCACAACTACTGAAGCCCACGTGCCTAGAGCCCGTGCTCCACAACAAGAGAAGCCACCGCAATGAGAAGCCCGCACACCGCAACGAAGAGTAGCCCCCGCTCGCCGCAACTAGAGAAAGCCCGCACGCAGCAACAAAGTCCCAACGCAGCCAAACACAAATAATAAATAAATAAATTTTTTTTTAATAGAAGGATATCAGTTTAAGAAAATAAATAAATAAGCATCTGGCCACCGGGAAATGGAGCGTTCTCGGGTATTCGAATGTCCTCTGCACAAGGCCAATCCTCCCCCTTTGCCTTTTAGGCATTGGGTCGTGATTCTCCAGCTTGACAAAAATAAGCACCGTGGATAAGAACTGCCAAAATTCCGCTCTCCGTGGGCCAAATTAACCTTTGTTCTTTCCCACTTACTGGAATGACATCACTTTAAAAACTTTGCCTTCTGTGGATTTTTTTTTTTTCCCCCGCTTTTTCTAAGGCACTGGTTTTAAACAGCCTGCACACAAATTCTGATTCACGAGAAAGAACCATTGTTCAGCCAGTGGCTTTCCAAGACATTGCCCTCCCCGGGGGACTATAAAAGCTGAATGTGCAGCGGGCTCCAAGCCAGACCTTTATAACCGGATACCAAAGCCTCAGTCTATTCTCCATGATGTTCTTGAGAACTGGAAACATTTCGGGTGAAATCCGAGCCCCAGCCCCAAAGGTGGGTGCCAGGGGCCAGGGGCAGTGGGGAGAGGGGCGCGGTGGGAGGCGGTCACTCACTGTTCAACGGGTACACAGTTCGATTATGTGAGAGCAATACAGCCTAGGGAGCTGCTGTACTTGACGGTGCCTATGTAACAGGGAAAACCAGTTACCTGTTCCTTTGACCTCTGTGCTCTGTTGCCTGGGCTCAGAGATGCTGGCTCTGCACGTTTTGTAAAAGAACGTTGCCTGTGGCCTGAAACATACACGATGGCACGTTCTCACGGCTCTGACCTTTACCAGTAAAACACTTTTCGGTTCATATAGAGATAAAAGGTTGCAGAACAGAGAATAACATGTGTCTTGTTGGAGGTTTATAGGAACATGGTGACCTGACCTTCCTGGACAGATGCAAGCACAAAGAAGGTGCCACAACCCCACCCCTCCCTCCCCTTGCCTTTAAAAATGCTGTGCTGAAACCCTTCAGGGAGTTTGGGATTTTCTGAGCACAAGACACCGGTCTCCTGGCAAGCCCTGCAATAAACCTTTCTCTGCTCCAAACTCCGACGTTTCGGTTTGTTTGGCCTCACTGTACATCGAGCACACAAACTTGTGTTCAGTAACATCTATACTTGACAGTACTGTGCTTTGTACTTAAAATTTTATTGAGGGTAGATCTCCCGTGATGCACTTTTTAACCACAATTTAAAAATAAAAGTTTATCTGTGCTCGTAGCTTCACAGGTTTATAAAACAGTCTCTCGCCTGCATTTCTGGAAGGTAATTTGCCTGTTAATAACTTTGACTTTCAAAAGGGTTCAAGTAGATCATGGTTTTCTGCCTGAAGACAAAGCAAAGCATCCAACTGTCAATGCTCTTATCAATCCACTGACTGGAGGTGTCCAGCATTTGACAGTTTTGCCCGGCATCCAATGTTTTCCTCCAAATATAGAGAATCTGGTTCTTTGTTTCTTCAATGACCGTCCTAGTATTTTTATTATTGAAACGTCATGTGGTGCATTGGAATGAGCAGGAAAGAGATGGAGTTTGAATCTCAGCTCCATGATTTATTAACTAGGAGACTCTGTGTGAATAACTTCGTCTTTCTTGGCCTCAATTTTGTTACCTTTAAAGGAGGGGGCGGATATCCTATTTTTAAAGGTTACACGGTAGCGCGCGCCCAGGAGTGGGACTGCTGGATCATTTGGTAATTCTACTTTTAACTTCTGAGGAACCTCACCTCCATGCTGTTCTCCATAGTGGCTGCACCAGTTTATATTCCCACCCACAGTGTAGGAGGGTTCTCTCTTCTCCACACCCTCTCCAGCATTCGTTGTTTGTTATCTTTTTGATAATAGCCATTCTGACAGGTGTGAAGTCGTATCTCACTGTGGTTTTGATTTGCATTTAAGAGGTATGTGCACCCCCAGATTCACAGCAGCATTATTCACAACAGTCAAGACGTGGAAACAACCTCAGTGTCTGTCAACAGAGGAATGAATAAAGGAGATGTGGCGTACGGATACATACAATGGAATATTACTTGGCCATAAAAGAGGAAATCCTGCCATTCTTGACAACATAGATGGACCTAGAGGGTAGTATGCTAAGTGAAATAAGCCAGACAGAGAAAGACAAATAGGGTATGATATCACTTATTTGCGGAATCTAAGAAAGTCAAATTCATAGACACAGAGTTAAAAGGTGGTTACTGGGGCTGCGGGGTGGAGGGGTAATAGGAGAGATGTTGATCAGAGAGTATAAAGTTGCAACTAGTAGGTAAGTAAGTCCTGGAGATTTAATGCAGAGCACAGTGATATAGACAATAATATTGTATAATAAACGTCACCCTCACTAAGAGACTAGTTCTTAATTATTCCCACCACATACACACACACAAAAATGATAATTAGGTAACCTGATAGAGATGATAGCTATTGCCACAAGGGCACTCATACTGCGATATATAAATGTATCAAACCAACACGTGGAACACCTATCAGAATGCTATATGCCAAATATATTACAATAAAAAAAAAAAAAAACCCCTGTAAAGCAGGTATCTTACTGTCCTGTATGGAGGGGGAGCTCCAAAAAACAGAAAAAAAATTTTTTTTCTGCAGGCAATACCTGAGGCAGCCTCGGATTGAGACCACACCTGTTTTTCCTTAACTTCTTGAGTCAAGGTTGTTGGATTCTTTAACAAGAACGCAAAATGAGATTGGCTTCCAGACTTCCAGAGTATGGTTAAGGAAAAAAAAAAAAGGAGAAGGGAAAAAAAAGAAACCAATGAGGGCATCCAAAATGGCAGAGGAGACAGAAGAATTAAGCTCCTTCACAACACAGACTCCGTGGACAATCTCCATCAAAACCCAAAACAATCTCAAAAACCCTCTTTCTCATTTTCTCCCAAAATATGCATGGATATGCACGTGCACCTACACACACACACACACACACACACACACACACACACTCTCTCTCTCTCTCTCTCTCTCTCTCTCTCTCTCTCTCTCTCTCTCTCCCTCTCCCTCTCCCAAACCAGAATGTCACCCCCTAAGCACCTACTCTATAGAAATTCTAGACCGTCACTGCCAGAAGGTTTGCAGCCGGACCCTAAGTTGCCGAGCCTGTCTGTGGGGACGTTCCCAAAGGAATTCCATGAGCAGAGGTGAACAAGTGTGGTCACCAAGGAATAAAGAGGCTCTTACGTGACCCTCGTTCTGGTGTGATGCTTGGTACCTGGCTGTACCAGTGTGATATGAATGTTACAGATCACTCACGGGTTGACTTACAGCGAGGAAGGGAGGTTGCTTTTAGCAAATTGCAAAGGTAACTTGGAAAGCTGGGCGCCAAGCTACGTGAGTGATGAGAATGAAATTTTAAAGTATTTTAGTTTTTGATGACAATGATGGAGGCACATTTTGAACAAACTGTAAAGGCGACTGGCAAAGACACCCTCGGGTACTAGATGAGAGGCTGGCAAAAGCATGGCCAAATCCAGCCCCCCCAGCCGCTTTTTATAAATAAAACTTTATTGGAACACAGCCACGCCCCTTCATTTACATACCGTCTAGGGCTGCTTTTGTACACTGCTTGTCCTGCAATGCCAAAAATATTAACCATCTGGCCCTCTGCAGAAGAAAATACAATAATACTGTATCGTATATTTGAAACTTGTTTTAAGGGAGAATTTGAAAGTTCTCAGCACAAGAAAAACATTTTGTAACTATGTAAGGGGACGGACGTTAAATAGACATACTGGGGTGTTTTCCTGCTACATATACATATATAGAATCATTATGCTGTAAACCTGAAACAAACATAATTTTTTGGTCAATTATATCTCAGTAAAATATAAAAAATTAAAAAGAAAAAGAAAGACTTCCGACACCCAGGCTAGATGAAAGCAGAAAAGCTACAGCTTTCCCTGTGACCAAAGAAGCAGACCAGAGACAGACTTTATCTTAAAAGATACAAAGTTTTATTAAACAAACCTAGAATCAATAGTATTATTCCATAAATTAGACAGCAGTAAAATTTTCCTAGGGTATATATACAAATCACAGTGATTTTCATTGTGCAAGGAATTGACAGGGTTTTTTAATCCACATGAGAAGCTGCGATGACCCGGCGGGGCTCCCAGTGTGACTTTTTTTTTTTTTTTTTTTAATCCACGTGAGAAGCTGGGATGACCCGGCGGGGCTCCCAGTGTGACTCACTGGGGACATGCCACACTGGCCCAGGCGCTTCACCCCACAAGAAAGAAGGAAGCTCTGACCGCCCTGCAGAGCTGGAAAAGCATCACAGGGAACCAGGAAAGACGGCCTGCGCGAGCAGAAAGGCTTCAAATCCCAGTTGCAAAAACAAACATGTAATGACTTTTACTTAAATAACAGAGGAGTCCACCGTGGAAGATCAACAGAACATCTTAAGACACAATAATTTAGAGTAAACTGTTACAGAGTATTTCCTTTTGATTATGAAGCACTGCTCCTTGGATGCAACCCCACAGGGTCTGCAAAAACAAGCTTGATATGAGAACATTATGCTTGGTGAAAGCATCGCCCCCATTCCACCTCCAACAAGACAGACAGACAGACAGATACACACACACACACCCCACTACTCAAATATATTAAGACAACTGTGCATGTGTTTTTCTCTTTGTTTTCGGTAACTCAACAACATCCACGGAAGTTGAACTAATGAGTCAGAAACAGGGATAGAGGGTACATACAGTACGTAGGATGTGCCCAACAGGTGTAAAATACATGCCAGGGAGAGGGACCCCTGGACAAAGAATAATGCAGGCATCTCACTTCAAATCTTAATTGGGAGCCATCAAGAGCTTCTGTGATGGTGTAAATTTCGTGATGCAAAATCAAAGGGCTGGAAAAAAAAATCCAATCTTTCCTGCACCTGCAGCTAACGCGAGGATTTTGATGCTCTGATGGGACTGGGTGCAGCCTGCAGAGTTCACCTGGGTGGGCGGCCCTCAGTGCCTACAGGGCGGTGCGTCGGGGTCTCGCGTGAACATGATGGAGCTGTATTTCACAGTTACAGTGGTTCCAAATTGAGAGGCAACTTAGGTTGTACGTAGAAAGGGCAAATGTGTGTCACGTCACTCAACTGCTCAGCGCTACTGGTGACGCCGTGGCTGGCAGCAGGTTAGTCCCGACGTATAGACGGACAGAAGGAAACCAAACATTGCACAAGACATTTATAAACAGCTGATGGTGCAGCTGCCCCAGGAGAAGGAACAGGAGGTGGCGTTTCAAAGCATCGTGATGGTGTGACATGGACACCTGTTACCTGGTTACTGGAGTTTCTTTTGCATATTTTGACATGTGGAGAGCATAAATCACGACTTTTCCATTGCTGGCAAACGATACATTTCTGCTGACTGGGATTCCAACTTCTGTGACCATGAACATTATGCTGTATGATCAGCTGTGATTTTATCTCCTTCTCAGCTTCACAGATGCCTATCAAAGCAGGCTGGCGACAATCCCCTTAGGAAAACAAGACCCACCTCAATCCACCGCTTGCAATACATGTGTTTCCTGAAGACTTTTTAAATAGCATTGTCATTTACCAACTTGTCAAATTGCAGAAAACAAAAATCTGTCCTTTTCCGGCTCTGAAGGTTGTGCTAATGGATATGAATTTCCTTCAAAACTTTGCACCCTGATTATTTTTGATCCGATACGTGAACACGGCAGAAGGCCTCCAGGGAGTGAACTATTTTTCGGTCATACATAGGGAGCGTGCCATGTGCTTAAGACTCATTTTGATCACACCCATCTTTGCATTATGTCAGACCATTTAATTTATGCCCTGGCCACCGGCAGGTAGCGCTTTGTATAATTAAATGGGCATGAGGGTCTGGAAGGTGAGACAAACACCATCTGGTACTCCTGGAATTCCTCTTCATTTTCAAGGTTTTGCACGGCTGATGGTCAATGACAACGTTTTTAAAGAACCAAATCATCAATGCATTTGAACTTTTGTTTTCCCTGCATATTTGTTCAAAATTAAGGCAATGTGTTCTCATGCATTCTTGTACTATTTTCATCTCATAAATTAAATCCTGGACAGGAAGAGAGAACCCAAAAAAATATGTGCAGGGATCGTGTGTATGTACAATTTTGCACTGTGTTCCAGAAAGGTGTTTCATTTATTTTGTATTTTTTTTAAGCATAAGGCTCCAAATAATAATTGTTTATTTTTATAGTCAGAAGACACGAGACATGTTTTTCCTCGTGGGTCTACATCTCCGTGCAGGTTTGCTTTGCTGATTTAACCTTCTGACATTCAACGATGAAATGGTGCAGGAATTACATGGTAAAATTTTAGCCCCTGTTGGCCCATGGCTTCATCCAAAGAGCACGGTGCCTGCAAAGTACAGACTGAAAATACAGTTCTGTGGGAACATTTATCCAAGCGCACCCTTGGAAAATAAATTTTTATAGAGCTACTCCTTGTCAAGGGTTTATTTTACTAAATTTTGGACTCACTCTCACCTATGGAGTTGGTTTCTATTTGAAGATGAGGTCATTTATGAGAAGGGGGTGATTTAGTGCCTTCAATTTAAAGCTTTTATAGGCGTAAGTTGCCTTCATGTCACCTTCAAATACACACAGCCCTTGTCTTTGGATTCGTGAGTGGAAACTGGCCAAATCTGATAAGTGACTGCATCTCCTTTGACATTTTTGCTACAGTAAAAAAAAGTATGATTTTTTGCAAATGGCAGCTCTCCACACCCCCAGATGTGCCTGCAGAAGAGAGGTAGGCAAGGGCTATAGGAAGAAAAGCCTTCCTGGCCCAGCACAGGAAAAACTGTGTTGATGGCAAAGAACCTGCCAGGTAACCCAGGAACACATAAGCTGCAGAGGCCTGGGAGGGGGCTGAGAGCTCGGGGGGCACCCAACGCTTGACACCAACACACCTATGGGGCATACGCTGCCCCATGCCGGCTGCCCAAGGAGCTGGACCTTTCTTGGCAGGAAAAGGGAGGATGCAGGAGAGGAGATCTCGGAGATCTATTGGGTGCATCCCTGCAGCCACGGAAGGCTCTGGAACCTACTTAAATGCACAGACCTCCATGGAGAAGGCCATGGTTGGGCCCTATGATTGGATACGTAACAGGTTTGAGCAATGCTGTGCTTCCAGCTGCGTCACAGCCAACAGAATATGGGCGGCGCCTTTAGATTTTCACGGCAAAGTTTAGAATCAGAAAGCAAGAGCAGAGAGTAGAGAAGGAAATGCATGAGGGACGAGACAGACACCAAGGACCTCTGCCCAGGCAGTGCTTCTGGGAAGACCCATATTTAAACAGCAACACTCATGGCGACCCACTCAACACCTGGCTTTCATGATCAGTGCTAAGGGGAAGGCACAGCAGAGCACGCCTCAGGGGACCCCCACCATCACGTCCAAAGAGAAACGAATCTCATCCAGTGGTTATTCTGCACAAGCCGACCAGGTCTATGAAACCAGACGGACTGAACACTGACAAGAAGAAGTGAAACTAAGCAGAAACGAGGGAGGTTCAAACACTTCCATCGTATCCGTTTTGTTTCTTACTTGTCCTAAAACCAAAGGGAAAAGAAAACATTTGCCTAAGTTCATTGAGCCAATACAGAAAGCTACTAGTTTGCTTCGGGAGATGCGTTTTGGTCCACGGATTTAACCTGGAATATTAATAGATAGCCATCCCCCTACAGAGTATGAAATTTTTTAATGCAATAGAGAAAATTCCTTGAATAACGTTCATGGTCAATGGCTAGTCTTGCACTAAAGTTCAAACCCACATCTCCTTCCCTGTCATCCTGGATTCATGACCCAAGGCTACCAGACACAAAGCATTGAAGATACTGGATATAGACCGTCGTATGATATTTTCTTCACATATAACCATAAAATGCATATAAGATGATAAAAAATGCACATATCATACTTTTAAAATTTGTCCCCAAGAGAATAGATTCTTGAAAAAAAAATCTGAAACATAAACAACATAGGCTCTGGAAAGTAGGAACATTTACTTCACTGCACAATTTCCCTGCTCCAGGCACACCGTCCTTTTTATACACACACACACACACACGCACAGGCACAAACACACAATCTGTGGTTGTATCTGAACAAGTTCAGCTCAAACTTATAAAGTCTACGAGAAAAAAACCCCCAGGATATCCCAGTAGGAACACAAGCCTAAAAAGAAGATAAAATCTACAACCAAACAATTTTTCAAAATGTCCTACTGTGCAGTCGATTTCCAGTTGCTTAAATAATGCTAGGTCCACAAACGTCAATGGCTCTGCAATCTCTTTATATACATCCGGGTGTATATAAACGTGGAAAAGTCCTTATCCCATTAAGAAGATGCTTCTTCAGGTCTGCCTGGGGGCAGCCATCTGTCCCGGGCAGGCTCAAATCACCCTGTTTCTGGCATGAAATTAGACAAAGGATTTTGTTAGTTTTTAAACACCTGGGTAAAGTTTGTCATCCTACGAACAACAACAACAATAATAGCACGAAAGAAACCAAACTTTCCTTTGGAATTCTTACTGCAAAGACCCACAAGCCTGAATTCTAAGGAGAGAAGATGCCTAATAAGAGAAATGGAACAGTATTTTAAAGGTGGGTTTTTAATGTTCTATGGTGTTGACATCCACAGAACTAGCCCCTCCTCATCCACGCTGAGAAAGGAGATTCATCACTCAAGCAAAAACAGATCCTCGTTTCAACGTGCTTTGCTGTAGGATTATACAACCAGACAAAACATTTTATGATGAAGAAAACTACAAGGCACAGGGAGGTGAGAGGTCCCCTGCCAGCTGTCTTAACATCCATCTCCACCTGCTGAAAAGCAGTAATCCACACAAAGATGCATGATTAAGTCACACAGCTCCAGAACATAGCTCCGGAATCCTGTAATGAAGCTGAACTTGGGTCTCACCTATGGGATTAGATTTCGCTTCATGAAAGAGTATCTTCTCGCATAGAATCATCACACCTAATCGCTCAGCGGAAAATACCAGCCGGTAAAATTACTGAGACAGATTCAAATATGAATGTGTCTGGCTTTTAGAAGAGCAAAATGCAAACTGGTTGAATAAATAGAAAGCAATGTGATCATGAAATAATCCCCTGACTTCCAAAGGTTCATCAAGAATGTCATCAAATACTGCCCCTGCCATTGGCCAAAGTACATTAAAAATAATTCCACTATAAATCTAGGAAAAAAATGATACAAATGAACTTATTTACAAAACAGAAACAGACTCACAGACACAGAAAACAAACTTATGGTTACCAAAGGGGAAAAATGGGGAGGGAATATATTAGGAGTTTGGGATGAACAGATTCACATTACTATGTATAAAATAGATAAACAACAAGGACCTACCGTATAGCACAGGGAACTATACTCAATATATTGTAAAAGCCTACAATGGAAAACAATCTGAAAAAAACATATACACATATACAACGGAATCACTTTGCTACACCTGAAACTAACACAATATTGCAAATCAACTAAACTTCAATAAAAAATAAAAATTAAAAAAATAAAAACCAACTCCTAGATACCGGGGAGAAAAATAAAAGGCAATTAAACTAACTCAATAACTAACTAAATAAACTAGACCTTCAAAGTCAGAGTCATAGACCTTCAAAGGTTCGTGGAAATAAGAGACTCAAAATCATTTCTTTTAAATCTCAAATTAACTTTAGCAAATTTCCTACCAGGTGTTCTCAGATGATTCCTTTTTAACAAAAAGAGACCCAAGAGTCCTTCTGAAAATACTTGGGAAGTATTGTGGTCTGGATCTCGGGGACTCCAGGAAGGAGGCACAAGAGCTAGGCTTCTCCAATGTGCAGGCGCACCCGTCTCCTAGGAGTCTTATTTATTGGTACGGACTCCGCCCTGGCAGGTGGGTCCGGGGCGTGAGATGCTGGTGGTGAGGCTGGTGCTCTGGCTGTGCGGCCCATACACACCGGCTGTGTCTTCTGCTGCCCTGGAAAGGCCTCTGGCTGGTTCTGCTCTATCGCTCGTGCCCGAAGGGGGGAGAGAAGCCCCACTCGGTCTAGGCAAGACCTCCTGCACGTGAGGTTCTGTCAACCTCGCTGATTTTTAACTACTAAAAATAAAGATACACCTTGTTGGTTATCCATTTTAAATACAGCAGTGTGTACGTATCAATCCTGAATTCCCAGTGTATCCCTCCCCTCTCTCCCCCTCGTAACCATAAGTTCGTTCTCTGAGTCTGTTTCTGTTTTGTAAATAAGTTCAACCAACAAGGACCTACTGTAGAGCACAGGGAAGTGGGCACAATATTATGTAACAACCTAAATGGGCAAAGAATTTGAAAAAGAATAGATACGTGTATATGTAAAAAAAAAAAAGAAAGAAAGAAACAGAATTCAACTGATAGAATTAATGAATGAAATAAGAGATGCCTTGATATTAAAAAAAAAAAAAAAAAAGCTATACCTTCCAGGTGGGGAGCCCACGCTCAGAAATTCTTGAAGACTTCCAGATCTTTCTGTGACACCGGAGGGGCCACGTTCCAGTCGTTTTCGGGATAAGCTTCGAAGTTGGAGGTGTCGCCCTCGCTGCACACTTTGGGCACGATGGGAGGCTGGGGAACAACAGGACACAACACCGTGTTACAGAGGAACAGCGCGCGCCAGGATGCTACTACGCTCAGTGCACATTAGCGCACTTTGCACAGACTGTGTTTTTCACAAATGGAAGCTCTGCAGCAACCCTACGCGAGCAAGTCTACTGGGATCCTTTTTCCAACCGCACTGGCTCACTTCGTCTCTGTGTCACATTTTCACAGTTCTCACAGTTCAAACTTTTCCACTATGATGATATTTGTTATGTTGATCTGTGACCAGTGACCTTTGATGTTACTACTGAAATTGTGTTTTTTTGGTTTTGTTTTGAATTTTTTTTTAAAAATTTATTTATTATTTATTTTTGGCTGTGTTGGGTCTTTGTTTCTGCACGAGGGCTTTCTCCAGTTGCGGCAAGCGGGGGCCACTCTTCATCGCGGTGCGCAGGCCTCTCACTGTCGTGGCCTCTCTTGTTGCGGAGCACAGGCTCCAGACGCGCAGGCTCAGTAGTTGTGGCTCACGGGCCTAGTTGCTCCGCGGCACGTGGGATCTTCCCAGATCAGGGCTCGAACCCGTGTCCCCTGCATTGGCAGGCAGATTCTCAACCACTGCGCCACCAGAGAAGCTCCATAATTTTTTTCTTTTTCTAAATTTTTGGCCACGCCTTGGTTTGCGGGAATCTTAGTTCCCGGACCAGGGATAGAACCCTTACCCTTGGTAGTGAAAGCACAGAGTCCTAACCACTGGACCACCAGGGAATTCCCTATACATAACTTTTATATGTGCTGCGAAACCAAAAAATTAGTGTGACTCGCTTTATTGCGGTGCTCTGGAACCAAGCTTACAGTATCTCCGAGGTCTACCCAAACATCCCTCTATGTCTACAGCTTTATGTGAAAATGTAAAAAGAACTGGAAAACTACATAGCTGCTTCTCTTTGTTTATGAACAGGAAAAGCTTGGAATTAAGATATTGCAAGTGAGGTGTCAACTATCAGACTGATGAATGCTTACGCAGTTTGAAGAATTTAGGGAGGAAGGAAGGTACCCAGCACTTGCTTCTTAAATTTTAGAATTGAGGACCACCTGGACTGCTTGTTAAATTCAGATTCCCAGGTCGGGGACATTCTGATGTAGCTGGTCCTGTGGCCACACTTTGGAAAATTCCAGAAAGACGGAAAGAGCTCCAGACTTGGGTTTTATTATCTCAGAGGCCAAACCTCAATCCTGCGTTGATAAAAATGAAGGCATTGGGATTGAGAAGAGGGTCAGCAAACTTTTCCCATAAAGGGCCAGTTAGTAAAACATTTTGTTTTTCAGGCCATACAACTTCTGTTGCAACTACTCAGTGCTGCCATTGCAGTGGGAAAGCAGCCATCGACAATCTGTAAACAAATGGATGTGGCTATGTGCCAATAAAACTTTATTTATAAAAACAAGCAAGGGGCCAGATTTGGCCCACAGGTTGTACTTTGCTGATTCCTGCATACATCCAACTCCAAGATTCTGTAACGGACACAGACACCAACTAGTTTTCTCTAATCCTATGAAACTGTTATGCTTTGTCCAGAGCCTTTAACACACGTGGTGAGCACCACCCCTCCCTCCCTTCCTCTGCAGGATGCATCCTAACCTGGATGTTTCACAAGACACTTGAGGCTCAGTGATGCTAGAATCCTCAAGTCAAGTCCAGGACAAGGACCTAGATTTGTCTCTGTCCCAAAGCTCCGTGCTTCCTAATAGACCACAGCAAAGCAGATGCAGCTGGAGAATCCTGACAGAGCATGGGCTCATATGTGGATCCCAGGGGGAACATTTTAACTGCTATGTGGACACAGAAATGAGTCAAGTAAATTAAAAATTATTCATGTAAAAAAAAAAAAAAAAGAAAACCCTCTTGTTACTTGTATATTTCGGTGACTGTATCAAAATACAAAGAGTATTGAGTGGTCAGCATCTCAGAAACATCAAGGAACTTCAGGTGAAGGTGCCACGTTCCTCATCTGACTCAGAAGTTCCATGCCAGAAAGCCTAATTAGTGAGGTTCACGCTTTATACGCACAGCAGACAACCCCCATCCCCAAATGGGCCAACCCACGCATGAACAGATCTTAGGTTGGCTCCATAAAAGAGCTTAAGGATTTACAAAGATTTTAAAAGTCACAGAGTAAGTTTAAGGGTGACTTTTCCTTCATTCGTTCTCATTGCATTCAATAAATGAGCTATTTCTATAGACCAGGCACCATGTGGACAGAAGGTGCATGATTCTGGCTTTCAGAAACCTTCCAGCCCAGTCAATGGCTCCAGAGGAGCATCTCTATCTGGGTGGCATGTTTGGAATCACTTGATGAACTTTTAAAAAGTTATAAAAATAAAGTTACACAGAGATACCTCTTTTTAACCATCAGTTAGGCAAAACTGCAAAAGTTGTATAACTCACCACTCTTGAGCTGGGGGGAAAGAGGCATTTTTCAAAACAAGTCCTCTGGGAGCACAAAAGGATGCCATTTCTACAGAGAAGTATGTTGCAAAAGTACCAAGATTTCAAACGCATTTACCCTCTGACCCAAGGATCTCACGTCTGGAAATTCATCTTCAACACAAAAGAAATGTATGAAATTATTCCTTGTAGGAGACTGGAATTGGCATAAGTGTCTGTCAGTTGAGGTCTGGTTAAGTAAACGATGGTAGAGACATGTAAAGCAGTTCCATGCGGTTTAAAAAGAATGAGAAAGCTATTCAGGCATATGGGAAGATCTCGAGGTTGTACTGTTAAATGAAAAAAGCAAAATTAGAATAGTACATGTATAACTGTAGGTTTTGTGTTTCTAAAAAAGGGAGAAGGGGGCTTCCCTGGTGGCGCAGTGGTTGAGAATCTGCCTGCCAATGCAGGGGACACGGGTTCGAGCCCTGATCTGGGAAGATCCCACATGCCGCGGAGCAACTAGGCCCGTGAGCCACAACTACTGAGCCTGCGCGTCTGGAGCCTGTGCTCCGCAACAAGAGAGGCCGCGACAGTGAGAGGCCCGCGCACCGCGATGAAGAGTGGCCCCTGCTCGCCGCAACTAGAGAAAGCCCTCGCACAGAAACGAAGACCCAACACAGCCAAAAATAAATAAATAAATAAATAAATTTATTTTTAAAAAAAAAAAAAAAGGGAGAAGGACTTCCCTGGTGGTCCAGTGGCTAAGAATCTGCCTTCCAATGCAGGGGACACGGGTTCGAGCCCTGGTCAGGGAACTAAGATCCCACATGCCGCGGGGCAACTAAGCCTGCGTGCTCTAGAGCCTGCGTACCACAACTAGAGAGCCCGTGTGCCACAACTACTGAGACTGAGTGCTCTGGAGCCCTCGCACCACAACTAGAGAGCCTGCGTGCCACAACTAAAGACCTGACGCAGCCAAATAAATAAATAAATAAAAACAAATACTTTTTAAAAAGGGAGAAAACAAGAATATGTATATCCACCTGGGTTCACATTAACCTAAAGAAACTTTTAAAGGATACACAGAAAAATCTAATAAAAGTGGTTACCTATAGCCAGCTGGGAGGGGACAGCCTGGCCATGTATGCATATTAATATTGACTTGGTTTTTGATAAATGCGAATATATTACCTAGGCAATTTTGTAAGTCAGTGTAATAGAATAAAATACATAAAAGTTAAAACCTTGAACAAAATGAATATCAGCTCCACTCCTAGAGTCTGGGCTGGGGGCCAGGCATTAGCATTTTTTAAGTCTCTCCACTGGCACCCAAGTGCAATGTTGAAAACATTGCTATTGAGGATACCCGTCAATAACATATTCAGTTCAAAGAAAGATGAGCCTCAGAATACTTTTCATCTCATCTACCACCATCACTGTGCCATATCCGTCCATAAGTATGAGACATATGTCCTACCTGTGTTATTCCCCCTTACAAAGGGAACAGATGAAATTCATCATAGTCTCAGAGCTAGGGAGGGATGGAACCAGTTCTCCAAAAATCCAACTGCAAAAGCCGGGGTCTTAACCCCCCATTAGGTGACTCTTTAGCTGAGCTCTCCCCTGAATAGGGAACTTGGCTTATTAACGATTTGGGATGGTTGCTTGTGTCGAATCAATTCATTATGTGTCCATCCTAAGTAAATGAGTGTTCAGGAGAGCTCCAGGCTGCCCAGGTACGAACTGCCCATTTACATATGTTGTACCTTCAGTTTCCTTTCTGGGACAGCCTCCCAGTCTGTGGTCCGGAACCACCGATGCCGTTTCACATCTTCTGCTCCATTCTTCAAAAGAAACATGCATCATCAGTGAACAGAAGGTTGACAGGATAGCAAAGAAAATATTCCAAAAGAATCTCTACACGAGTCCCTACAGAGAAAAACAAGAGTTTGCTATGTTTTGAATCACTTTCCCCAGAGTGTGAGCTATTAGGGAAAACTACAGATGAAGGCATTTGAGTTTCATTTGCTTTCCTTCATTGTAGAAAGAAATCCAGTCACGAGGTTCACGTGTATACTGCTCTGGACCACAAAGACCGAAGTAGAATTATGGTTCAGCCTCTTGACATAAAATTAGACTGACACACGGTCAGGTCTGAGTT
Organism: Eubalaena glacialis; assembly: GCF_028564815.1. Classification (NCBI taxonomy): domain Eukaryota; kingdom Metazoa; phylum Chordata; class Mammalia; order Artiodactyla; family Balaenidae; genus Eubalaena; species Eubalaena glacialis. Next base: position 4,772,138 of record NC_083737.1, on the reverse strand, counting down.
TGACACCTGTTTTCATCTTGACAATTTCCTCAGGTGAAATTACGCTCATTTTAGAAATGTTATAAACTGAGATTCGTTAAATGATGTCATTTGCTCTGTATTGCCCAGCGAGTAAGTCTATAACTCAAACTGAGGATGTCAAACTTCAGAGATTTTAACAACTACCCAATGTTGCCTCTCAATTAACAACGTGTACAGCACAGGGAACGCTACTCTATACTCCGTAATAACCTATATGGGAATAGAATCTAAAAAAGAGTGGATACATGCATATGTACTCACTTTGCCGTACAACTGAAACTAACACAACACTGTAAATCAACTCTGTTCCAAAAAAAATTTTTAAAAAAACAACAACACAAAAACCAATGTGTACTAAGGTCTGCCTAGTTCATCCTCAGCTGTGGTGTCAATAGCTGGACACCACCAGCACCAGGACCTCTGAAAATCCCTTCCAAGTACTCAGCCTTCAGCTCCACCCTTCTTCTCCCTTTTTACGACACTTGTAGCAACTTTTTAATCAATTAAATGTGTGACGTTATAAGACAGAAACATGTGAAGTCTGTGACACAGGAGCCAGTGCATCTGAAGTTAACTTTTTAAAACGTGTACCAGTTCATATTTTTTAAAGTTTTAAATGATTTATCCTCAAAAAAGAAAATTCTCTGTAACCATATCTCCAAAAGGAAGGAGACGGGGATGTCAGTGTTTTCTACTTTTTTCCAGTCCTATTATTTTGAAAACTCTTTTTCTTTTCCTATTTCTTTCCATCCATATGTAAGTCAAATAATGACATCTGATGAGTGTTACCTTGAGGGATGCTGAGAGAAGGTAAATAAGACTGAAGGTTTACTCCCTAAAAGTTCAAACTCGGTATGGATACTAAGGTATTATGATATCTAGATAGATGACAGAGAGATAGATATAGATGATGGTATATGACAGATGATGAGCTATTTAGATAGATCATTGATAGATACATTTATAGATGATAGATGAAAGTTAGGTAGATAGGTGTTCAATAGATAACAGACAGATAGATGATAGACAGATGATGGAAGATAACAGACAGACAGATGATAGGTGATAGATACATAGGTAGATAGATGATAGATAAATTAATAGATAATGGATAGATAGATATCTAGATAGATGATTCATAGATGATGGATATATAGGTAGATAGATGATGGAATATGATTGATAGACATATAGACAGACATAGATGATAGATAGATGATAGGTAGATAGATACAACAAATAGACAAAGAAGTGAAAGAGAAAGTAAGTGCTAGAAACTTTCCAAGTGTGGAGGACAGAGCAGTGTCCATAGAGGATGAAGGAGTTAAACACAATGGTCTGTTTTGGAAGAAAAAAGAGAAACACTCCAAATGAAGGAACACCAGGAGGAGAAAAACAGCCAGCTATTGGATGAACAACTACCCTGTTTCACAGATTTGTTCCTTTCACCAGTGATATCCAACCACTTAGCGTTTACTCCCCTCCTTAAGGACCTGAACACTTGAGCCAATGTCCATGAGTAGCCTTAACTAGCCAACCAATTTAACTAGTTATGGATTGAACTGTGCTCCCCACGAAAGGACATGTTGAGGTCCTAATCCTCAGCACCTGTGAATGTAACTTTATTTGGAAACAATGTTTCTGTAGATGTAAACAAGTCAAGATGAAGTCATTGGGGTGGACCCTAAATGCAATGACAGTATCCTTACAAGAGACAGAAGAGGAGAGACCCAGATACAGAGGAGAGGCCCCGGGAAGACAGAGGCAGAGACGGGAGGGAGGCGGCCACAAGCCCAGGGATGCCTGGAGCCCCCGGAAGCTGGAAGAGGCAGGAAGGACCCTCCCCTGGCACCTCTGGAGGGAGTGCGGCCCGGGGACACCTTGACCTCAGACGTCTGGTCTCCAGGATTGGGGAGGATGGATTCCTGTGGTTTTAAGCTCACGGTTTGTGGTCCTTTGTTACAGCCGCCCCAGGAAATGAACACACCCACATAAACAGAGGGCCCCAATAGATCTGCGAGGTTCAAGTCTCACACACAGGTCTACTTTGTCCCTCAAGACTGCAACTGACAGGGTCAATGCACTGGTCCACGTCTAAGTTCATCCATGGACGTCCAGAGCTAGAAACAGCTAAGAAGATGTCCCTGGTTTGTCTCAAACTCAACAGTGCCAAAACAGAACCAAAACAGGCATATACAATATCATAGTTTATACAAGTCAGTTCCTTACACATATTTCCCTCCAGATGAAAAGTTTGACAAAATCACACATGGTGTACAACTTCTAAAATGATGATTAATTCACACACAAACCTGCACATGCATGTTTATAGCAGCACTATTCATAACAGCCAAAAAGTGGAAACAGCCCAAGTGTCCATGGATGGATGGATGGATGGATGGGTGGATGGATGGATGGGTGGATGGATGGATGGGTGGATGGATGGATGGATACACAGCATGGGGTCCATCCACACAGTGAAATATGACTCAGCCATGAAAAGGAGTGAAGCTCTGACCCAGGCTACAATGTGGATGGACCCTGAACACATAATGCTCAGTGAGAGAAGCCAGACACAAAAGGTCATGTTTTGTATGATTCCATTTTCATGAAAGCTCAGAATAGGACAATCTAATAAAGACAGAAAGTAGCCTAGTGGTTGCCTACCACCAGGAGGGATAGAAGGATAGAGAGGTGATAGCTACAGGATATGGGTTTCTTTTGGAAGGGATGAGCATGGTCTTTAAAACTGTGGTGATGGTTGCACAATTTTGCAAATACATTACAAGCCATCGGACTGTCCACTTTAAACGGGTAAACTGGATGGTATGTGAATTAGACCTCGATAATGTTGTTTAAAAATATAAAAGTAAATAAAGTCATGATTCGTAACCTATAGATCACTGTTGAGTCACTGGCTCCTGTGGAGAGACAAGGAGATGGGGTGTAGACCCAGTTTGACTCTGCATGCCCCAGAAACCCAGATTTGGAATTTGACCAATGACTGAATATGAACGTTCTGCCTTTGTTGAAGTGGGTGAAGTCAAATGACAGGCACTTATAACGAATACCACTTAATATACACGGACGGAAACACTCACCTTCATGTTTCCCAATCTCCTTGTTCTGTCGACAACAAGCAGTTTCTTAATGAGGTCTCTGTTTGGGAGAAGGAGACAAAAACACAGACATGTTGATACGGACCCATGCAAACACAGCAGGTCAACAGCAATAAAATCCAGACCGTACAACGTGGACACTGGAGCAATGGTTCACACTGGCTGAATGCTTTCTAACGCTTCTTTCTAACCATTATGCGTTCCTAAATGATTTCTGCGACGCAAAGTTGCGAGAGGGACCTAGCTGAGGGGAAGAGGTTGATTAAATACTGTACAGAAGAATAGCCTTTGAACGTGACCAGCAGCAAGAGAAAATGTGCCTGCCCTGGGGATGGTGAGGCTTCATTTCAAATATACGAGTCGGGCTATCCCCGCCAACTGCACAACATGTGCTTTTACCAAAATCGATGGTCTGGCTTTGCCCTGTGGGTCAGCTTATCTGTGGGATTCTTGTCTGGCCATCCTTGCCTTCCCGTAAGCACATAAACTTATTGGATCCCTTTCGTGTGTGCTGGTTCACTTAGATCCTCCTTCTAAATAGCAGACGGGGGGGACTTCCCTGGTGGTCCAGTAGTAAAGAATCCACCTTCCAATGCAGGGGACACGGGTTTGATCGCTGGTCAGGGAACTAAGATCCCACATGCCGCGGAGCAACTAAGCCTGCGTGCCAGAACTACTGAGCTCACACGCCTCAACTAGAGAGCCTACGCCCTTTGGAAGCCGCACGCTACAGCTACAGAGCCCACGCGCCCTGGAGCCTGCACGCCACAACTAGAGAAGAGAAAACCCGCACGCCACAACTAGAGAGAAGCCTGCACGCTGCAACGAAGACCCCGCGCACTGCAACAAAAGATCCCGCATGCCTCGACAAAGATCCCGCGTGACGCAACTAAGACCCGACACAGCCAAAAATAAATTAAATAAATAAATAAAATCTTGTTTAAAAATAAATAAATAAATAGCAGACAGTATCAGAATACAGTAGGACGGTCAATTAAGATGGGAAACTGGAGATGGTTTTCAAGACTTCCAGAAGATGGGCTAGTTCTCAGAGTAACAGTTAAGGAAGTAAAAAGTATAATGTGTGTGTTTAAGCATCTAATACGCTGAGTATGCTGTGTATAATAATATCCAGGGACTTCAAGCATATAAGGCTGTTTTCCAGGACAATCAAAAACCCCCGACTCAGCTTTAAGCATCTCAGCTTTCCTGAATCCAATGATGCCCCGGGGTGAGCGGCACCAACCCAGGCTCCAGCTACGCCCTGGGCGCTGTGACCAGCTAAGGAGGCTCAGATGCGTCAGGTGATAAATATGAGGGGCCAGGGACGCAGGGTTCCTCACATCTGGACTGTGAAATCTCCCAGGTTCCTACTGATGTCAAACTCTGTCAAGGCATAACTGTAACACAGAGTTTCCCAACACTGTGTATCCTTAAGTAGAACTGGAGTCCTTCTAGACGTTTTCCCAAATCCATCTCAAAGAGAATACCCAAGAACACTGGCTCACCTAAGGCTAGGATTTAACCTTAAGGCTAGGATTTTGATGTGTCCATCGAAAACAGGGGAAATTTACTCTTGCACAAGGCAAAGGGATACAAGAGCGCTGAGAAATTAAGGTAACTTTCTCATACCTAGTGAGTTTCCCCTTCATTATTTTGACATACCAAAGAAACAAACCAAAAAAAACAAGGTCACCAAACACCACACTCCCAAAACATCCCCAAATCCATGTGTTTTTTCTTCTTTTTCCCTATTACTTACAGCATCCTCAGCCCTATGAGTGCATATCCTTAAAGCTGCCTGTCCCAGGATTACAAGAAAATCAAAGACTTATTTAACATATAAAATTAGATCTTTGCAAAACAGCTCGATCCTGAAGGCAAAAGGTGCAAAGGAATAGGGGCCACCCGATATGGCAAAGCCACGTAGGAACTCTGCAAGCATCCAAGACGTGACAGGTGGGCACCTCCATCCTGGTACGGTTGTGAGTCCACTGGCAAGCCCTTGATTCACCGAGGCTGAAATTCTGAATCCTACTGACGCCCCGGGTGCCAGCTGGCTTCTCCTTGACCACTTTCAGACACAGAGAAACACTTGTAAATAAATGAGTTCTATACCAAGTTGGCACCAAGCCCCAAAGCTTTTACTTCCTTTTTAATGATATATATTCCTACAAGGAATCTTAAGCTTCATCCAAAGGGGCATTTGCCTAGATCAACACGCTGACACGGTCCAATGCTGAGGTTGTAGGAACCCACAAAGGACCTGAAAAACTTCAGTCAAAATTCTACCCTCAGGGTCACCTGATGACAGTCATTTGGGTAAAAAATGACTCCTGAGGGGTCTGCTTGTCAGCCAACTCATGAAGATCTAGGCAAAAACGAGAAGAAATAGAGTTTTCCTCAACTACGATCTGCCATCATCAAGGACAGCAAAGGGTCCCACGTTCCTGCCCTTGCTGAGCCCCCTCATTGGGGATGTGAGAGCAAGTGCCTGGAGCTGCCTGCGTGAGCCCTAACCCTAACCCTAACCCCTAACCCCTAACCCCAAACTTAACCCTAACCCTAACCCCTAACCCTAACCCTAACCCTAACTAACCCTAACCCTAACTAACCCTAACCGCTAACCCCTAAACCCAAACTTAACCCTAACCCTAACCCCTAACCCTAACCCTAACTAACCCTAACCCTAACCGCTAACCCCTAACCCCAAACTTAACCCTAACCCCTAACCCTAACCCCTAACCCTAACCCTAACCTTAACTAACCCTAACCCTAACCCTAACTAAACCTAACCCTAACTAACCCTAACCCTAACCCCAAACTTAACCCTAACCCTAACCCCTAACCTTAACCTTAACCCTAACCCTAACTAACCCTAACCCCTAACCCTAACCCTAACCCTAATCCTTACCCTCATTGGGGATGTGAGAGCAAGTGCCTGGAGCTGCCTGCGTGAGCCCTAACCCTAACTCTAACCCCTAATCCCTAACCCCTAACCCCAAACTTAACCCTAACCCTAACCCCTAACCCCTAACCCTAACCCTAACCCCTAACCCTAACTAACCCTAACCCTAACTAACCCTAACCCTAACCCCTAACCCCTAACCCTAACCCCAAACTTAACCCTAACCCTAAGCCTAAGCCTAAGCCTAACCCTCTAGCCCTAACCCTAACCCTAACCCTAACCCCAAACTCAACCCTAACCCTAACCCTAACCCTAACCCTAAGGATTCCAGAACAGCCTCTGCTGCTTCTCTCTTGAAAGTATAAAGTATGAGAAGAAGACAGGCTTGTTCTCTTTCTATGACATCTTCTTGTTCACAAAACGTTGGAAACGTACTCAATATATGAACATGAGCGTAAAAAAGAGTGAAATTGTGCCATCTGCAGTAACATGGATGGACCTAGAGATGATCATACTAAGTGAAGTCAGTCAGAAGAGAAAGACAAATACCATATGATAGCACTTATATGTGGAATCTAAAAAATGATACAGGGACTTCCCTTCCAGTGGTGAGGGCTCTGCACTTCCAATGCAGGGGGCATGGGTTCAATCCTTGGTCGGGGAACTAAGATCCTACATGCTGTGCACTCACAGACACAGAAATCAAACTTATTGGGAAAGGGGGTGGGGGGAGGGATAAAGTAGGAGTTTGGGATTAGCAAATACACAGGACTATATATAAAATAAACACCGAGGACCTACTATATAGCATAGGGAATTATATTCAATATCTTGTAATAACCTATAATGGAAAAGAATCTGAAAAAGAATTTATATGTATACAAATACATGTGTATATGTATAACCAAACCACTTTGCTGTACACTTGAAACTAACACAATATTGTGAATCAACTATACTTCAATAAAACAAAATGGATAAAAAAAATTGTGGTAAATAGAAATAAAATTTACTATTTTAACCATTAAAAATACATATATTAACAAAAGCAAATAAATGACCTAAGATTTATGGATCTTCCCTTCTCTTGGGGAAACATCTCCTGGAAGAATTTAAGTCCTTCCTTGAAAGAGGAAGGGGATCCAGTCTGATGATCTTCTGTGTTGCCATCACAAGTTTACAAAAGAAAGAAGCAGACTATGAGGACGCAGGAGGTAGTTCATATTTATCTTGCTTGCAGCACGTGCACCCACGGCAACAGCGAAGTCATACCCATCGCGGGCAGGTCCCGCCAACATGCAGCCGGTGTTTACAAGCCCCAGGTGTACCCAGGAGAATTGCAGGGAGTCTATAGGGGCCAACAACTAGCAGTGCCCATGGGTGTGAGTAGGCGCTAATCTGATCAAATCATTGGTCAATCGTTGATACATCTATAACTCAACTTTATTTTTTTCTCTTTATTTTGTCTTCTCTTAATACCCTCCCCCTGTCCTTCCTCATCCCTCCCCACCCCTCCCCTATAACTCAATTTTTAAAGTGTTTTGCCATCCATTCGAAACAATGTCACGCAACACTGATGGGATTTGGAGCCTGGGAGAGAAATCCTAGACCGTATTTCTTCATTTCTTTCTAGAGCAATAGACTTTTGAGTGCTGCATTCCCCTTGTCACCTTACTGTCGGACCATTCATGACACAGAAGTCTCCCTTCCGGATAAATTTATGTCTAACTGGAGCCTCCTTTTCTTGATAAAATCATTTAAAACCTAGCTGGAGGGTCAAACACCACACAAGCTCCAGCCCACACGAACCAAGAGGAACACCATCCTTGATTCATACTGAGAATCTCTATTTAAGGTAAGTACATTGATCACTAAGAAACAAAACTAGATGCAGCCAGTGGCCCCAGGAGCCGATCACTGTCATGAAATAAGTTTTCTCTGAACTTAATTTCCACAGGTTACTTTAAAAATATGTAGCAAAAAAGAGAGGAGTTTAGTTCTCAACGAAACACAATTAACCCCATTTGGGGATCAGGAGGGGTTTGGAGCACCTGTCAATGTATCTGGGAAATACAGTAAAACAACTAGAAATTAGGACTCACAATGGTGCAAATGGCTAAAAGCTGACACACAGAGCAAGGTCGTTGGAAAACCTAAAGCATTCTTATCTTTTAAAAAATTTAGTTTTTTCCCCCATTGCCATAAAAATGCACACCCAAAGTTCAACACTGAAGCAATGCAAAAGTTCTTGAAACAACGAGGGCGTAACTCAAAATTCTAGCAGGAAAAAGGACTTTAAGAATGAAAATAATTTAAGCAGGAGAGAAAAGATAAAACTGCTAAAGCCATCAACACTTGTGCCAACCGCAACACTAGCTGGGAGGAAGGACACCCTTCTTGTCAAATAACAGAACGACTCTCTTATTAAATATGATAACAAATGCCTTTATTCGCTAATTATAAGTGTCATTTATTTCAAACGGTATAAAATAGGGCTGAGAGTCATTAAAAGGTGAAGTCTCATCCCAGCAGAGTCATGAAAACCTTTTCCCTTTTGGTGGAAAAAATGACCGGTCAAAACAGCTTCAGCCCAGCATAGAGAAAAACACAGGATGGTACCCCGCTCGGCAGATGCCATAACTGGGGGTTTCTTAGATGCTTTAAAAATAAACACACCCGATGAGGGGGGAAACGGTTTACTTACTTGACACTGAAGTCCAAATGTCTGGGGAAATCTATCTTGCCTGCAAGAATTTTTTGGTAAATGCCAAATGCGTTGTCATCAAAAAACGGAGGAAACCTGTTAGAAACATAAACATCTATTTTTAGTGGCGAGCAAGTGTGGAAAACATCCCTGCTTTGTAAGGATGACTCTTTCTGCCTGACCCGGGCAGAACAGAATTTATTTCAAGGCAGCTCTTTCCTCGCACCCTGGAATCCATGGATGGCTCGAGACCAGCTTCGAAGAGATGGTTCCAAGAGGCCAAGCGTGAAGCACTGCAGCCCAAGTACAGAGGATGGGCCAGCAAAGAAAAGGCAATGACCGTGAGGCCATCTGACCAACTATGAGGTCACTAGGGTGCCATTAAAAATGTCTCCCCAACTGGACCATGAGTGGACCTCTTTGTATCCTTCCTGCATACGGGAGTGTGTAGCACACAGTAGGTGCTCAATAAGTGTACACAGGCCAAATGTAAGAGGATAGGTTACACTGTATCATATTTTTTTGGCTCAAGTACTTCATAACTTTATAGAAGCCAATATGTGAATCTCCATAGTCGATGAATTCACCTCCATCCTACTTTGGGAGGTGAGTGACAGCAAGGCTGGTTTCCAGTTTGCGATTTTAGGCACAAAGATCTACACTAGGGGTTGGCCAATGATGGCCCACAGCCTCTTTTTGTCAATGAAGTTGTACTGGCACACGGCCATGCCATACACTTATGTATCATCTGCAGCACTGTTACCACGATTAAAGACTACAGTCCAGTTACAGAAACTAACAGACCTATCCTTTCTAATATCCGGAAATAGAAAAACAAAAAAACATGACATAAGCTAAAGAAGAAATATACTTACAACTGCCAAGACCAAGAAAAATCCAAGAAACTCTAGAAGTAAACCACTAAATATATACTAGATGGCCACATGTCCCTGGGCACAAGGTATACTTTTGATATTTCCTCAGAGTGCTCAAGGCAAAGACCTTCAACTCGAAAGCATAACCTCTATTTAGTTTCTTTAGAAGGAGGTCTTCTAATTCAGTAGAATAAGCAATGGAAATATAAAGGGGAGTTTTCAAATGATGGTCTGATTGATGATGGCAAATCTCAATGATCAAAAATAATTCTCACGTTGATTCCAAATCAACTCCTCATGTTTTTTTAAAAGAGAAACAGTGTATCATGGGTGGAACGGTGGCCTCCAAAGTTACATCCACGTCCCCAACCCGACGACCTCAAATGGGACCTTATACGGAAACAGAGTTTTTGCAGATGTGATGAAGTGAAGTGTCTGAGATGAGGTCCTCCTGGATGAGGGTGACCCTACATCCAATGACAGGGTCCTTCTAAGACACAGAAGAGGAGAGACCCAGACACAGAGGAGAAGCCCCGGGAAGACGGAGGCAGAGACGGGAGGGAGGCGGCCACAAGCCCAGGGACGCCTGGAGCCCCCAGAAGCTGGAAGAGGCAGGAAGGACCCTCTCCTGGAGCCTCTGGAGGGAGCGCAGCCCTGGGACACCTCGACCTCAGACGTCTGGTCTCCAGGACTGGAGGAGGATGAATTCCTGTTTTAAACGCCCCAGTTTGTGGAAATTTGTTACGGCCGCCCCAGGAAACCAATACACAAATATATTACAGAGAAGAGAGAGTCGAAAAATATTAAAAAAATAAAGAACAGAAATATGAAGTACAAAAATAGAAATGAATGGGAAAGTGGAAGGAAAAGAGGTAGGTTCCTCAGAAAAATGGAAGATTCTAAATAAATGTAGAAATGCAGCTGCGTGTAGCATAAAATAGCCTTTTTTTCCTTATGTGATACCTTCGTTCCTCAGCTTTACACTTGGGCGTGAATAGGAGCACAGAGTCCGTAAGACCACAGCTGTACCTCTTGGGGTCACTGGCTGTTACGGTCTCATAACTACAACTACTCTGGCCAGTTGTGCTTCCAGAGTTACCAGCTTCCATGGATTGAGAATCTAGCCAGGCCGGGAGACACCCAACCCTCGCCAACCGTGAACGCCTTGAAGCTCATAAATCCCAAGCTAGCCCTTCGCGTGCGTCAGGAGTTTCCTCTAACGATGGTTGGGGGAGTCATATTCCTGTCTTGGGTGGCGGCCCTGTCTGAGTACATGCAGCTGTATGATTTCACTGGGGAAAACAGATACACGTTCAGAAATGGGACCAGGGGAAAATGTGTCATACATACCTACCCACGTTCATGGAGAACATGACACGCAGTACTCTGGAGTAGCTGGCATTACACGACACTATCATGGGAAAGGTATGTTAGTAGTAGTTTAACGAGTGGAAAAAACAATAATAAGTGAGCACTGACAGATCTTGCCTGGAGGAAAAAGCACGGAGAAGGCGTATCGGAGAAGTCGGCGTGTGCAAAGTAGCCAAAGAAAGTGCCCTCAAATCTCTGTCTTTAATCCAACAGAATCCTTCCAATTCTTAATACACGGGTGCCCATCATACAGAAGTGGGCGTTATATGCACCTTGACGTTGTCCATGGTGAGATGTAGTCCGAAGGACAGCCTGCTCTCCCCCATGAAGGCAGGCTCAAGAATTTCGTCTGAAAAATTCATGCCAATTTTGCCATTTTCTCCATCATCTACCTGTGATCCTTTTTATAGATACCTTCGACCTACCTATATCTTCCAGTAAAAAAAGTGGATTGTCCAGAAACAGGCGCCATCGTTGTTGCTACCTCGTGTTCTTCATCATACCCCCAGAGACCCCTGTTACAAAATGATGGTCCTGGGACGTCCCCAGTGGTCCAGCGCTTAAGACTCCATGCTTTGGACTTCCCTGGTGGCGCAGTGGTTAAGAATCCACCTGCCAATGTAGGGGACACGGGTTCGAGCCCTGGTCCGGGAAGATCCCTCATGCCGCGGAGCAACGAAGCCCGTGCGCCACAACTACTGAGCCTGCGCTCTAGAGCCCGCAAGCCACAACTACTGAGCCTGAGTGCCACAACTACTGAAGCCCGTGCACCACAACTACTGAGCCTGCAAGCCACAACTACTGAGCCCGCGAGCCACAACTACTGAGCCTGCGTGCCACAACTACTGAAGCCCGTGCACCACAACTACTGAGCCCGCGTGCCACAACTACTGAGCCCACGCGCCTAGAGCCCGTGCTGATTCCTCAGAAAAAGGGGCAAGAACAAAGTATTGGGCCAAGAAACACTGGTGCAGACTGTAGCGTGAGAGAGTCCTGGGGCACCCTTCCTTTGGCATGGCAGCTGTGATTCTCAAAGTGGGGTCCCAGGGAATCCTCGGGTTCCTAGAGGCCTTTTCAGGAGCTTTGTGACATCCTTTTTCTAACTATAAATCTGAATATGGCTGCATTTTCGTCATATACCTCAACCAAAACAACGAATCACACCAGACAGAGTGTGAGAGAAGGGAAGAACGCAGTGTACCGGAATTAAGCTAGACATAAAAGAGACTAATGAACACGTGAAACAACGTCACTCTTTTCTCTAAATATTTTTCATACTAGGAAATAGGTATTTTTTTCATTAAAAATTTGATTTATGTTAACCATTAGTTTATCACCTTATGTATAAGATATGCTTTTATGTATAAACTTATATATATAATCTCAGTTTAATTTTCAAATGTGGTAAACGTTGACAGATATAACCTGCATCAATGAGAGCTCTTTGGGGTCGATACTAACATTTAGGAGTGTTTTCATAACTTTTAGGAAAGGAGTAACTTTTAGGATAGATGGTTATTGAAAACTTTTAGGGTCCTGCGGCAGAAATGTTTTGAGAACCACTGCACCACAGCTAACGTTCCACATGGGTGCAGCTCCAAATGCAAACAAGTTCCATCTTCCTGAAAAACAGGCGTGGGACTGAACTCTCCACATGGGTGGATATGAAAGGAGCAGATGATGGAAGACATCAGGGCTGAGCTGGGTGCTCCTGGGAAAGCCCATGAATGGGCCACCTCTTTTCAATCCAACCGAAACATTTCTTACTCGATGAAAATAAAACCCCAGTTATGACATGCTCTCATACCTAATCACGTGGCTGGTTGGACCCAACAAATGTACTTCTTGTACTTCATGAAACAGTTCAACCACCAACGAAAGCAGTAAGCAAACAGACAAGACAGAGTCTAGCCTGATCTTGCCAAAGGTGCCAAAACAGACAATGGAAATCCAACAAGCAGGCGGGAGACGGGGACTTGGAAGAAAAGGCCATCTCCACCGTCTACATAATAACGCCCTCCCACTGGCGACCAAAGGCGTCTGGGTTCAAGGGGGTGAGAAGAGCAGCTTGCACCATACAGTGATCTCGTGGGCAATTCACACACGGAACCAGAGGGTTTCAGACCCACCGGGCGCTCCAGAGAGAACGGAGAGGGGTGCTGGGGCAGAGCGTGGGTGCGGGCAGCGGAGGAGCTCTGAGGGCAGGTTACAGGTGAGCCTGAATCGTGAGCACCAGAAAAGAAGGGACCAGCCGGGGGGGGATGCCCTCAGGAGGCTGGCAGAGAGAGGGACAGCAATGCCTCATGGGGTGCTGGAGGGACAGCGGGAAGGCCTGCGATCCCAGGAGAGGGGCCAGGCCTCCGTCTAAGGTGGGCAGACCTTGTACAGACCGACTCAGAGCCTCGTATAATGAGGAGCTCCGGGTCTTTCCCCTCGAGGGCTGCTAGGGAGAAGGACGTGGCTGGCTGGTGCTGGGGAGGGACCCCTGCAGTGGCTGCCAGGGGAAGGTGTCACAGGCAGGGGCAGGGGCAGCTGGAGGAGACATGAGGACACTCGGGGCTGGTCCAGGCGAGAGCAGAGGCTGGCCAGACTTCAGGGACAGCCCAGGGTCAGCCGGGCGTGCAGTGTGGGTGGGACGGATGGCTCTGAAAATACCACCCAGACAAGCCTGACTCTAACCGGAAATGTGGAAAACAAACCTATGCTGACTGTGAACAAACAGTTCCCTTTTATGAAATGCAACGTTCAGCTTATGGTGTTCTGGGTTAGGAGAGGGTTTGAGTTATTAATCTCCAATTATTCTAATAATAGGACCTAGTAATATATTAGATTCTAATTACATTATTTCCTACTGAATTCATAATACTCTGAGAATACTAGAAATACCGTATGGCTAACATTCTACTGGAATAGAATATTTTCTAATATTCTAATATTTTAATATATTACATCCCAATAGTAATCAGAATATTATTTTAATATATTATATCCTAATAGTATCTTAGTTACTATTAAAACAGCATATTAAATTATTAGAAGTCTAATAATTATGTTTATATAATAACCCTAATAATAATTCTAATATATCCTAATATTATGTTCTAATTCTACCATATCCTACTTTATCCTAGTCTATTTTAATAATTTTCTATTATAGTCTATCAATACTACGTTCTAATAGTATATTATATTCCAACATTGTCTTTCCTAATGGTATTCCGCATTATTATGTTCTGTACTATTATAGTCTATCCTAACAATAAAGACAAAACAGAGGACACATGAACCCCATTCTACTGAACATCACTGGGCGCCGGGATTCAATTCTCCTCGGGCAAGGCTGCCCTCTCGTGGTCAGTAATGCACAGGAAGGAAAACATGCTGCTGGCTTGAGTGTGGAAGCTGATCGAATACAGGTGCAGAAAGACGTACAATTTCTATACCTTCTTGGTGGACTGACCATAACTGCCATTTATTTCAGCGTTCTGCTTTGATTAGGACTTCCTGGGCTAGGGTGCATATGAAGAAATTTGGGTCTATGGGATTTGCTAGAGGTGTTTGACTAAAGAGCAATGGAAAATTGAAAAGATTAGATAGATTGATAGACATTGATCTATGATTGATAGACAGATATTGATCTATGACTGACAGATATTGATCTATGATTGATGGATATTGATCTATGATTGATAGATATTGATCTATGACTGACAGATATTGATCTATGATTGATAGATATTGATCTATGATTGACAGATATTGATCTATGATTGATAGATATTGATCTATGATTGATAGAAAGGCAGATAGCTAAAAATTAATAGATATACAGTTAGAGATAGATATAAATAGATGATAGGTAGATAAAAATAAATATATAGAGTTAGAGATCGATATAGGTAGATGATAGGATAGATGACAGATGATAGATACATAGAATAGATGACATATAGATGGTAGATAACAGATATACAGTTAGAGATAAATAGGTACAGATAGTAAGACAGACAAATAGGTAGATAGATGATGGATATAAATGACAAACTAGATGATAGGTAAATATGATATGATAAACAGGTGACAAGAGTGGGTAGATAGGTATATTATGTAAATAGATGACAGAGCTGACAACAGATACAATAAAGATATACAAAGACGACAGACAGATACAGATGATAGATAAACAGACGATAACTAGATACAAACGACAGATAGATCATAGATAGATGATGAAGAGATGGATGACTGACAGACGAATACGGACAGGTTTGCACAGATTCCCCCCTGGCTGGTCACACACTCAATGCAGGAGAAGGCCTCTTTCCATCTTTCTTTCCAACTGAAAGCTGTGGACCAGCCCTGCAGGGAATCAGACAGGCATGGAACAGACTCCAGGTTTTATTAAAACCAGAGTAAACTCAGTGTCTTCAAAACTTACCAGCAAAAAGCACAGCCGCCAAAGAAAGCAGGACAAAGGGAAGGGGCGGGAGCGTGGACGGAAGGCAGCACATCAGGCAGAAGAACCTCGCGTTCACAGGACGAGGAAGAATCCCCAGGTCCACAGTTTCTACGAGGGGGATGCCTGCTTTGTGTGTCCATCCCGCGCGTCTCACGCGGAAGCCACACTTCAATATTTAATCAGGCCGACCCCTTGAGAAACAGCCCAACTCCTGGCTATCTGGACCAGGGGCAACGTGATTCCTAACCTCCCCCGAGGCACGTTTGGGATTTCAGGGAAGAACACCCTCTTTCCTTTCTGGCACACTCTCGGTTCGTAACGTCATCTATTGTGTTATCCAACACGTACGTTACCCAGCTCTGGGAATCACTCCAGAGTGTCCGTGCGGGAGATGAACAGTATTTTCTTGGGAGACAGGGACACTTAAGAGACAGGATAAAAGACCGCAACAGCTGTGCCCTGCTGGTCCTTCAAGCCTGCGCTTTTACTCTTGGGAAATCAAGCCGAACGGTCAGTTCGTATCACCGTCACCAGCAGCGGGAAACTGCCGTGCGACCCGACCCCGAGAATCTGCCCCCGACCCCCAGTGCCCCATCCTAGGGGCGGGCTGAACACCCCAGGGCCAGCGAGTGGGGCAGCGACTCGCTGGAGACGTCTCCACGGAAACGCGACTCACCCCGAGAGCATCTCAAATATCAGGATGCCGAGTGCCCACCAATCCACAGCTCTCCCGTGGCCCTTGCTCTGGATGACTTCGGGGGCCAGGTACTCGGGGGTCCCGCAAAGGGTCCACGTCCTGTGGGCAGAGAAGGGGGTCCACAAAACTCAGCTGTGCTTGGCCAATGCATGCGTCTCAGAAGCACTGAACGTTACAGTCACTGAATCGATCAACAAGATGCCTTAAACCCTCACCCCATGGATAAAGACAGCAACCTTGTCTTCCCTGACTTTCGTCCTTTATCAACACTCCGCAACCAAGAAAGAATCTGAGTCACGGCCCTGTTATCACGGCTGTGTCTTGTTCTCGGTGCTTACCTTCGCTGCTCAGAAAAAGCAAAACCCCCAGTCCCTGATTTCCCATAACATGATGGGAAAAAGGATTCAAGGACTGACTCAAGGGAGTGACCCTCAGGAGCCCACACGTCTGCTTTATGAATAAATGAGCTGGTTCTGTCCCCCCAGAGGAAACACAAAGCGACAGCTAAGTGTCTTTTCCACCTGCTCTGCAAAAGGTCTGAACTGTTTTTGTGGGTTCGCGGTCATTTTAGTATCCGTGGTGGCTTTTGGAAATCCTCAGGTTAAGGGGCTCTGGGATGTCTGGGGTTTAAACGGGGCGGACACCTTTGGAAAGGATTTTCTCCCCAGGAGTTGAGACCTGCAAAAAATTTAGCTTTTAGCCCCACCTAGAGGACAGCTGGCTGAAAGCAAGAGATTCCAACCAGCCAAGCCGGACCCAGCATAGAAAGCGGAGATTTCTGAGTGTCTGGGTGGCTGTTTTTTCTTTGGGTCGTCCCTTCCCTGTGCTGCCTTAGATCTGTCTTTTTCACAACAGATAGGAGAAGCAGTCTCCTTCTCCTTTTAAGAGAATTCTATTTATACTTTAAAAAGCCCCAATGTTTAATTAAAACTTATAATTTGTAACATTTCTGCTGAAATATCTAAATTTTTATGCCCTATGGAAAATAAAGACTGATTTTTTCTAATTTTCTCTTTATTTGTATATCTCAGTATGGAGGATTTTGCTAACAAAAATTCACCCGTGAAAAGATAAAAAAGGTACAAACTTCCAGTTGAAAGATTAAGTCCTGGGGTTGTAACATACGGCATGGTGACTATACAGTTAATAATACTGTATTGTACATTTGAAAGTTGCTAAGAGAATAGATGTTAAAAGTTCTCATCAAGAGTAAAAAGTTGTAGCTGTGTGGTGTTGGATGTTGATTATAGAGTTATTGGGGAAGATCATTTTATAATAGATACATATATCCAACCACTGTGTCGTACACCTGAAACTAATACAATGTTATACGCCAATTATACCTCAATTTAGAAAAAAAAGATAAAGAGCCATCAGTGGATGATGGATACACAGCATGGGGTCCACGCACACAGTGGAATGACTCAGCCATGAAAAGGAGCGAAGCTCTGACACAGGCTACCACGTGGATGGACCTTGAACCCACGATGCTCAGTGAGAGAAGCCAGACCCAGGAGGACAGGTATTTTGTAATTCTATTTATATGAAATATCCAGAAGAGGCAAATCCACTGAGAAAGAAAGCAGATTAGCAGTTGTCAGGGGCAGGGGGAGTGACTGGTAATGAGTATGGGGTTGCTTTTGGGGGGGGGGATAAGAATGTTCTGGAACTAAACAGGTGTGATGGTTGTACAACCTTGTGAATGTGCTAAACACCACTGCATTCTTCACTTTAAAACGGCTAACACAGTGGATTTTATGTTATACGAATCCTAACAGAATTTTTTTAAAGCCACATAGTTTCTCTCTGCCACACCCCAAGGATCACATATTGGGTAACCTGGTCCCTTACACCTCCCGCTGCATTTAAGGCAGCTCTGAACACCTCAGGACCCCGTTCAACAGACTCTGCTTGAGGTCTGCAACCTCTCAGGTCCCTGCGTGCTCCAGCCCCTTGGCAAGAAAGAGGGAAAATTCAATTTTTAAAAACCCTGTGTCCAAAAGCATAGGAAAATAACACGCTAAGGTCACGCTCACGTTTTATATGACAGATCAGTGATAGTGATTAACATCCCAAATGGCAACCAGGGACTTCCCTGGCGGTCCACTGGTTAAGACTTTGCCTTCCAATGCAGGGGGTGCAGGTTCCATCCCTGGTTGGGGAGCTAAGATCCCACACGCCTGGTGGCCAAAAAAACCAAAACATAAAACAGAAGCAATATTGTAACAAATTTCAATGAAGACTTCAAAAAGGGTCCACATCAAAAAAATCTTAAAAAAAAAAAAGGGCAACCAAAGGAGATGCCAGGGAAAATGCTGCTGTGACACATGAGCTATGAGCTCCATCAGAGCCTTTAGCAAAAGTCTGAAAGGTGACTTTCTCTTTCCAAAAGTGCAATTTAGACAGCTAGGCTGTTAAACCACAAAGAAGATTTGGAAATTGCTTGGTTCCATCCCATGTTCTTACATTGGGTAAAAGTCCAAGGCAATCAATGTCATCTGCCTGTTTTGTGTTTTTCGTGTGTGTTTGATGTTGATGATGGCGATTGTGATAATGGCGATAATGATGGTGATGATGATGATGATGATGGTGATGATAATGATAATGATGGTGATGATGACGGTGGTGATGGTGATGAAGGTGATAACTATGGAGATGACGATGGTGATGACAGTGGTGGCGATGTTGGTGATGATGATGATGTGAGGGTGGGCATGATAAAGTCAGAAGCACCTACTGTCTACTCAATGCTTACTACATGATAGGAACCGTTCTTAGGAAATACTTTCCAATGAGCAGACCCATCCATTGTTACCAATCACCCTACAGGGTAGGAACAATTCTCATTACACAGATGAGCAAAACCAAGGCACACGGGGTGGTAACAACATACAACGTACTCAATCTCATCAGCTAGAGAGTGGCAGACACAAGGGTCCAGCAGAGGCAAGTGGTCCTCATATCCACTCTTCATTCCTAACTGCCCCTCTGAGGTGCTTCTGATAACAGAGGCTCTTGGTAAGGGAAATAAATTTAACCTGGAAGCCATAAGGTACCACCACTTGGCAATTGTGCGGATGCACGCAAACCACCTTACCTCTCAGGGCCTCAGATTTCTCAGCTGTAAAATGATGATGGTTGGCCAAACTTAACACCGACTGAATTTGTGAAACATTTTATTGGTGGTTTGTTTGAATCAGGGCTTCCAAATAAAACGATTAAAAAAAAAAAAAAAAAAACCCTACCAGGTGGACTATATACCACATGTTACCAATAGGGGGCAGCACCAATGCCATAAAACCAATTTTTAAAACTATATAAAGTCTTCACACTCTTCTACGTAAAACCATCCCATTTTATTCTTAGCCATGCAATAGATGAAATTCTATAGGGAAAAATCAGATTGCATTTAACAGCATCCTAGAACGAAATTGGGTCATTTGTAGAGACATGGATGGACCTAGAGACTGTCATACAGAGTGAAGTAAGTCAGAAAAACAAACACTGCATATTAATGCATATATGTGGAATCTAGAAAAATGGTACAGATGAACTTACCTGCAAAGCAGAAATAGAGACACAGACATAGAGAACAAATGTATGGATACCAAGGGGGAAAGGGGTGGGGTGGGGAGGAATTGGGAGACTGGGATTGACATATATACACTATTGATACTAGGTATAAAATAGATAACTAATGAGAACCTACTGTATAGCACAGGGAACTCTACTCACTGCTGTGGTGACCTAAATGGGAAGGAAATCCAAAAATGAGGGGATATAGGTTTATGTAGAGCTGATTCATTTTGCTGTACAGCAGAAACCAACACAACACTGTAAAGCAACTATCCTCCCATAAAAATTAATTAAAAATAAATAACTGCATCATAAAAGCGATCCTAGGATAGCCCCTCTCTAAAAACCATCGGAGATGAATCATTTAGTGTAAAACAGCTCCCAAATCGTTTCCCACAAATGGGGCTGTTTCTACGACGTGAGGGACACAGGTTATCACGTGAACCAACCCCATCTCATCACAGAATAGGACGCTACGGGTGTATTTTCCAGGTCTACTTCCCAAGATGGGAGCTACTGGCTGCATGTGGCATCTGAGCACTTTTAAAAGTACAGAGGTACTGAAATTCTAATCTAATTTTAATTAATTTGAACATTCAATTTAACAACCCATACTCGATGCAGCGACTGAAAAACTTTTAACTATTTCTGGAGAGCTTGGGCACGTGAATCTACTTTTTTTCCAGCTGTAAGTGTTACGGACGCTAAATACAGATCAAGTGTTTCTGATGAACATTTAGCACCCTCCTTGAGACGCACGCACCAAACGACAAAAGGCACATGGAATTTCAAAACCTCAGTAGCAAAACTTCACGTAAAGTCTCTCAGTGCTGATACTGATGATACGTTGAAGCGATCCTATTTGGGATATATTGAATTAAATCGACTTTATGAACAAAATAATCTATACCTGTTTTAACCTTTAAAAACATGGCTACTCAAAAATGTGAAGTAATACACGAGGTCTGCGTTGGACTTGTATTGGACAGCACTACTCTAGACAGAAATTTTAGGAACTTAAATTGCTAAAATTGTCCGGAGGAACAAAACATACATCTTTGGTCCGTCGAAATGAAGTGCTGTATGACAGCAGGTATTATCAGCAGCTGTGACGGTATCAGAAAAAGTAGAGTCCACACAGGCATAAAGAACAGACTGGTGGTTGCCAAGCGGGAGAGGGCTGGAGGAGGAATGGAGTGGGGGTCTGGGGTCAGCAGATGCAAACTAGTATATATAGGATGGATAAACAACAAGGTCCTACTGCAGAGCCCAGGGAACTCTATTCAATCTCCTGGGATAAACCATCATGGAAAAGAATATGAAAAAGAATGCATATATATGCAGAACCATAATCACTTCGCTGCACAGCAGAAATAAACACAACATTGTAAATCAACTCTACTTCTATAAAACAAATTTTTGAAAAAAGAAAGAAAAAGTAGAGTCCATTGTGTCTCTCCCTCTGTCTGGGTGTCTCTACTCAACGCCTAATTGTATCAGCTGATGGGGTGGGCAGCTAGGGATACAGGGAAAAAAGCTTACATTTTCTTAGAGGATTAAAAAACAACAATAAAACAAAAACCACAGTAAAATCACCCAAAACCAAAACAAACCAAAAACCTAGAAAACAAATGTGTGATGTAAAGGATGAGAGACTGCCATCATGGAAAATAAGAAAGTTCTGTTTCCCCCACCAACCCTGCCCCTGGCCCCAGCTTTAGCCACTTCGGGTCTGACTCCTTTCTTTGGAATAAAAATCTAGAATTGAACTCAAAACCATACCTTTAGACCCCGAGAGAAGCCCCCAGTGCTTGATGTAAGGGGTCCTCCTCGCTTAACTGCATGGGATTGAAAATACTAACAGTTAACGCTTTTATTCTCTACATCACGGGCAGCGTTGCTCCCAGTAGAAAGAGCGTGTTGTTTATAAACTGAAAGTCGTGAAAACGCAACACATACAACTTTGCAAGTACCTCAGCCTTACTTATCCCGCATGCTGTCCTTTTCTAAGCTCTAAATTATAGGATGATACATATTCATTATAAACACTTCTCCCCAGGTAAACAGAGCATTCAGGATCCTTGGGGCAAATTAATCCAAAAGGTATTTTATATTGAATTATGTAATAAGATTTTATTTTATTATTCTTCATGACATCAACTTTTCGGTGCTAACAATGTTTCTCAGAATATTTGTCCCAGTAATCCCACTTTTGGAAATCTATATTGTGGAATTCATCTCAAACACGTATTTATAAATAGCGCATGTACTGCACCTGTATTGACATAGGAGAACAGTCAAACTCATCATGCATTTGCTCAGCCAAAGGACTCTTTTACTGTTTTGTTGTTATAAGAAATGAAAAGATATAAGTTTAAAAAAAAAACCTGACATAAAGACGATGTCAAAATGTTTAAAGGCATAATCCTTCCTGCTCAAAGGTGGTGGATTAAAGGAATTCAGCTCTGCCCCCTCCCAAAAAAGACAATGAAGAATGATGGAAGGAAACTGTACAACATGGGATCCACCAGGACTAAGAAGGAACCAGGTGACAATAGCAGCAGAATTTTGGAAGGTGCCCAGGAGATGAAGCTCTGTCTGAGCAGAGCTGAGTGGAAAATGGAAGGGAGTGTGCGGGGAGAAAGCTCCTGGACTCCACATATGTGCATGGAACATTCGATAAAAAGCAAAGCTAACTTGAGAGCTATCCCCTCACACCTGTCGGAATGGCTGTTATCAGAAAGACAAGCCGTAACATGAGTTGGTGAGGGTGTGGAGAAAAGGGAACGCACGTGCACTGTTGGTGGGAATGTAAATTGGTGCAGCCACTATGGAGAACAGGATGGAGGTTCCTCAAAAAACTAAAAATAGAGCTACCATGTGATCCAGCAATCCCACTCCTGGGTATATATCTGGAGAAAACTCTAATTTGAAAAGATACATGCACCCCAGTGTTCATTGCAGCACTGTTTACGATAGCCAGGACATGGAAGCAACCTCAATGTCCATCGACAGATGAATGGATAAAGATGTGGTGTATATATATATATATATATATATATATATATATATATATATACACACACACACACACATACATATACACACAATGGAATATTACGCAGCCAGGAAAAAGAATGAAATCATGCCGTCTGCAGCACCGTGGATGGACCTGGAGATTGTCATACTGAGTGAAGGGAGTCAGAGAAAGACAAATACCATACGATGTCATGTCTATGTGGAATCTAAAGAAAAAGGAAGTCACAGCACAGAGGACACAGAGGACGCTGCCAGAGGCAGGGGACGGGAAGATGGGAAAACGGGGGAAATGTTCACTTACTTGTCCACCAGTTTCTTGGCGAACCCGAAGTCAGTGAGCTTGATGTGACCGTCTCTATCCAGCAGGATGTTCTCCGGCTTCAGGTCCCTGTAGACGATCTCCTTGGAGTGCAGGTACTCGATGGCACAGACGATCTCCGCGGAGTAGAAGAGCCCGGTGGAGCTGGAGAAGCGGCCCTGGTTGCGCAGGTAGCTGAAGAGCTCACCACCCGGCACGAACTCCATCAGCATGTACAGGAAGCGGTCATCGTGCCCCGTCCAGAACCTGCGGGACCAGAGCGGGAGTGAGGGCTGCGCCTCGGATGGACAGAAAGGGACAGGGACGGACGGATGCTGAGATGGCACTTAGATGGAGGTCGTGTTACATGAACAGGTCATGTTAAGATATATCTCTAGGTAAGAGATGATCATACTACGTGAAGTAAGACAGAGAACGACAAATACCATATGATATCACCTACATGTGGAATCTAAAATGAGACACAAATGAACTTATCTACAAAACAGAAACAGACTCACAGACACAGAGAACAGACTGGTGGTTGCCAAGGGGGAGGGTGGTGGGGGAGGGATGGAGTGGGAGTTTGGGGTTAGTAGATGCAAACTAGTATATAGAGAATGGATAAACAACAAGGTCCTACTGTGTAGCACAGGGAACTCTATTCAATCTCCTGCGATAAACCATAACGGAAAAGAATATGATGAAGAATGCACATATACGTATAACGGAGTCACTTTGCTGTGCAGCAGAAATTAACACGACACTGTAAATCAACTCTACTTCAATTAAATCTTTTAAAAAAAAGATGTATCTCTAGGTCCATGTTAGGATACTCATATACATGGACAGACGCAAGACACGTGTGTGGACAGATGTTAAGATTTGGTAGAGATCGATGTTAAGATATGTCTATAGGTATTAGAACAGAAAAACCAACACATAAACAGATGATTATTTTGTAAAAAAAGATACATCCCTAGGTAGATGTTAAGATACTCATACAGACGGACCGATGCCCACATCTGTGTGTGGGGCGATGTTAAGACTTGGTAGAGAGCGATGTTATTGGTACAGATACATGTTAAGACATGGCATAGACAGATGTCACGTTATGTGTATAAATACACGTTAAGACCGATCTCTAGGTGGATGTTAAGATACTCGTATAGGTGAACAGATGTCGAGATATGTGTGTGGACACATGTTAAGGTTTGGCAGAGATCCATGTTATGGGTACAGGTACCCATTCCATGTGCTAAGATGTGGCACAGATGATGTTATGTTACGTGTACAGACACACGTTTAGACACGTATAGGTAGACGTTAAGATTCAGGTACACGCAGATGTTAGGATACAGGGAGACACAATGCTGAGGGATGGCTATCCTGTCGATGTGCAAAGGTCTCAGAATGGCCAAGAGTAAATACCAACTTTTGATAATAAACTGGTGAACAGCTTGTTATGGGCTGAATTGTGTCCCCAACCCCCAAATTCATATGTTAAGTCCTCACCCCAGGACCTCAGGAGGTGATTCTATTAGGAAATACGGTCTTTAAAGAGGGGATGAAGGTACAATGAGGTCACTAGGGTGGGTCCTGATCCCATAGGACGGGTGTCCCTATAAGAAGAGGAGATCAGGACACAGACACACACAGAGGGACGACCCTGGGAGGACACAAGGAGGAGAGGGCCGTCTCCACGGTCTCAAAGGGCACCCACAAGCCCGACATCCTGACCTCAGACTTCCAACCTCCCCAAACATGCGCTAATAAATCTGCGGCTCCAGCCGCGCCATGTGGGGTGCTTGCCTCACAGCCGAGCACACTCACAGGGGGTGGGCACACCTCAGGGATCACACCTGGTTCAGTGGCCCCAGGGCCGTCATCAAGACTGCAAACCTCCAGTCCATTCACGATGGCCTCCCAGACGCCTGCTGGGAAAGGTGGCCATTCACAAAACCCCAAAGTAAGAGATTTCTAAGCAACGACGGGTAGGAGATGTCCCCAGAGAGTCAGAAGAGACGCATCATCCTTAGAAAGGCGTCGATTGGCTCTATTCATGGAAGAAAAGGCCGCAGCGAGAAACTGAGGAGAAAAGAAGAATATGGATGCGAGAAGAAGACAGAGTCCTGAATGAATTTTAGAGGTCATGGCAAAGAGGAAAAGCAACAACTACATCCTGGGGAGATACGCACTGATGGGGAAGAAAGTTTGCCTGTAAAGGAGATGTAGATATGTATGGCTGATTCACTTTGTGATACAGCAGAAACTCACGCACCATTGTAAAGCAATTATACTCCAACAAAGATGTTAAAAAAAAAAAAAAAAAGATGTAGAAAAAAAGAGAAACGCTCTTTGGAAGTAAGGGCTCTGTTTTTGAGCGGATTTAGGACACAGAAGCGTGACTGATGCACAAGCATATAAAGGTCCCCCTGCAGGATCGGGACACACAGAGGATGATGTGAACCAACGTCAGGCTACCGTGCCAATGGTACCTGATCCCCGACCCCCCAGCCCGGGCATCTTCTCCGCTCAGGACACTGTGCTGCCCTCCCAGGCTGGTCCCAAAGAGCTGCGTCCATCTGGGCTTCCGTGAACACAAAGGATGCTCGGAGGACCCAGCATCCTTGGGGGGGGGGGGGGGTTGATGCTCAGGGCACCATCCACCAGATGGTCTTGCCTGCTTCCAATAAAATAAAGAAAAGTACAGGCACACCTCGTTTCAGTGTGCTTTGCACACACCGCATTTTTAACAAGTGGAAGGTCTGTGACAATGCTGTTCCGCGAGCAACTCTATGGGCACCATTTTTCCAACACCATTTGCTCACTTTGTGTGTCTGGGTCCCGTTTTGGTAATTCTCGCGATACCTCAAACCTTTTCGTTAGTGTGGCGATCTGTGATTTTGGGTGTTTCTATCGCAAAAAAGCAAGTCACGGAAGGCTCACAGGATGGTGAGCCATTTTTACCAGTAAAGTGTTTTTCACTAAGGCACCCACATTGCTTTCTTTAGACATAACGGTACTGCACACTTAACAGACTACAGTCCAGCGTAAACGTAACTTTGAGATGCGCTGGGAAACCAAAAACTTTGTGTGACTCGCCTTATGGCGCTATTTGCTTTACTGTGGTGCTCTGGAACAGAACCCACCGTTATCTCTGAGATCTGCCTGTAATAAACCGTATCAATATATACACAAAGCATTGGAGGAGACAGTCTGCAATGACCCAAAAACTAGCTGGAAGGAAAATCACAAAGCAATAACCAAGTGTGGCAGTGGTCAGGAAGGTATAAGTTTATGCAATAAATAAAAAGATGGGGGACACTTCCCGGGCGGTCCAGTGGTCAGGACTTGGCGCTTTCACTGCCGAGGGCACGGATTCAATTCCTGGTTGGGGAACTAAGATCCCCCTAAGCCTTGCGGTGCGTGCGGTCAAATATGAAAAAAAAAAAAAAGAAAAAAAAAAGATGGGCTGCAGAGAGGAAAAATGCCCCCCATCGTAGATGTGAAAAACTTTTCTTTGCCGAAGGGAAGCCTTTTAAAAAAGGACAACACACTATTCTTATGTTCAAATGAATGGTTGTTTTGTTAAGCACTATGGTTTCTATGTCTTCGCACAATATGGGCCACGCGTTACAAAAGGCTTTCTCTACATGCGCGTTTACACGTGCAGACTCTTTGCACGACGGGTGCAGTTGGGGGATGACGGCTACCCTCCGATAGGGTTGCTACACATGCCATTCTTTCTCGGTGTTCCTCGTTGATTTCTGTCTCTCGGAGTTAGAGACGGCCCGGGATCCTGTCTGTGAGAAGCACAGTGGCGGCCACGTCTGGGCGTTGCTTTTCTCCCAGTTCCTGACAGCCGTGCGTCTCTGTCCTGTTCCCCTTCTCACATCTTACAGCTCAAAGGCTCAAGATTTGCAGTGTTGAGACTTGAGGGAACACAGGACGCAGGCAGACAGCTTTGGGGTTGCGGGTTGTGGCTATTGCTACTGGCGTGGAAGACAACTTTGCCCCCCCCAAAGTATCTCTTTGGCACGCGGATTATTTCGAGCTGTAAACAATCAGGGCTCAAAGACCCAAAAAAGAAACTCTGACCTTCTCGCTAAGAGCCTAAAAGAATTTAGATGGAGAAGCTGTTCCTGGAATCTCTATCCTCACCAGAGGTGTCTGCCAGTGATACGGGCCACCCGTGGTGGGGAAACAGCAGGGCCTGGAGATCAGGGGCCACCCTATGTCCCATTGTCTCTGCAGGCTCAGCAAACACTTGTTTACCAACCTTTTTCTTTTCCATCTCCAGGTCAACGGCCTTCCTCCCCTCAGAAGTCCCAAGCCACTACCCCAACAGGCTCTTTTGTCTTTAGCTGAAGATGATAGCATTTAAGATGAGGGTTTGGACCATTTTTGTGAGTGACTCCGTTTTCCTGGGTCTCTCCCGTGTGTCCAGGGGATTCAACTTTTCTGTGACTTTCTCCTGTTCATCTGTCTCACGTCCATTTCATTCTTAGACCAGCCAGAAGAGCCTAGAAGGGTAAGGAAAATGTCTTCCTCCCTGACATGGCTTTCTGGAGAAATCGTCTGACCAGACGCCCATCTTCCTTCCATCATTTAAAATCAAGATGGGTCGTTATCTTTGGGCCGCCCGCCCTCCTTCTCTGGTCCACGTACCGATGTGTATGGCAAGGACGTTCCGTGCCGTGATGCTTGAATAGAAGCGCACGGTACCCCAAACGCACGACAGCCTCGCTGTGTTTTGTGGGCGAGCTTAGAACCCAGCCAGGGCTTTGCGGTTCTGACGGGGAAATGCGTTCTAGGGCAGGGGTCCCCAACCCCCAGGCCACGGTACTGGTCCGCGTCCTGTTAGGAACCGGGCCGCATAGCAGGAGATAAGCTGCTCCCCATGACTTCATCTGCCGCCCCCCATCACTCGCCATCGCTCGCATTACCACCTGAAGCCCACCATACACACACACCGTCCGTGGAAAAACTGTCTTCCACAAAACCGGTCCTCGGGGCCAAAAAGGTTGGGAACCGCTGTTCTAGGATCCTGACACCTGACTGGTGAACTTGTACACGGAACCTCTACGTAAACTGGTGACTTGCTGAGTTTCTCTGGGGCAGGGTGGATGGCCAGCCTAGCTAGAACTCATCCGGAAAGGCCTGGTATTCTGGGATTTCGGGGCCGAACTGAGCCCTTAAGAAGACGTGAAACGGTCAATCGTATCTAAGCAAGGGCACTACCATTTTCTACAGCTGTGAATTGGGTTGAAAAGGCAGGAGAAATATACATAAGCCTCTCTCTCCTCTGCTCCAATGCACACACACATGCGTACACACACACACCTGGAAGTCATCAGTGAGCTGCTAGGCAACTCCTTCTTTGCGTATCTTCTGTAACTGCTCCCACACACCCACCATCAGGATAAGCCTGCCCTGACGTATTCTCAACTCTGGAGAACAATGCATCACAAGGTTCCAAGGCAAGCTCACCGCAAGCCTCAGGAGCATCAGATAATGAACAACGCGAGGAGATGAGGACAGGACCCAGATGGGGTTAGGAGGGGGGAATGAGGTAACTTTCAGGGTGGAGCAAGTGAGCGGAGTGCGTCAGTCCCGGAAAACAGCGTGGCTGGACACCAGGTGAGTCGGGAAGGAGGCCAGGGTCACAGTCTCTCTTTCCGTCACCTGGGCTCCAGGGGAACTGCAATTTCACCCACGGGTAGGTCGACCGATATAGGAAGCAACTGAGGGTGAAGTGTCTATTATCCGGCTCCCAATTCCTCACACGTCAAGCCATTCTCGGATACCAGCTGGGTGTCCTGCAACTCAACTCAGTTCTGGTACTGTGCACCCAGAGTTAGCACCAGACCCCACGGGGTAAGGGCTCAGTCCCACAAGACCCCAACGGCAAGTGCAGGTGGCCACCTGTGCTTCTGACCGACCGGCTGCAGGCGGAAGGTTGCCATGACCTCTCCTTGGGTTTCATCTGCTAGAATGGCTCACAGAAGTCAGAGGAACATTTACGCACTAGATCACCGGTTTATTATAAGAGGACCTAACTCAGGAACAGTCAGATGGGACCGATGCAGAGGGTGAGATTTGGGGAGGGGGCAGGGGACCCCGACACCCTCTCCAGGCTGCACTCTCCCCAAATCTCTACATGTTCACCAACACGGAAGCTCTCTGAACCCTATCTTTTTGGGGTTTTACAGAGGCTTCATTACATAGGTCTGATTCACTCACTGGCCATTGGGAAGTGAACTCAACCTCCAGCCCCCCTCCGCTTCCCAAGGTCAGGGTGGGACTGACAGTTCCACCCTCTAATGGTTGGTTCCCCTGGTAACCAGCCCCCAGCCACAGGTGACCAGGGGCTTTCCAAGAGCCACCCCTTTAACCTAACAAAAGACCCCTTTATGGCTCTCAACACTTAGGAAATTTCAAGCGTTTTAGGAACTCTGTGCCAAGAACTGGGAAGAAGACCAAATAAATATTTCTTATGATAAATCACAGTACCACAATCTCAAATATCACAAACAAGGGACAGAGTGGGGAGAACTATACCGACCGATAAAGATGGATGAAGATGTTTGTTCCACAAATATCTAATGAAATCAAACAAAACTTCAACAAACCATCATACCTAAGAAAGCCACTGTATATTAAGCGGATAAGTCATTTTTACCTATGTAGATCACACGCAAAAGTGATCCGTCATCAGCGTGCTTAAGAAGCAATAGTTTTCAAATAAAGGCACCCATAACAAATAGAAATTATGGCTATAAAACAAACACAAATCCTGAGAGCCCTGATGCCACTTTCCTTCTCCAAATCACCAAAATCAAATAAATATCGAAAGGAAGAAAAAAATTCCTCCGATACATCTTTGCTTCAAAGCTCCACCAGTTAAGAGGTTTCTTATATGGAAAGAATTTGTAAAGAGCTGGGTATTATTAATGATCAGAACTAAACAAATATTCAAACGGTTCCTGACACCACGATTCCAAAAACAGTTACAGCCATCGCTTGGTGTCTGTGGCTGATAGGAGGGAGTCCACGTGACCACAGAGGAATTAAACTCTTGAGTTCAGAAAATCAGAAACAGGATAAACTGCATCAGCCAATCTGTTCATCCCGCCATTCTCATCAGCTGCAGGACACTGTCTTTTGCACCGAGTCTATAAAAATAATAAAAGTTTGAGGGCAGAACGCAAGGTTTATCACATCGCTACGAGAAAAGCACGCATGTAGTGGACCTAAAAGGCATGGGACCCACGGTTAGCATCACCGAGCAACATCTCCAATAACTCATGATCACCCGTCTTTATTGACCTCACCGCCCACTGGTTTTCTCTTTGTTTAGTGGATACATCTGGACAAGGACCCACTTCGGGGACTTCCCTGGCGGTCCGGTGGTTGAGACTTCGCCTTCCAATGCAGGGGGTGCGGGTTCAAGCCCTGGTCGGGGAACTAAGATCCCACATGCCTCGCAGCCAAAACACCAAAACACATAAAGCAGAAGCAATATTGTCACAAATTCAATAAAGACTTAAAAAATGGTCCACAAGAAAAAAAAAAAAAATCTTAAAAACAAAAAGGGACCCACTTTATACCCTGCAATGTCCTGTCTTGGACACACTGGAAAGGGCATCTCCCGTTTGGCCTGTCATGAGCCTTGTGGGAAGCAGGGGAACCGCCTCTAAACACCGAACACAGAAGGGGGGTGTGTCCCAGCAAGATGGGAAGGGTTGGCCAGGTGTATCTGTGGTCAAAGGAGGCTGGGGACAGACACACAGGGAAGTTGGAAACTGAGGCACCAAACCCTGGAGCTGTGGACGCACCGTAGAGAGTCTGCATTTTGTCGAGGGCAGGAAGGAAAGTCATTGATGGGACTGGAAAACAAAGGATGACAGTTGGGTTTTCATGTCAGAAAGAAGCCCCAGTCTCCAATCAAGAGTGGGTGAGCCCTGGGGAGGTGACGGAGATGAAAGAGAGGGGACCCAGATGAACAGGGGACCCAGATGAACCAAGGCGGACGGACTTGGGAGATGTGATTTGGAAGAGGAAAGGGCAGGCCTGGAAAAGATGAAAACTCTAACTCGAAAAGATACATGCACCCCTGTGTGCACAGCAGCACTATTCACTACAGCCAAGACATGGAAGCAACCGAAGTGTCCATCGACAGAGGATGGACAAAGAAGATGTGGTACATATACACAATGGAATACCACTGGGCCATGAAAAAGAATGAAACAATGTCACCTGCAGCAGCATGGATGGACCTGGAGATGATCATACTACGTGAAGTCAGTCAGACAGAGAAAGAAAAACGTTATACAATATCACTCATATGTGAAATCTAAAAAGTAATAGAAATGAATCTATATACAAAACAGAAACAGACTCACAGACACAGAAGCATGGATGGACCTAGAGATCATCATACTGAGTGAAGTAAGCCAGAAAGAGAAAGACAAATACCACATGATGTCACTTACATGCGGAATCTAAAATATGATACAAACGAACTCACTTACACAACAGAAATAGACTCACAGACACAGGAAACAAACTTATGGTTACCAAAGGGGAAGCGGGGGGAGGGATTAAAAACTAGGGGTTTGGGATTAACAGATACACACTACTATATACAAAATAACCAACAAGGACCTACTGTACAGCACAGGGAACTGTACTCAGTATCTTATAATAATCTATAATGGAAAAGAATAGGAAAAAAGTTTTATATAAATATATAAAACTGAATCACTTTGCTGTACACATGAAACGAGCACAATATTGTAAATCAACTATAGGTCAAAGAATTAAAAAAAAAAAAAAAGGAAGAGGAAAGGGTAGAAGCCCTGGTTAGAGTGAACACAGAAGCAAAGAAAAGGAAATCAAAAACAGTGCCCAGGGCTGGGGGGGGGACCCAGGAGCTGGAAGGGCCATTTGGGGGGAGTCCAAAGGAGGAACTGATTGGAGGTGTGGGGCAAAGAGGAAGCTCAAGAATTCCTTTCCAGCATGAGGACCCTGAACTGCCTGCAGAGACATCTGGGCAGAAGGGACCAGGCGCCAGTTGGGTGGATGAGTCTAGCTCGGAAGGAGCAGGTGTGAGTGAGAAGCTGAGCCTAGGAGTCTAGAGTGTCTAGTGTGCAGCAAGCGTGACCACAGTGCATGATTTTGGGAGCACGTGCACACAATCACGCACGTCCGTCCCCTGTACCACGTCCGCTCCCTGGTCCTCCCCACCTCTACCTTGCATGGCCCAGCTTCTCTCCAAGGAAAAGCTAAGAGACCTCCCTCCCTTTCTGTACGCCCTCACCCCTGCCCTGCCTCCTGGAACGCGTCCACCCAAAATGCCCAGGAGGGATCTCTATGAAGCAGAGTTAAAAACAGTGAGAGGCAAAAAAAAATGTGTACAATATGCTGTAAGGATGCCACACTCTGTGTGTGTGTGTGCGCATCCGCACAGAGCTCTTTAAGCACAGGGAGAAGGACAGAAGGCATCATACCGAACTGTCAACATGGTGACCTGGTGATGATGGAGGGACAAAGGAAGAAAGAAAAGGGAATGAGGCAAGCTGAGAAAAAAAAAGAAAAAAGAAGAGCAGAGAAGAGAAAATGCTTAAGCACTCTCCATGGGCAGGAAAGAGAATGAGATGTCGAAAATGCACTCAAGGAGTTGAAGCAGGGACTCAGACGTCTGTACACCTGTGTTCACAGCAGCATTACAACAGCCAAGAGGTGGAAGCAACCCAAGTGTCCATGGATGGATGATGGATATAAACAAATGTGTTCCAGTCACACAATGGAATATTACTCAGCCATGAAAAAGGAAGGAAATTGTGATACAGGCTACAATGTGGATGAACCTTGAGAACGTGATGCTCAGTGAGAGAAGCCAGACCCAAAAGGACACACAGTGTGTGATTCCACTCAGAGGAGGTCCCTAGAGTTGTCACACGCATCAAAAAGTAGATGGTGGGGCTGGGGGAGGGGGAGGGGGACGCAGTGTTTCATGGGCACCATGAGTTCCAATTTTGCAAGATGAAAAGGTTCTGGAGATGATGGCTGGGATGGCTGCACGATGTGGATGGACTTAATGTCACTGCATTATACACTTAAAAATGGTCAAGATGGCAGATGAATGGATAAAGAAGATGTGGCACATGTATACAATGGAATATTACTCAGCCATAAAAAGAAACGAAGTTGAGTTACTTGTAGTGAGGTGGATGGACCTAGAGTCTGTCATACAGAGTGAAGTAAGTCAGAAAGAGAAAAACAAATACCGTATGCTAACACATATATATGGAATCTAAAAAAAAAAAAAAGGTCATCAAGAACCTAGGGGCAAGATGGGAATAAAGACACAGACCTACTAGAGAATGGACTTGAGGACACGGGGAGGGGGAAGGGTAAGCTGGGATGAAGTGAGAGAGTGGCATGGACTTATATACACTACCAAATGTAAAAAGGCTAGCTAGTGGGAAGCAGCCGCATAGCACAGGGAGATCAGCTCGGTGCTTTGTGTCCACCTAGAGGGGTGGGATAGGGAGGGTGGGAGGGAGGGAGATGCAAGAGGGAGGAGATATGGGGACGTATGTATATGTATAGCTGATTCACTTTGTTATAAAGCAGAAACTAACAGAGCATTGTAAAGCAATTATACTCCAATAAAGATGTTTAAAAAAAAAAGGTCAAGATGGTAAATTTTATGTGAGGTACATTTTACCACGATTAAAAAATTAAAATTGAAAAAATGTATTCAAGAGAACATATTAATCAATTATTCCATAAACAGCCAAAAAAAAAAAAAGTGGCCATCGTTGTCAATGACTAGGAACACAGCTGCAGAGACGTCAGCTCTGAGCTCAGAGAGGCACTTTCCACCTTTGATTATCGTCTTTTATTTGCAAAGTCTGCAGTGAGCACCTCCCCTATGGCATTTTAATTAACTTAAAAGTCAGCCTCATTTAGCTGGAGACACCTAACTTTAAAGTTGGTCACAATTTCTCCAGATGCTGCCGTAAAGCTGGACTTCTGCCATGAAAAGGAGAAAATGGAAAGCCACTCATGTCACCCTTTCTTGAGCCCCATCGCCCGGCTCAATCTGAGGTTCTGGAACATCCCTTCCACTTTCCGAACCGGCTCCATGGTAACCAGCAGCCCCCACCCCGCCCCGCCGAGGTGACCTGAACTTGTTTCGCTGTCCCCCACCCCAGGGTCCCCCTGTTGTGGTCCCCAGGGGTCCCAACACTCGGTGGCTCCATCTGATGTCTTCCCAAGGACGACCGCTCGCTCACTCTCTCTTCCGAGACGGCTCCCTGGAAATTGCCCCACCTGAAACGCTCTCTCCCGTCCAACTTCTCAGGTGTGTGCCAGGCCAGTACACCGCTGTGGAAGGCGGGGAGGGGGTGACCTCGTGCTCTGCCCTCGCACCCCAGTCCCCAGCTGAACGCACAGGGAAGCGCACCCTCCGAGGTACCCGGGCGCACAGTGTGTCCATCTAACCTCCCCAGAGGTGCCCTGGGGGCCCGTTCCCATCTCCTCCTCCTCCTCCTCTGACTTACACACCAGCATCAATGCTGGAGCTCCCACCCAAGTCCAGCCTTGCGTCCAAGCTGGACTCAGATTCCTCCCCATGTCCCAGCCTCTTGGCTGACCCGTGGCCCCTGCACCAAGAATTCCCCCCACCTGTCAGCCAACAAGTGCCTTCTCCTTCTGCGAGATTCTGCTGCAGCATCCTCCGCGGCTTAGGATCTCCCGCCCCGAAGGGCTGACGATTCCGTCCTTGCCAACCACGCTGGGATCTACCAGAGCCTCATCGGGAACTTCAGTTTCCCTCCATCAGGAGAATTCAAACCTCCCTGTTATAAGCATCCACCTTGCCCCACCCCCCAAAATGCAAAATGGACATGTCATTATGTTTGAACAAACAACAGAACAAGGAATTGGGAAGTGGCTGTGTTCCTTCTGTCACAGCTGTCCCTTGCAGGCGATGCTGAAAGAGGAAGGAGAGCTATTTCTGGACTTTTGCTTCTGAAACTCAAGTGCAGAGGGGTCAAGGGAACTCAGAACAGGGTGTTCTTTCCTCCTGAACTATCAGAAAAGCCAAGGAACAGTTTTACTAACTACCCGTCCCTGTGCCAATGGAGATGCACACCAGACTCAAGTCTGTGGGCAGGAAGAAAGACCTTGCCTTTAGGCTATGGGCTTGTCCTCTCCAGACTAAGACCCAAGTTCCTCTACGTGGAGACCCAAGCTGTCATTTCGCCAATAATGAGAAGGATGTGTCCCATGGGTGATGGACCTCTTGAGTTCTTTCATACCCAGACCTGTAGGGGAAAGCCAATGAAACACGGCTGGCTAGCTGGGTCTTCTACTGCACGATGAGTGACATGGCACTGGGACTGTCACTGAGTCCAAAGGCTCATCACCAAGGCTAAATGATGGAACTCCACGTGCAGGGGCTGGGACGGGAAAGTGAGAATGGACCCACACCCACCTAATCTCTCTGTGTGCCTCTGTCATAGGCGTTATCAACCAACAAGCCATCCATCATTCCACCCATCCATCCATCCGTCAACCTATCTATTCGTCTACCATCTGTGTATCCATCCATCCATCCATCCACCCACCCATCCATCCATCCATATCTACCTATCAATCTATTTATCACACTATCTCTTTCTATATCACCTGCCTATTCATCCTGTCTTCCTTTCTTCCTTCCATCCATCCACGCATTCTATCTATCTATCTATCTATCTATCTATCTATCTATCTATCTATCTATCTATCTATCTATCTGTCTATCTAGGCAGTGGTCTGTAATCAGGACTATTTCACTCCCTGGGACATTTTTTGTCAATGTCTAAAGACATTTTTTGTAATCACACCAGGGAGGGAGTGCTCCTGGCATTGAGTGGGTAGACACCACGGATGCTGTTAAACCTCCTCTACTACACAGAAGAGCCGCCACCACAAAGAATTTCCTGTCCCCAATGTCAGTGGTGCCCAGGTGAGAACCCCTGTCCTGGATCCCATCAACTCTAAGATGCCAGCAATTTCTATACGCACAAAGGGCGGGGAGCAGACACAGGGTCATGGTCTAGGAGCAGGACACAAGCCTTCCTCCCCGGGAAATCTTGACTGTGTCACAATCCTTCTACACTGAGTTTGTCAGCTCTTCTAAAATTATCTCTACGCTGGTTGAACTGGCCTTCAGGATGGCTTTATCCCAGAACAGAATGCATTCTCTGATGTGTATGTAATGAACGTCCTGGCCGACTTTCAAAAACGCAACCGGTAGCACTTCAAATACCGAACGCTGATAACACCGTGGGCGAACTTGCCAAATCGTTCAAGTGGGAGTTGAAACTTGAGTCTCTGTTCGGCGTGATACCCGGGATCATCAGTATTCCATGTGGCTTCATGTGAACGCAAGTAAGGCTCACTCAACGCTTCTGGATAGTATGAAAGGCAGATGTTGGGAGAAGCAACTCATTTCCAAGAGAAACTGCACAGCTGGGGGGATTCGATACCTGCTTCCCTCGTGGTCTCTCCCCACTAAATCTGGTGCTCTATCCAGTGGCCCTGGGCACCCTACTCCCCCCCGTTCACGGGGCTGGTCAGATACAGCGCTCTCCCCCTGTTACGTGTGGGGCACCTCTAGAGCCTGCTGACCCTGGATCAATTTAATCCCAGTTTTCAAACACCGCCGGGTCCCTCAAGTGACAACGCACAGAAAACTTCCAAAGGCTACAAGTACTTTATAATAAGACCCCCGTGCACTGAAAGACCTGCACTTAGCAAGTCACTAAGTAGTAGTGTCCACCCCAAAATCTATATGCTGAAGTCCTAACCCCCAGGACCTCAGCATGTGGCTGGATTTA
Source organism: Eubalaena glacialis (assembly GCF_028564815.1). Taxonomy (NCBI): domain Eukaryota; kingdom Metazoa; phylum Chordata; class Mammalia; order Artiodactyla; family Balaenidae; genus Eubalaena; species Eubalaena glacialis. The sequence goes on along the minus strand of NC_083737.1, from coordinate 4,735,170 downwards.
GAGATGGCATCTTTAAAAAGGGGATGAAGGTGAAATGAGGTCACTAGGGTGGGTCCTGATCCCGTAGGACTGGGGTCCTTATAGGAAGACGAGGCCAGGACACAGACACGCAGAGGGACAGCCTTGTGGACTAAAGGACCAGGAAAAATTCCTGCCTCTTGGCCACAGCACAGCTGGACCTGACATATAAAAAGACCACATTCAGGTGTGCCTGCACCCAGTGGGCTGTATGGCAACAGGAATATCAAGGTAGCAAAGAGCCTGTCAGAATATGGGGCTACCGCAGTGCAGAGAGATCACACTCTTGAAAAGAGAAAACCCGATTTAGATAACCTGGGGTCAAATTCCATCCCACTGAAACTAGGGCTTACAGCCTTGGTGATGGAAACAATTTAGGTACTTATCCAAAAGCAAGGAACATCGGAATACAGAATCTGTGTCCCTCTGGACTCGGCAATCTACTCTACCTGATGAGGAAACCGCCTGATTAGCTGTCCAGGAGTAAAGGAAGCAGAGTTATCTGACTAAAGCTCTGTTTTTCATGCTCCTTCTTTTCCCTATTCCCTTTTAACTTCCCAAAGCTCAAGGATTCTATCCTGGGGACTCCTCTGACATACTTAGAAAGCATCCCCAGAGCCCATCACCTAGGCTGGTCCCCACTCCAGGAGACGACGGGGTGTGTGTTACTTTGCTGGGGCTGCCGTAACAAAAGACCACAAACTGCGTGGCTTAAACAACAGAAATGCATCCTCTCGTAGTTCTGGAGGCTAGAAGTCCAAGATCAGGGTGTTTGGGGGTGGTTCCTTCTAGAATCTCCAGGGAAGGATCCATCCGAGTTTCTTCTATAGCTTCTGGTGGTTGCCAGCAATCGTTGGGGTTCCTTAGCTTGTGGCCGCATCACCCCCAATCTCCACCTCTGTCTTCACGTGGCCTTCTCCTCTCTGTGTGCCTTTGTGCGTCTTCTCCGCTTGTTACAAGGACACCCATCACATCGGATGAAGAACCCACCTTACTCCTATTAGACCTCGACCTACATCTTGATTACACCTACAAAGAAAGACCCAACTTCCAAATAAGGTCACATTCACAGGTACTGGGGGTCAGGACATCAACGTATCTTTTGCGGGGTGGGGGGGGCGGGGGGGGGACGACACATAACTCAACCTACAACAGGGTGGAGTTCCCAGAATGGAAGCCATCCCCCAAGATTCCCTATAGCATCACACTAATGTTTCCAGGGGGACGTGCCTGATCCCAGAAAATACGCGATGAGGTGAACTCAGCATCCCCGCCGGGCGCTCGGCGGCAGCCCCGCCAGGCGCTCGGCGGCACGCCCACCGCCCACGCACAGCCCCGGAAAGCGCTTCTCCCACTGGCTTCTTCCCTATTCTCCAAACTTGTGTCTTCTCAACACCCATGTCTCAGACTTTTCGTTTTCACCATCAATTCCATCTGCTTTTCTTCCATGTTCTCCTAATTTCACCGCAGACACATAACAGATCACGCCACTTGGTTTCCAGAGCGAACCGGAACCCAGCGGCCAGGTGCCCCGTCTTCCTGGGAAAACTCAGACACAAAGCACCCTCGGGGACACACCCTGGGGTTCCGGCTGGAGACTTCCTGTATTTGGTAAAAGCCCAAGACCATTCTCCTAAATCACGTGAGAATGACTTGGCAACAGATAAAGGAATCCACATCTCCTTCATAAAATGTGTACTGAAAACCCTAGCAAACTGAAGTCTTCACCCAGAATCACTATTTCAGTTTCTAGAAGAGACACCAGAAGTAGAAGCTTTTCCTCTCTCCAGAAGAAGATCTACACGCATGAGATTTCCACCCATCTTCCCACCACTTCCCAGCGAAGAGGAGACTCAGACTGAACAGGGAGGCGAGGGGGCGCCGCTGCGCCCGCTAGCTTTTTTTTGTTTCGATTTTAATGACTCAACAGCATGAGACTCTACTGACCCGTCCACACGGGCCCAACACGGCCTTTGGGCTTCATAAAAGGAAAGTAAGACAAGAAGTCAGCTGCTTCCCTTCTGTCACCCACCAAACATGCCACCCGTCCCTGCTCCGGGTGACACGCTGTTTCGGGCCCTGGGGACACTGCTCCAGGTGGCTGTCAGTTGACAGGTGTTATCGCCCTGCCCTGGGGCACACGCAAGATGCTCCAGGAGCAGGGTGGAGGCGCCTGTCTCTGTGTACAGGCAGGTGTATTGCAGAAGAAAGGCAGGTGAAGGAGGCACCACAGGGGGGCGGGTGGCCCTGGGGTGACAACATGGATGGCAACTCCCACCTTCTACTGCAGGTCACTTTCCTGGGATGATGGAGGGAAGAGCGTCTGAAAAGAGACGGAGCCAGAGGCAGAGCCAGAGGCAAAGCCAGAGCCAGGGGCAAAGCCAGAGCCATTTCTAGGACACTGAGCCCCTGGGGTCATTCCCTGCGGATTTGTCAGCAGAGACGCAGATCATCGGAGGGTCCTGCGGGTGGAGGGATCACTACGGCTGTAGTTAAAGCAAAGAACGCCTTGAAAGAGGCAAGTCTGGGAGGCCAAGAACAGCTGGGCACTCAGGCCAGAGAGGGGGGCCCGCACCAGGCTGGGCTGGGAGGGGTCGGGGGCTGAGAAGGGGCGTGAGGAAGGCGGGGGAGGAGGTGGGAAGCGGTGGAAGGCCCCCGGGGATGGGGACGGAGAGCCCTCTGTGGACGCCCACACCTGTGGCCCCTGAGTGGGAAACGGCCTTACCCTCCGCCAGCAAAGAGCGTGGCAGAAAGAGGGATCCATTCGGTCCATATTGGGCACCTTCAACTGGAAGGTTCTATGAGGCATCTACATGGTGACACTGAACGGTCAACTAGAAACCCAAGAAAGGATGTGAGTGAGTAGAGGCGAGCCGGTGACTGAGGTCCCAGGAAAACCGACTGGTCAGGCTGCCCAGGGAGCTGGGGCTGGGAGGAGGGGACAGAGCCTCTGGCGGGGCCCCAGGTGCCCCCGGGGACGCGCGGCTGGTGCAGGGGGGCGGAGCCAGGCGTCCCACCCTGGGCAGGCACTTGTGGGAACGGCGCCTTTCCCCGCGAGATCGGGAGCTGAGATGTCTCAGGAAAGTGTGACCCGCCGTGACCGCACTCCATCCCGCCTCGCGCAGGAAAATCCACCCGGGGTCCGGGAGAAGGGCACTCACAGCTTGACCAGGAAGGGGTGGCTGACTTCCTTCAGCACGGATTTCTCGTTGTGGACGTGCTGCTCCTGCTTCAGGCGGATGACATCCGGGATGCTCATCACCTTCAGGGCGAAGAAATGCGTGCTCTTCTTCTCGCGGACCAGCTGCACGCGGCCGAACGTCCCTGTACCTGCAGTGGGGAGAGGCGGTGTCAGCACCCACGGCCCCCGGGACGGGAGACCAGCATCCCGGCGGCTCGGACAACTCAGTACCGGGCGATACACCTGGTGCGAGGGCTGGGTGACAGGCACCTGTCTGGAACGGTCAGTTGAATTGATACACACACAGGATCACTTGCCCCCAAACTGTTCTTTAATAGGGGCGACTGGCCATCCTTTCTGCAAATGAGTCATCCCAGAGAAAACACACACACAAACACACACAGGGAAAGGCAGAACGGAAAAGGATGCTAAATACACTCCTTCAATGTGTCTTTTTCTTTAGGTTTTCTAAATCAAGACAAGACATAGAAAATAAACTTACGGTTACCAGAGGGGATAGCAGGGGGTGGGGAGAGATAAATTAGGAGTTCGGGGTTAGCAAATACACACTACTATATATAAAACAGGTGAACAACAAGGACCTACTGTATAGCACGGGGAACTCTACTCAACATCTTATAATAACCTATAATAGGAAAGAATCTGAAAAAGAATAGATGTGCATATATATAACCGAATCACTTTGCTGTACACCTGAAGCTAACACAACATTGTGAATTAACTCTACTTCAATTTAAAAAATTGGATTAAAAAATAAATCAGAAGATAACTCTTTCCATGAAAAACTTGTGAGTATCCCTGCCAGGTTCCTATTTAACCCACGAAGCCCTGTATGAGAGGCTAATAAACTCAAAACTGTAGTACACATGTTGGTGATTGCCACCGTCCTGTTAAAAAAAAAAAAAAAAAGGCTAATTGTAATACAGCCCTCCTCACAAGCTTCTTCCTTTAACCCATTAATGCCAGCTAAACGCACTTAGTGTTTCTGTTAAAACTTGCCAAGGGTTAGAATCAAGTGATGCAGATACTAACAGAAAAATTTAAAAAGTGCAACCACTACAAACATGAAAGGAAATCAACAGTATAAATATAAAAGGAAATCAAACCCTCCTCATCCCCTGAGCCTCACTGTGGGGTGGGGTCCAGCTGCTACCCCTCCCCCAGGCCTGCAATCACTTAAGGGACCTCTGAGACTAAAGATCCAAAGGAATTTTATCTACGGCCAGAGAAAAGGTAAAGTTGGGAGCAGAAAAATGACATCTGTACGTGTGAGCCTCTGAAAGCTTATCCAAGACGGCTGTCCTTTCTGCCCCTGTTTATCGAAGAAATAACGCAGAGGAAGGGCTCTCCCAGGGGAAGAAGGTGTGGAAAACGGCCAACGAATTGGGGCTCCCTGGCTGGAAAAATGGTAATCAACATGATGAGAAAGCAGGACAAAAGGAATTCAAGGATGGCTCGAAGAGGAAGAAGACCTTCAACACAACCATACGGCCACCTTCTCCTCTTTCATAGAATTGGGAATGCCATTTATGGCACATGGTAACATGGAGAGGAAAACAAAGTTACACCTAAGCAATACATTTGCGGGGAGGGCATTTTCTACAAATTAAAATTCTCAAGCTGCAAAATAAGTAAGTACATCTACTGGCTTACGCAGCTGGGGTGAGAGACATTGATAAGTCACCTTGGCTTTTAAAGGAAGTTCCCAATTGTGAATATTTTATTATTGCGGAAGTAGAAAGTGATGTACAAACATGAAGGAAAGAAACTGTGCCAGAAGAAGCAAATGATGAGCCCCAATACATTTTTTAAAAGTACATCCTCATCAAAAGATAATTCAGAAGTAAAAACAGAACTGTATCACAGTTAGGCAGTGCCGTGTTGACAAAGTTCTGTGGAATCAGATCAACACAGAGAGGCATGTAGGGAAAGGGCTCTGAGGAGAGTGAACTGATACAGTTTAGGTGTTTTCATGAGAACGCTGGTGTTTCCGTTTGGTAAAGGGCGCATGAGTGGGAACCGAGGACGTGCGCATGGCATCTAGTGCAAGTTTTGCCTTTGATTTGATCTATGAACTCAAGGCAAACAAATTAACCCATTTGGACTCATATTGTTTTCATCTCTCTGATAGAACAGGTAGATTACTATATAAACGTATCAATTGTCTCGCCACACGCTAAAATTCTAATGATGAAAAGAAAGACAACACAGCTATGACTCAACAGATTTTTTTTTTTTTACATTTCTGCCCGCAACATCTTTTAAGCTTGCTCTGAGCTGTGTGTGCCGTAAACACTGAGAATCAAAGCAGAGTGCCTGCAGTTCAGAGACGGGGGAAGTCCCTCAGCACCGCAGTCAGATTACAGGAGGATATAGAGACACCACCTTGTCAAAGGTAGATGAAACCAGCACGCTGTAATTTTTAAGTTGATCGGCTTTAAAGCACTGAAGACAAAAACAACATTCAATGGTGCTGGTATGAAGTTGTTATTGCAGTAGAAAGAAAAAGGACAAACAGCTTTTCCTGCTTGGTGCTGGCAGGCTCTCCAATATACATCCCCAGCTCTCAATATCTCCCATTAGACAGTAGAAAAGTCCGTCTTTTAGCTTTGTTGCAGGTAAGGATGGTTACATGACCCACCTCTGCCCAATAAGAGACGAAATGGAATATTCTTCAGCGTAAAAATGAAGGAAATCCTTGTTGATTCTCTATTTTATATATAGTAGTGTGTGTATGTTAATTCCAAGCTCCTGATTTATCCCTCCCCCTCACGTTTCCCCTTTGGTAACCGTAAGTTTGTTTTCGAAATCTGTGAGTCTGTTTCCGTTTTGTAAGTAAGTTCATTTATATCATTTTTAACTAGATGCCACAGATGAGTGACAGCATAGGATCTTTGTCTAACTTACTTCACTCAGTGTGATAATCAACTACACTCCAATAAAATGAAAAAACGAAGGAAATTCTGCCACTTGGGACATCACGGATGAGCCTTGAGAGCATTACGCTAAGTGAAATAAGGCCAACAGAGAAAAACACACACTGTATGATCTCACATATATGAGGAATCTAAAAAAAGGCAAACTCATAGAAACAGAGTCGACCGTGGTCGCCAGAGGTGAGGGGTGAGCGATGGGGGGAATGGATGAAGGGGGTTAAAAGGTACAAGGTTACAGTTACAAAATAAGTAAGTCCTGGGGATGTCAAGTACGGCAAGGTGACTACAGTTAGTAACACTGTATTGTTTTGTTTTGTTTTTTAACACTGTATTGTTTACCTGAAAGCCGCTAAGAGAGTAGATCTTAAAAGTTCTCATCACAAGAAAAAAATGTGTAACTATGTAAGGTGATGGATGTTACCTAGACAAAGTGTGGCGACCACTTTGCAACATATACGAATATCCCATCTTTGTGCTGCACACCCAACACTAATACAATGTTATACGTCAAACACATCTCAATAAAACGGGGGTGGAAAAAAAAACTATTTCTCAACGACACTCCAATAAAAATTTAAAAAATAAAGGGGTCACCTTGAACACAAGGTATCTCTTTACTGTGAAGTCACAACGGGGGGGGGGGGGAAAGAACTGCAGAGTGCGGTGTGGGGAAGTGCAGAAAATGCATTTCGCGTGGTCAGAAGGGACTGACCTGCCCTCTTCCTCAGCCCCAAACCCACAGACTGTCCCGAGAGGAGGGAGGTCACAGAGGGACCACGGGAAAGCCTTTGCCCTGCAGACTCCAGGTAAAAAAAGCGACGGCCTTATTTTGTCTTTGAAAACCCATAATGTAAATGAAGCAGATGGAAAATCAAAGAAACTAGGATTTAAGTTTGTGTGGGTCATTTTAAGTTTCCTGGAACTGAAAACACCTGGGGAAAATCCATACAGAATGAGGACAGTAAGAGTAACGTGGGGGCTTCCCTGGTGGCGAGAGTCTGCCTGCCAATGCAGGGGACACGGGTTCGAGCCCTGGTCTGGGAAGATCCCACATGCCGCAGAGCAACTGGGCCCGTGAGCCACAACTACTGAGCCTGCGCGTCTGGAGCCTGTGCTCCGCAACAAGAGAGGCCGCGATAATGAGAGGCCCGCGCACCGCGATGAAGGGTGGTCCCCGCTTGCCACAACTAGAGAAAGCCCTCGCACAGAAACGAAGACCCAGCACAGCCATAAATAAATAAATAAATAGATAGATAGATAAATAAAAAGAGTAACGTGGAGTGCCAGGTAATTACAAAAGGAGAAAATGTAAACCACTCTGGGTTTTATTTCGGGGTCTGGGGGGTCAGAGGGGTAATGACAGAAATGATAGGGGGGCCACTCCCTCTGACTTCACCCTCCATCCCCCTCTGGTCTCCCCCCTTTTCCCGCAGCATGTCCTACAGAAAAAATCCACTAATGGACCAACACGCCAGAAAGCTGACACCGCTCATCTGGACCCCTACTCAACCTCTGTGCTGGGAGGGGACCCACAGTGGGCCTGGTCCTGTTTGGGTCACCTACACACAGTCTTTCTAACTCTCCTCCCACCAGTTGAGGGTTGAATTGTGTCCCCCAAGAGATAGATTCAATTCCTAACCCTGGAACCTGGGAACAGGAGCTTATTTGGAAACAGGGTCTTTGCAGAGGTGATGAAGTGAAAGGTCTGAGATGAGGTCCTCCTGGATGAGGGTGAGCCCTAAATCCAATGACAGGTCCTTCCAAGAGACAGAAGAGGAGAGACACAGACACAGAGGAGAAGCCACGTGAAAGTGAAGGCAGAGATGGGAGGAATGGGGCCATGAGCCCAGGGACGCCTGGAGCCCCCAGAAGCTCGAAGAGGCAGGAAGGACCCTCCCTGGAGCCTCTGGAGGGAGCTTGGCCCTGAGACACCTTCATGTCAGACGTCTGGTCTCCAGGATTCAGAGAGGATGAATGCCTATGGTTTTAAGCTTCCCAGTTTGGCGGTAATTTGTTATGGCAGCTCCAGGGGTACAAATTCAACCAAGCAATGCAAGGATTCTTCTAGCATCCTTATTATTTAATCACCTAATACTATGTGTTCATGTTTTTGCATACAGAACCCAACAGGATTTTTACTTATCTTCCTGTCTGAGAACACGTTTGGAAATGAAAACTTACATTTTTCAAATACCCCAACAGGGATCTGCTCAAGTCTTTTGATACACTGATGTGGTTTGGGAAATCTGGGGAAATTTAAAGGCCAACACTGAGGACACCACACTCAATTGTCTTTGTCCAGATAGTTGATGAGGAGACACTCCAGGGAAACAATTAGAATTCATAAAAAGAAAAGCCAGTCTGTTCTGGAAAAGTGATGAACTTTCCAAAAGCTTATCAAAAGAAGCATGCAAACCATGAGCCTGCTCCAAGAGAGAACAGGAAGATAGCTAATAATAGCAACATTTTCTGGGCAAAGGAAACATTGCTGGGTTTCTGCTCCGGTGGGGTAAGCCCCTTGGGTGTCCTCACCAGGCACACGCCCCTGCCAGAAAGGGGAATTTCTCTTGGAGACTCTGAAACAGGAAGTTTCACCAGAAAGACAGCCAAATTCCACATTCCCTTTTATGAATTGCATTTGTATCTCATGTTTTAATTACTGGAAGTGAGAAGATTCCTCCTCTTACAAAGGATTTTGTAAAAGTGTATATGCATAGTGTCTCCTGCGAAAAATGGACATAATTAAGCTTACTGTTATGACACAGAAGTCTGGCTTCCCAATGACTATTTTTTTTATCCTTGAGACTGCAGCAATCAAATGAAATATGCAATACCCTTCTATCTTTTTCTAGATACCTCTGACAAAATTTAACCTTGAAGAAACACCCTGCTTTTTTATTACTTTACATCGTGGAGACCATCGGCAGTGACGTTATCTTACACACTTCCGTCTTGTGCTTTAAGGAAAAAAGACTCCACAAGAAAGGACGTATCCACTCTTTGATGATGAAAGGGGTAGAAACAAACCCTTTGAGGACATGTTTAAGGAGAACATTTATTTCACAAATAAAGGAAAAGACAACTTGAAATAACAGGACCATTATAACAACCCGCAGAGCAGAATCAAGATAGAAATTCCACCAAGGTAGAAATTAGCAAAGATTGGTTAAATGTGCAAAGGGAGTCCTGTACATAAAAACCGTATTTCCTGTGTTCTGTTGAAAATTAGGGAACTGAACCATTTTTTAATCTGACGAGAAATCACTTTTTCTTTTCTTCCTGTTTCAGAGATTCAGAAATAGTACTGGTTCCCTAAAAATGACTGAGTTCATGCTTTGAAGGGTCTGCTCTAAATAGGATGAAGTCTGGGGGGAGGGATAAATTGGGAGATTGGGATTGACATATACACACTACTATATATAAAATAGATAACTAAAAAAGTCCTACTGTATAGCACAGGGAGCTCTACTCAATACTCTGTAATGGCCTATATGGGAAAAGAATCTAAAAAAGATATATGTATATGTATTACTGAATCACTTTGCTATACACCTGAAACTAACACAACATTGTAAATCAACTCTACTCCCATAAAAATGTCAAACAATAAATCAATAAACAGGATGAAGTCTCGTCCACACAGCAAGGGAGGGGCAGTTATTCGATTATGCAAACAATTCTTAAACACACACACACACTTTCCATGCTGGGTCCATGCTGGGGATGAAACAATTCTGAACAGGAGGTGCCACGGCTGCGGGGATGGATTCGGGGGTCTGAGATGTCAAGACCTGTCTTTCACATTTGTGGGCCGAATCCAGCAATGAAACGCATCAGCTTCATCCTTCTAATCCATTCTTTACCCGAAGATCCCAGGGTGGCCTCCCGGGTGTTACCTTCTTACAACGGATAAGCACCTTTTGGACCCAAAATCAAAGCTCAGATTTCGTGCAGAAAGCCTTTCAATTACCTCCACTGTTACCCAAAGAAGGCCCACTCGGGAGATCCTATAAAGCCAGTTCTTGGTTTTAACTTCGTCCTTTGTTTACGGAGGATGTTATCACTGGGGGTCCCAGAGGAGGGCACGTGGGGACTCCCCTCTGTGGACTATTCTACAATTTCTCCTGCGTCTTCAACTACTGAATTAATCATCTTAAACTATTTCATAATAAAAAGTTCTTTTAAAAAATCGCGTCTGTCGTACACCCTAGAGGATCCTATGCCCCACGTGACCATCTTCAAGAAGCCCTGTGTCCGAAATCCATAGATTCCAGATTTGACCAGAGACACTTTGCTAAAGGCATCGGTAGAGAAGGACCGATTGTACCAGCTCACCTGCCTTCTTTTTCTTAACCTGACTGTATCCCCCCCACCCCTGTCAAAAACAGGAAGGAACGGATACACAGATACGTGGACGGATAGAAAGAATGGAGAGATGGATGAAGGATAGACAGATGACAGATAGATATGGGCTTTGTAAGCCTATTTCCCAAAGAGGAGATAAAACTTCATCACGATCCGCCTGACAATTACCTGTAATCTCCATCTTCATTTAGTTAACAGCCGACGCAACTTTAGGACAGTCCAAACCACTCCGTCAAACCTTAAAGCACAGAGAGCTGGGAAGAGGATTAAATACACCCGTCAACCGGCTTCTGACGTCAAGAAACCTCACTCCCGAAGACTCCTGGGATCTGGATGCCAACTAATTTCAACTCACTTCCCACAGCTGTCTGATAGAGAGAAACCTTTTTTTGTTTAATATTTATTTTAGTTATTTTATTTTTGGCTGCGTCGGGTCTTAGTTGTGGCATGTGGCGGGCTCCTTCGCTGCGGCGTGCGGGCCTCTCTCTAGTTGTGGCACGAGGGCTCAGTAGTTGTGGTGCCAGGCTTAAGTTGCTCCGCGGCATGGGGGATCTTAGTTCCCCAACCAGGGTCGAACCCACGTCCCCTGGATTGGAAGGCGGATTCTTAACCACTGGACCACCAGGGAAGTCCAGAGAAAACTATTTTTTTTAATGGAACTATAGATAATTTACAATGCTGTTAGTTCCAGTTTACAGCAAGTGATTCAGTTCTTTATATATATATATATATATATATATATATATATATATATATATATATATATATTTTTTTTTTTTTTTTTTTCAGATTCTTTTCCATTATAGGTTATTACAAGATATTGAGTACAGTTCCCTGTGCTCTACAGTAGGTCCTTGTTGTTTATCTGTTTTATATATAGTAGTGTGTACCCGTTAATCCCAAACTCCTAATTTATCTCTCCCTCCCAAGACCCACTCTCCCCTTCGGTAACCATAAGTTTGTTAGAGGTAAAGCTTTTTCAGGGGAGCATCTCATGATCACAAAGAAACCAACTGCAAGAGTTCTTAGTATGTATCCACCCCATCCTGAAACAGTCTGCACCCGCCCCTCGTATATTGAGCATGATCATACCCCAACGATAACGACGATTTTTCAATACCTGTTTACACTGGTAGGAAGGGAGGTGGGCTGAGAAAGAGCTGACCCAACCACCTCTCATGAAAGACCTGCCTTACTGGCCATCCCACCCCCTGCATCCTCCACTTCTTTGTAACCTGCCATCTCTCTTGAAGCTACGATGCTCAGTGTGCCTTCCACTGGGGTATCCCAGATGCTAACAACACAGAACCAGGCACGGCCAAGGGGAGAGAGAGTGCGGGTGGAGGAGCCCCAACCTTCCCTGAAATGCAGGAGAAAAGACAGCCGACAGGCCAGTGTTGGGTGGAAAACTTCCACAGGAGCAGAGCTTCCAAGAAAGGACGGCATCTCTTCCCTGTGGCACCGGGAAAGAGGGTGCGGCGGAAAATGTGCTTCAACCCAGGTCCCCCCAGCGGGAGCAGAATCCCCACACCCTGTGTATCACGTGTGTCACCTGCTGGGCCAGTGGGCTGAGCTCTGCGTTGGGTTTCGAGGGAACACTCTTCTTCCTCACACTGCTATATGGTCGAAGTAGGTTAAGGTACAGAGGTTAACATGGGACGTATATAATATTAAGGGTGGCAACTGGGAGACTTCTGAGCGACCCAGTGACCCTCAAGGGGCTACAGAGGGGTCTGGACCACGCTTCAGAGCCGAGTCTGCCTGAGGATCACACACCCCCGGCCTCGGCGTGCCGTGGCCTCTGACGCAGCAATTCTGCAAGATGGGGGCCGGACAGAGGGTGACATACCCCCAGTTCGCTAGCATTCCCAGAGGTGGGAAGAATTCAGCGGACCCGTAGGTGAGGCTGGGACACGGCAGGCAGCCTCAGCATCAGCAGTGTCACCTGGCCACCCGGGGGGATCCGGGGGTCCCTACTAACACCCTTCCACCACCAGTGGACCCCAAGTGTCATCAACAGTCACCCCCTTTGCCTGGAACCCCGCCTGCAAGGTGCCAGAAATCACTTGTCTCCTCCATCCAACGGGAGCAAAGGTTTTATCTCCTTAACTGTTTAGACAAGTGAAATTAGTTTGGAGATGTTTAAACCAATCGAAAAAAGGATCTATAATTTCTAAGGAGGCTGAAAGAAGGCAGTATGTGAAGAAAATATCAGTCCACTCTTGATAGTGATATGTGCTTCTCTATGTTGAAAAGACTTTTTTAAAAAATATTTATTTATTTATTTATGGCTGCGTTGGGTCTTCGTTGCTGTGCACGGACTTTCTCTAGTTGCGGCAAGCGGGGGCTATGCTTTGTTGCGGTGCGCGGGCTTCTCACTGAGGTGGCTTCTCTTGTGGAGCATGGGCTCTAGGCGCGCGGGCTTCAGTAGTTGTGGCCCGCGGGCTCAGTAGTTGCGGCGCACGGGCTTAGCTGCTCCGCGGCATGTGGGATCGTCCCGGACCAGAGCTCAAACCCGCGTCCCCTGCATTGGCAGGTGGACTCCCAAACACTGCACCACCAGGGAAGTCCCTGAATGGACTTCTGCAGAAAGATACAAGATACTAAGCTGGGTACCTGGAGTTGGCAGGGGATGGGGTGGTGGAGGCAGATGGGGGCCAAAAACAGGGATGCATTTCCATGTATAATTTTCTTCATTTTTTAAACCTGTGAGCTGTAGAAATGTTTTAGGTACATGATAGTTAAATCTATGCTAAATTGATCATTTCAATAAACATACATTATATAATTATTGCAAGATAATTACTACGCCACAATGAAAGAATGTATCATTGTAAAACCCAGTTCTTTTCCTTGAGGTTTCCCCCCTTAAGGTAACATCAGAAAAGCTGATAAACTACAGTACATGACATCATGTGTCCCAAGCCTGCAGTTCTCCTTTTCAAAGTTGGCTTTTGGAAATTACGGCTGCAAACTAGTACAAACTTCTGTTTTACAGGGGAAAAAAAAACCTTTAGAAGGTGTTTTTTAAAGAATGTGTGCTAACTCTGATTAAAATTAGAATTGTGGGGCTTCCCTGGTGGCGCAGTGGTTGAGAGTCTGCCTGCTAATGCAGGGGACACGGGTTTGAGCCCTGGTCTGGGAAGATCCCACATGTCGCGGAGCGGCTGGGCCCGTGAGCCACAATTACTGAGCCTGCGCGTCTGGAGCCTGTGCTCTGCAACGAGAGGCCGCGATAATGAGAGGCCCGCGCACCGCGATGAAGAGTGGCCCCCACTTGCCGCAACTAGAGAAAGCCCTCACACAGAAACGAAGACCCAACACAGCCATAAATAAATAAATAAATAAATAAATAAAACCTTTTAAAAAAAAACAAAACAAACAAAAAAAAAATTAGAATTGTGGAACTGTACACTTTGAAAGGGTGAATTTTATGGTTTGTGAATTCTCTCTTAATAAGCAAAATTCACCCCAAAAAATGTGTGCTTTGGATAAAGTTATGAGGATTTTTTTTTTAAACTTGGAATCTTTAACTTCAAAGATCAGCTGAATAAACTAGACACAATTCAGCTGAGTCCTGGGTGGGAGGGGTTAGAGTTGTGAGTTCACTAGTCTAGACAGATTTTTAAAAAACAAAAACAAGCAATGCCCTCAAAATGTTGCTTAGTCAAGCCACATTCCATTTCACAGTCCCTGGGGCAGAACAGATATTTCAGAACCACAATTCTTCTATTTACAGATTAATTACTAAGTTACACTCTCTCCTAAGAAAGATACAAAATGTATAATCACGAAAGACACAAGAAACACAGGAAGTCCCTCACAGCAACCCCAACACTAACGAATGTAACGCAAGGAAACGCCTGGAATTCCTGGCCCTGCATTGGGCTCCCTAAGAGCAGATATGAGGGACTTTGAACCGCGCTTGGTGACTCTCTACCCAGGAGCACAAAGGTTGGTCTTTGTACTTTGACAACACAAGGCAGGCAGGTTAAAAGTCACAGCCCTGTACTGCATCCAGGGTGGGATGTGATGATGTCATAGCACCCCCCAAAGTTACCAACAATGCACGGAGATGTTTCTTGACCTCAGCATAATTGACACTCTGGGTTAGATAATTCGGGGGTCGGGGGGAGGGCGTGTGCTGGGCACTGTGGGGTGTGGACCAGGATCCCTGGTCTCCACCCACCACGTGTCAGTAGTACCCCCCCTCCTGCATTTGTGACACCCCAAATGCCTCCAGACGTTGTCAAGTGTTCCCACGAGAAGTAGAATCCCCTTGGTTGAAGACCACTGGTATAGACAGATGGATGATGCATGGACGATAGATAGAAGATAGATAACAGGTAGGTGGTAGATGATAAATAAGAGTGATGACAGATGACAGCTAGATAGAAAAAGGTGATAAATGGATGGATGGATGGATACATGGATATAGAAGATAGATGATAAATGGATGGATGGATAGATTGAGATAGGTATAGATGGATACATACATACATAATAGAGAAATACAGAGATGGTAGATAGATGATAGAGAAATACAGACAGATAATGGATAAATAGATAATAGGTAGACTGGTATATGATAGATGGATAGATAGATATGGATAGATGAAAGATTTATAGATTTGATAGATGGTACATAGATATAATAGATTAATGATAGGTGGATGGATAGATGATTGATAGACAGACAGACAGGGTCTCTCATGTCAACGCAGAGTTTCTCTGCCTCAGCACTACTGACATTGGGGCTGGATGAGTCTCGGATGTGGGGCGTGCTGGGCCCTGTGGGGTGTGGAGCAGCTTCCCTGGTGTCCATCCCCCCAGGTGTAACAATCAATAATGTCCTCCAGACACTGCCAAGTGTCCACTGGGGGCAGCATCGCCCCCAGTTCAGAAGCACCAGCTTGGAGCCAGACAGCCCAGTCGAACTTTCTTTGGTGACAGAAACAGTCTACATCCGTGCCGTCCAACCCGTGGCCACAAGCTCACAGCGGCTCCGGAGACTGGGTGACTGGCTTTGATCGTCTTTCACGTGGCCAGCAGCCGTCATACTGGACAGCCTTCAAGATGCTGCAACTCAGCTCATGCTCAATTCTTGCGTCAGGTGTCAATTTGCCCCTCTGGAAATGTAGAGAATGCTGTACCTCTGACAACAGATGGCATATGTGGTCCACGCTGTGAAGACCACCTAGCTCTCTAAGCAAAAACGGGGTCAGGGGCTTCCCTGGTGGTGCAGTGCTTAAGACTCCACACTCCCAGTGCAGGGGGCCCGGGTTCGATATCTGGTCAGGGAACTAGATGCCACATGCATGCCACAACTAAGAGTTCGCATGCTGCAACCAAGGAGCCCGTGAGCTGCAACTAAGACCCAGTGCAACCAGATAAATAAATATTAAAAAAAAAAAAAACCAACTGGGTCAATCTAATGAAGCGAGGCATCCGTCCCACCACTACTGATATATTGCTGTGTGTTGGACGCTCTGCACGATTCAGAAACAGCCACAATCCACACAAGGCTGGTCCCCGATATCTTATTTTGTTTTGTTACCATCGTGCGGGAAAGGCTGACAGTAAACGTTAATGACAACAGCCATCCTGACTCTGACGCGCTCATCTGTGTTTCATGGGCTTCTTAGGCTGCAGGACTTCAGAACACAGGTGTGCTGAGGAACATACGGATGGACCTCACCTTGGGGTGAAGGTCGGGAAAGACGTTCATTTTTGAGGAAGGGAAGTTTCCAGTGGAAATTGGAGGGTGGGGCAGACTGGAAAGTAGAGGCTCATTGAAATTAAGGACGGGTGGGACTTTTCCTGGTGGCGCAGTGGTTAAGAATCTGCCTGCCAATGCAGGGGACACGGGTTCCAGCCCTGGTCCGGGAAGATCCCACATGCCGCAGAGCAACTAAGCCCATGTGCCACAACTACTGAGCCTGCGCTCTAGAGTCCGCGAGCCACAACTACTGAGCCCGCGCGCCACAACTACTGAAGCCCGCGCACCTAGAGCCCGTGCTCCGCAACAAGAGAAGCCACCGCAATGAGAAGCCCACGCACCGCAACAAAGAGCAGCCCCCGCTCGCTGCAACTAGAGAAAGCCCCATGCAGTGACAAAGACCCAATGTAGCCAAAAGAATAAAATAAAATAATTTAAAAATTTTTAAAAAAAAGAAATTAAGGATTGCAAAGGCCACAGAGAGAATCGAGATTCATGAGTATGGAGGAAACAGGGCAAGAGAAGGCAGAGATTCTGAAATCCTTCCATCGCGTTCTTTAGGCAACGGGTTACAGGAAATCACGCGGCGGGCAGGGGGAAGTGCCCGGCTGATCTGAGTTCGGTGTGCTTTCCGTTTTGTTTCAGAGATTTCCCTGCGGTTGCAGAAGCCAGTAGGAAGGACAAAAGACTAGCGTGGAGTGAAAGAACAAATCCTGCATGAGGCTGGAGGGGATGGGCTGGGAGAGGGAGGGAGGGGATGGGCTGGGAGAGGGAGGGAGGAGATGTCCACAGGGTAGCGCTGAGGCATCTGAGAAGGTCGTGATTTAAAACTTGAAAAAAGATCCTGTACTTTTATAAAGATGTATTTTATATAGCTTAACAACACTAAAATATAGTAGGATTTTTTGAGAATGCTATTGTAATATGTTATTGTTTGCACAGACTTTTATGCATAACTCACTCTAAAAGTATACAGTGTATGGTCTACGAAAGAAAAAAAAAAAAGACAGGAAACAGGCAACCCTGGCAGGTGTCCAAAGGGTCCACTGAGTTGTTCTGTTTTGGGGAGGGTGGTGACAAGTTCCATGCTGGACCCTGCGGATGCCTGGAGGAGCAGGGATGTACTGGGTTCAATCGAGCCCCCAAAGAACCTTAGGATGGGACGTTATTTGGAAACAGGGTCTTTGCAGATGTGATGAAGTGAAGGGTCTGAGATGAGGTCTTCCTGGATGAGGGTGGCCCTACATCCAATGACAGGGTCCTTCTAAGACAAGGAAGAGGAGAGACACAGACACAGAGGAGAAGCCCCTAGAAGATGAAGGCAGAGACGGGAGGGAGGCGGCCACAAGCCCAGGGACGCCTGGAGCCCCTCAGAAGCTGGAAGAGGCAGGAAGGACCCTCCCCTGGAGCCTCTGGAGGGGGCGCAGCCCTGGGACACCTTGATCTCACACGTCTGGTCTCCAGGATGGGGGAGGATGGATTCCTGTAAGTCACCTGGTTTGTAACGATTTGTAACAAGAGCCTCGGGAAATTAATATAAGGGGCCCCCTGGATGTTGGGGAGAGAGAGACAAACCCACCCAACAGGCACTGCCTTGGAGACCACCCTGCAGCTCGCAAGAGAAAGATGCAGGTGACAGCTGTGCCTTTGGCAGCCACCAGCTCCACGAGGATAACTGAAGTCACAAGGATGGATCAGATCACCCTTTGGACTTTAGAAAATTCTCCTTTGTAATATCCAGCCATCCTGTTGAAAACTCTTTTGTTTCTCTTTTATTGGAACTTCCTATTATTGTTGATGGATACAGTATCTTGTCAAACTTCTCTGAAAATATGACTCGAAGTGAGACTTTAAAAAAAATTCCTCTTATGTTCCCTTGTTTGTTTTCACCGTCTCTTATGTTCCCTGAATTATTGGCTTTCTCTGGGATCTCAAGTCTTTTGCTATCTTGATGTCTCAGACTGTGTAAACCTATCGAACGAGGCGAGTTTGGTGGTTGTTTCCTGTTAGGAATGAGGGTCTACAGAGGACCACTCAAGTTTCCACGTGTGAGCGAGGCTGGGACCCTCGGCATGAGAGAATTAGGAGAACGTTACCCTTAGAGACCAACCACTGCCTTCCGTCTCTTTATTAAATAAAACTGTTCCCACAGTGCCGATGGTTTTCTGGGCGCCGTGCTCATCACAGGAGCTGTGGAGTTCTCCAGGGATCCCCATGCTTCGTTACTCAATCCTTACTTTTTTTTTTTTTTTTTGGCCACACCATGCGGCTTGCGGGGATCCCAGTTCCCCGACCAGGGATCAGACCTGGGCCCTCGGCAGTGAAAACGCCAAGTCCTAACCACTGGACCGCCAGGGAAGTCCCACTCAATCCTCACTCGTTAGAGCTCGTCTGGGGTCTGGCGTGTCCAGCCCTCCCCAAGCTGCTTCATCCACACTATCCTACACACTGCCGTCGGCTCCTGGTTGTCCGGAAGTCTGATGCGACTTCTACCCTGTGCGTGACACCTGCGGCTCCTTCGTGATGTCTGTCTGTATCTACGTTATTCCTGTGTTCCTGAAAATAAACTGTTTTATCAGTTTAATGGAAACTTGGGAGAGGGAGACTGAGAGGGGTGTGTGTGTGTGTGTGTGTGTGTGTGTGTGTGTGTGTGCACATACCAGCAAGCAGGTGGCATCTGTGTGCAGTCAGGTTGCCACATGACATCAGAAGTCTCTGCACTATTGATACTATGTATACAATAAACAACTAATGCGAAGCTACTGTATAGCACAGGGAACTCTACTCAGTGCTCTGTGGTGACCTAAATGGGAAGGGAATCCAAAAAAAAAGGGGATGTATGTATACGTAGAGCCGATTCACTTTGCTGTACAGCAGAAACTAACACAACGTTGTAAAGCAACTCTACTCCAATAAAAATTAATTAATAAAAAAGTCTCTGGCAATATTTACAATGGGGAGAGGCTGGAAATAAATTACACACACACACACACACACACACACACACACACACACACAGACCTCAGAGACACAGGTTGGGTTCCAGACCAACACAATATAGCAAATATGGCAATAAATCGAGTCACAGGAATTTTTTGGTTTTCCAGGGCATATAAAAGTGATCTTTCCCAGTTGACAGACTCCCCTGTAGTCTGTGAAGTGTGCAATAGCGTTATGTCTAAAAAACAATGTACAGACCTTCGTTTTAAAATAGTTTCTTGCCAAAAACTGCAAACCATCCTCCGAGCCTTCAGGGACCCGTCGTAGTAACATCAAAGTTCCCTGGTCACAGATACCATCACACATATAATCACAATGAAAACGTTTGAAATATGGCGAGAATGACCAAAATGTGACCCAGAGACACAAAGGGAGCAAATGCTGTTGGAAAAATGGCCCCGACAGGCTTGCTCGAGGCGGGGCTGCCACAAACCGTCCATGTGTAAAAAACGCAGCATCTGTGAAGTGCAATAAAGCAAGCTATGCCTGTGTGTAAATATATTTAAAACTATAACTTTCACTACATCTTCTCAAGGAAGATGTAGTTTGTCTTCTGCTGACAAGCTCAATCTTCCCATCAGTGAAGATGTTTTGTCCGTTTGAAAGTGTTTTGTTATGAAATCCTCAAGTACCCATGAGAATATGGTTCATATAGAAACAGAAGAGATGCTATAAGGGGTCCGTGTGGAACGTGCCACCAGAGATGTTTAGAAAATAGCAGCTGATATTCAATCACTTTTGGAAAATATACGTATGCCTCTGGACATTTACTTATATTAGGGAAAGGAGGTCTTTTTGACGTGTAATTTATCTCAGGTGTCACGATGAATCAGGGGACAGCCGAGAATTTTATTAAAGAGCTGTTTCCATCGGTATCACTAACAGTGTCTGAGAAATCACTTAAAAACGATCCTGAGGTAGTGGCACCCCAGAAGGAAGGAATTCTGATGTCTGATTTTGTTTACCTACACGACTGCTGAGATTCTTAAGTGTGTAAGCTATGCTGTCCAATGCAGCAGTTACCAGACACATGGGGCTTATTTAAAGTCCAATGAAGTGAGATTGAATCCAATAAGGAAGTTGGTGATGACCCAGCAATCCCACTCCTGGGCATATATCCAGACAAAACTGTAATCCAAAAAGACACATGCACCCCTATGTTCATAGCAGCACTATTCACAACAGCCAAGACATGGAAGCAACCTAAATGCCCATCGACAGAGAAATAGATAAAGAAGATGTGGTACATATATACAATGGAATATTACTCAGCCATCAAAAAGAATGAAATCATGCCATTTGCAGCAACATGGATGGACCCAGAGATGATCATACTAAGTGAAGCAAGTCAGACAGAGAAAGACAAATATCATACGATACCACTTATATGTGGAATCTAAAATACAACACAGATGAACTTATTTACAAAACAGAAATAGGCTCACAGAAATAGAAAACAGACTTGTGGTTGCCAAGGAGGAGGGGAGGTGGGGGAGGGATGGATTGGGAGTTTGGAGTTAGCAGATGGAAACTATCATATATAGGATGGATAAACAACAAGGTCCTACTGTAGAACACCGGGAACTATATTCAGTATCCTGTGACAAACCATAATGGAAAAGAATATATATATATATATGTGTATATCTGAATCACTTTGCTGTACACCTGAAACTAACACAATATTGTACATCAACTATACTTCAGTAAAATAAATTTAAAAAAAAGAAGCTGATGCATCAGCTGGTCACCATAGCAACAGAGATTATAGGATGTGGTCCTCATGGCACCCAAGTTCTGTTGGACCATGCTGCTCTAGAGAATCCAAGAACAAGAGAAGAAGTTTGCTATGAGAGAATCCAGGAGAGGCAGATGAGTCAAGAACTAGGCATACGAACACGCTGAAACTAGTCCTGTTGAGTCTACTCGGGAGCCTGGCTCATGTGCATAATAGGGCTGAGGCCGCCATATTGCTCCCAAACGACGTGAATCATCCTTATTTCATGATACGGGAGAATCAGGACTCGGCCCTAAACTTATTCTTGGTAACAGAAAACAGTACTAAAGTTGCATAATAGTCTTCACAATGTTTAGACCATTCACGTGATGGTTAATGGAAAGCATGGATCCTGCTGAAATATCCCCCAGCTGACCAACCGCTGGGCTCTCGGAGCACAAGAATCTCTCTTCTTCTAAAGCCCCTGACCCCGATCCTTGTCTCATCTCTCTCTAGCTGATCACATCCCTGAGAGGTGACCCTCCCATTCTTCAAACTGACCTCACGCTTTGAACTCTCGCCAGGGTAACCGACAGCCAGCAACACATCCATTCTTCCAGGGTCTGGCTGGACAAATATTCTGGGGTCCCTACTGTGCCCCAGGGTACAGAGTGATACAGAGTGTGGTAGACATAGACCCAGGCCACCTTCAAGCCCCTCAGTGTCCACTTCAGAGCCCCCCACGCTCAAAGCAGCACCTCTCAAACTCTCCGATCTCAGGATTTCTGGATGCACTGAAAATCTATCAAGACCCCTGAGGAACGTTTGTTGGTGTGGGGCTTGGGGGTGCCTCTCGATAGCAGCCACGGTGACAAGTAAAACAACAATACAGAAAACACAAGAGCCCTCAAGGATGCATTTCACTGGTGGTCAAAGAGACAACCATCATCACACGTCAGGTGGCCACTGGAAACTCCACCCAACACTCATGCGAGAAGGAGAGAGGAAAAAAAAAAGCAAATAATGCTTTTGTATTCTTACAAAAGTCGTAGTGACCTCATAGAGTCCCATAAGGAACTCCCATGGGCCCCAGGACCCCACTTTGAGAACCACTTTCATCTCAGCTATGGACCGACCTTAGCAACCCATCGCATAACCGATGCGGTCTTTCAAAAGGCATTTCGTTCTGCCTCTTAAATAGACTATTTCGCAAGAGCCAGCATTTTCCAAACAGGATAAAGAAATATTTTTACAGTCTTTTTAGTTTAGGCTCTGCAAAGGAGACATATTTTGAATGACTATGTTAGGTATTACAATCCGCCCTTTTCATGCTCATTTAGTATCTATTTTGTGATCATTTAAGAGCTCACGGCACTAAATACAGGCATTCTGAAAACCTGAACAAGTGACACATAATCAAATATAACTGTCTCCCATTCAGAGTCTTTCTGATGATTCTCACTTCAAACCAGAACCTTGTCACCAAGGTCAAAGGTGTCATTTGAGAATGTGACAAAGACCCACTTTCCCTCAACAATCTTCCTCCAGGATTTCCTACCTGTCAAGGATATCCAATTCCCACAGCATAACCCTCATTCCCCAAAGACTAAGGATGGAGGCCAGGGGGTCTGGGAGGGAGCGACCTAAGGGTCCCCAGGAGTCATCTTAAAAGTCCCCCATGGCCCCAGGTTGGGGTAAGCATCCACCCTTCATCTTTGCGCGATACAGGCGAACCACGTCCTGGGAAAGCACATGGAATCCAAACATCTACTAAGAAGACAAAAACGAGTGTGTCTCCCAATGCCCGTGCCTGAGTCTTGCCCAACTAGAGCCAGAGAACATGTTCATAACCCAAAGTACACTGTTCTACAAACCCGGGCATGGCCAGTCCAGGTGAAGTCAGGACAGCCAGAGACCTGTTTCAAAGGGCAATGCCATGCCAGCCACTTGGGAAGTCAAGTTTAATGCTGGCAACAAATAAAATCGATAGAAAGACAATGGTTCCATTCCTCAAGAGCCTTGATAAAAGCTGCCCACTCCGTCTTGATGGCCCTCCTGCAAATCTGTGGTCCTTCAAGAATCCACATGCAAGACTCCTGCTGTCTGTGCTACTGAGTGATTCCTGGGCTGGGCTGGCGTCCTCATTTTATACGAATCCTGCCTTCTACTTTCCTATCACTGTGTGATGTTTGTCACGATTCATTACTCTTTTCTGGGCTGCAAAGGAAGCAGCCTGGAACCCGGACCGTCAGAGGTTGCACTGTTTCCAGAACAAAAACATTCTAAAGGGACAATTCACAAACCACCTTCTGGGGCAGACTCGGGACCGTCTACCTAGGAACTACCTGCCCTGCTGACTTAACAGGAAGGCCAGGCAGCGGGCCTGCCAACACGAGATGGCTTTTCCCATCCAAAGAGGTGGCCGGTCTCAGGTTTCATCAGAGTATTTGTCAACGTCCGAAGAATCGGAGTGTTTTCAACAGCCAGAAGGGTTCTCACCCCCTCAGCCAAAAATTTTCCAGTGCGCATGGGTGTGTGCACACCTGTGTATGCACTAGTGCAGGGAGAAACAGAAGCACAGAAAATCACTGGACAACTACAGAAAGACGTCGGTTTCCCTTTTACAAAGGTAGGAGATCTCCCACCGATAACCCAGGAGGGAAAGAGCTCAGTCCACACACCCACCCACCCACCACCCTTCCCACGGACGGTTTTGCCAATGGCATCCCAAGTTCTAGACAGGGACTCTAAAGCTGAGGTCTGAAGCTGACGGCGCCCTCGTTTTACGTTTGCTTTTAAGGAAGCCGAGCAGCTGTCCTGAAAGGCGCTGCACTTAGAAACAGGCTTCTGGAGCAGGTGGCCGCTGACTCGTTTTTCTCCATGCTTATTTCTGTGGCTTGTTCCCCAGGGAAGCAGCTGGGGGTTTTCAATCATGGATGGGGAACTGTCACGAAGGCAGCAGCAGCTGGAAGAGGGAAGCAAACCTGCGAGAGGGTCAACCAGCCACAGTGCATAGAGCGCAAGACCCCCCCCAACGACCAAGATGAGGCGGTGAGCCTTTGGGCTGCCCTGGGGTGGTGGGAAAAGATGACGCTGGCTTAGCAGTTCCCCTGGGTCACGATTCCGTTTCTTCCACGGCCCTCTGGGATGCTCAGAGGAGCAGCCCAGAATCTCAATCAAAATACAACACTTTACTACCAGGGAAAGTAAATAAAGACCAAAAAAAGAAAAAAAGAAAAAAAAAAAACTACAGAAAGAAGAGTAACATAAACCAAAAGCAAGCAGAAATAAAGACCTAACCCGGGTCTTTGTGTTAGGTCTTTACTAACTTTACAAGCAGAAAACATGAAACTGAAAACAAAAGAGACTTCCCTGGTGGTCCAGTGGTTAAGACTCTACGCTTCCACTTCAGGGGGCCTGGATCTGATCCCTGGTCAGAGAACTAGATCCCCCATGCCACGACTAAGATGCAGCGCAGTGAAATAAATAATAATAATAAAAGAAAACAAGAAAGCCATAGAGAATAAAATAATCAAGGCAACAAGAAGCTGCTGCTTTGACCCAAATCAATACAATGGACGCCTCAGAATCCATCACCAAAAGAACACGCTAACCAATCTTTTGCAGGATCAACTAAATGTCTTCACGAGTAAAATCACTGCCAACAAGAACTATTTATATTCAAGGATCCAATACTCTGACTCACTGGTGCTTTGTTTTTTTCTGGGTAAATGTTTTTTTCCCTTAAGGTGTAAGGACAAATGGAAACTAGCACCCACGCAGAATTTCCAAAAGAGGAAACTCTAGATAGTTGGCCTTCTGGATGCCCATTCGATTTGGGGGTGGGGGTGGGGGGACACTCCAAGCTAGAGTTTTCAATCTGTGCTGATTTTTTTTGGAATCGTCCCCAAACGTAAGCTGGCTAACTACCCACCTCTCCCCGCTCCCTGCTAGCCCCCTGCCCCGCGACCGCACACACCCAGGCACATGCAGGCGTGGGCACACAAAAGCCCTGCCTCTGTCTGCCCCTCCAACCTCAGACCCCAGGTGCCCTCAGCATTACAAAGGCCGTCCTCTGAGCAGCAGAGCCCTGCCGGCCCCACCCAACCCTCAGATCTGCCCGGTCTGGTCTTTTGTTCAGTGAAG
The DNA here is from genome assembly GCF_028564815.1 of Eubalaena glacialis. NCBI lineage: Eukaryota > Metazoa > Chordata > Mammalia > Artiodactyla > Balaenidae > Eubalaena > Eubalaena glacialis. The sequence continues at coordinate 4,710,067 of NC_083737.1, read as the reverse complement.
TGGCTCCCGAGATAATGATCCAGCAGGGTGAAATCATCAACCGAATTAACTGTCAACTGTTTTACAGGAACCCTGGGGAGGTTGCCCTCCAAACGCCTTCCATGAGCCGCCTGATCAAAAACGTGTCCAAAGGAGCCACGTCGAGAGAATGCATATAGAAACCAGCTCACGACATGGGAGCGAGCTGGGTGCAATGATTTTCAGGAACTCATGCGTTTGAGCAGGGGCTCTGGGAGACGGTTTGTTTTTCCTGTAACTGGAGGGAAAGCCAGCGTGAATTTCCAAATGGTAAGTGGGGTGAACAGACGTGCAAGGTGCCGAAGGTGGGTCTTTTTTTCAAGCATGGAATCACCCAGTGGGAGGGGACCTCGGACGCCCAGAGTCTAGTCTTGACAGTCGTCCTCAACTAAGCGGGAGGCAATGGGCCAAGCAGGTGTTGGGGAGGCCACGGCAGCACCTGGCACGAAATAAAGGCTGGAAGGACGGCCCAGAGGGGTCCGACGGGAGCCCCCCCATGGGGACAAGGTGACTCCCAGGATGGGTGACAGCCACCCACGTGAAGAATGTCCCCTTCATGTTCCTACGCCCCAGGGTAGCAGGACCCGTCCGTGCCGGAGGAGGAAAGGACCTGCATCCTAGAACACACGCCCTCACTCCATCCGCGGCCTTGGCTGATACAGGGCATTCCAATGGGACGAGCCTCAGGGGCACTCAGGATGCTTGACTGGAGTTCTCGATGGATAACTTCAAAGGCACTGAAGAGCTATTTGTAACATATGCTCCTATTTGGACGCAACCCAGATGCCAAGCGGACGTTTACCGAAGCGCCGTAAGGATGTAGCAAGAGACGCAGCATCCTTTGCACCCAACCCAGCGTAGCATTGGAGATCTCTCCACCCCGTGAAACGCAGGGTGGGAATGACGCTCCTGGAATTAGGGGCTGCTTAGACGCATTCGTAGTGTTGCTTTTATTATTCTTCCAAGGGTAACCTCGGCGGTGGGGGGAGACTGCCGAGTTCCTCAAAAAAAAAGATAAGTAAACGTACCCGTGTTGTCCAATCAACCCACATGCTCAAGCCTCCTGGAGAACAATCCGCCCGCCGCCACCTTTACCTCCCGCCTCCACGTGGACACAAGCTTTGTTTCTGGGATTCCACGTGGCTAACGACACCTGCCTGCATGTGGGTCACAGCCCTGTGTCTAAAGGTCCATCCTGGGGCCAGAAGCTCCTCGAAGGTATAAGGCTTTGTCATCTCATCTTGGAGCAGTCCCGTCACTGGGGTTTCTCTTGCAACACGAGAACTGGTGCTGCTTGCCCGGGGAGGTGGCAGTTAGTGGTGACACCATTCCAGCCCCTCCAAAGAGGGCACAGATGTGACAGCCTCAGGTAACTCATTAATCCCTTCCCCAGCGTGCACACGCACGGGCACACACACACACAATTTCCAGCCCCATCTGTTGGTCAGTGGATCTCCCATTTCTCCTCCCAGGTAGTAACGGAAGAGCTTTTTATTATTACTGTGGTCCCTCCATTTGTGGAAGTCAATGCCGCCAGACCAGGGCTGAGGCCAGGTTGGGTGCAGCCATCCACCCGTCACGTTCTCCAAAGCAGTGCCGTGTCTCAGGTGAGGCGTACACAGTAGATTAGAAGAATCGGTGCACGATACACAGAATAAGATGTCCTTGTCCTAATCCCCAGAACCTGGGGACATGTTCGTTTACGTGGCAAAGGGGAATTGAGTTTCAAGGTGCTAACCACAGAGGTGAATCAGCAGAGCCTTAATAGTGAGATGCCCCTGGGTTAGTTGGGTGAATCCAGTGGAATCACCAGGGTCCTTAGAAGTATCCGAGAGAAACAGGAGAGAAACAGCATGAGAAGGGTTTGACCCGACAACGCCGTCTTCAATGACGAAGGAAGATTATCATAAACAAAGGAATGCGGGCGGCTTCTAGAAGCTGGAAAAGGCAAGGAAACGAATTCTCCCCTGGAGCCTCCCAAAGGCACACAGCCCTGCCCACACCTTGGTTTTAACCCAGCCATACTGGGAATTCCCTGGCGATCCAGTGGTTAGGGCTGGGAGCGTTCACTCCTGAGAGCACGGTTCAGTCCCTGGTGGGAGAACTAAGATCCTGCGAGCTGCACAGCACGGCCCAAAAAGAAACAAAGAAAAAAAAAAAAAACCAGTAATACCATTTCCAGACGCCTAACCCTTGGAACGGCAGGTTAATCAATGCATGTTGTTTTAAGCCACTGAGTTTGAGGTAATTTGTTACAGTAGCCAAAAGGTGGGGAAGGCCACGAGAGAGATCACAACAGGAGACCAAGGGAAGGGGAGCTGGCACTGGGCTTCCTGTGCGGGCCCAGCCCTGCCCCCCCCCCCGGCTCCCTGACTCCAGAGTCAGAACAAGGAGGTGCTCTGAGCATCGGAGGGGGGGATGCACGACAGGTACGCCGAAAGGAGCGAGTGCCAAATCCGTGCAAAGACGCTATCATATGTCCTGGAAAACGAGATGAGGCTGTGTTTGGAAAAGATGATGAAGGTGATGATGATGATGGTGATGATGGTGATGATGGTGATGGTGATGATGATGGTGATGATGGTGGTGATGATGGTGATGATGGTGATGGTGATGGTGGTGATGATGGTGATGGTGGTGGTAATGATGGTGGTGATGATGGTGATGGTGATGATGGTGATGATGGTGATGGTGGTGGTAATGATGGTGGTGATGATGGTGATGGTGGTGATGGTGATGATGGTGATGATGGTGATGGTGGTGATGATGGTGATGGTGGTGGTAATGATGGTGGTGATGATGGTGATGGTGATGATGGTGATGATGGTGGTAATGATGGTGGTGATGATGGTGATGATGGTGATGGTGATGATGGTGATGATGGTGATGGTGGTGATGGTAATGATGGTGGTGATGATGGTGATGGTGATGGTGGTGATGATGGTGATGGTGGTGATGATGGTGATGGTGATGGTGGTGATGATGGTGATGGTGATGGTGGTGATGATGGTGATGGTGGTGGTGGTGATGGTGATGATGGTGATGGTGATGGTAATGATGGTGGTGATGGTGATGGTGATGGTGGTGATGATGGTGATGGTGGTGGTGATGGTGATGGTGATGGTGGTGGTGATGGTGGTGGTAATGATGGTGGTGATGATGGTGATGGTGATGGTGGTGATGATGGTGATGGTGGTGATGATGGTGATGGTGGTGATGATGGTGATGATGGTGATGGTGATGGTGGTGATGATGGTGATGGTGATGGTGGTGGTGATGGTGATGGTGATGGTGGTGGTAATGATGGTGGTGATGATGGTGATGGTGATGGTGGTGATGATGGTGATGGTGGTGATGATGGTGATGGTGGTGATGATGGTGATGGTGATGGTGGTGATGATGGTGATGGTGGTGATGATGGTGATGGTGGTGATGATGGTGATGATGGTGATGGTGGTGATGATGGTGATGGTGGTGATGATGGTGGTGGTGGTGATGATGGTGGTGGTGATGGTGATGGTGGTGGTAATGATGGTGGTGATGATGGTGATGGTGATGGTGGTGATGATGGTGATGGTGGTGGTGATGGTGATGGTGATGGTGGTGGTAATGATGGTGGTGATGGTGATGATGGTGATGGTGGTGGTAATGATGGTGGTGATGATGGTGATGGTGATGATGGTGATGATGGTGATGGTGATGGTGATGATGGTGATGATGGTGATGGTGGTGATGATGGTGATGGTGATGGTGGTGATGATGGTGATGGTGGTGATGATGGTGATGATGGTGATGGTGATGGTGGTGATGGTGGTGATGATGGTGATGGTAGTGATGATGGTGGTGGTGATGGTGATGATGGTGATGATGGTGATGGTGGTGGTAATGATGGTGGTGATGATGGTGATGGTGATGGTGGTGATGATGGTGATGGTGGTGGTGATGGTGATGGTGATGGTGGTGGTAATGATGGTGGTGATGGTGATGGTGGTGATGATGGTGATGGTGGTGGTGATGGTGATGGTGATGGTGGTGGTAATGATGGTGGTGATGATGGTGATGGTGATGGTGGTGATGATGGTGATGGTGGTGATGATGGTGATGGTGGTGATGATGGTGATGGTGATGGTGGTGGTGATGGTGATGGTGATGGTGGTGGTAATGATGGTGGTGATGATGGTGATGGTGATGGTGGTGATGATGGTGATGGTGGTGATGATGGTGATGGTGGTGATGATGGTGATGGTGATGGTGGTGATGATGGTGATGGTGGTGATGATGGTGATGGTGGTGATGATGGTGATGATGGTGATGGTGGTGATGATGGTGATGGTGGTGATGATGGTGGTGGTGGTGATGATGGTGGTGGTGATGGTGATGGTGGTGGTAATGATGGTGGTGATGATGGTGATGGTGATGGTGGTGATGATGGTGATGGTGGTGGTGATGGTGATGGTGATGGTGGTGGTAATGATGGTGGTGATGGTGATGATGGTGATGGTGGTGGTAATGATGGTGGTGATGATGGTGATGATGGTGATGATGGTGATGATGGTGATGGTGGTGATGATGGTGATGGTGATGGTGGTGATGATGGTGATGGTGGTGATGATGGTGATGATGGTGATGGTGATGGTGGTGATGGTGGTGATGATGGTGATGGTAGTGATGATGGTGGTGGTGATGGTGATGATGGTGATGATGGTGATGGTGGTGGTAATGATGGTGGTGATGATGGTGATGGTGATGGTGGTGATGATGGTGATGGTGGTGGTGATGGTGATGGTGATGGTGGTGGTAATGATGGTGGTGATGGTGATGGTGGTGATGATGGTGATGGTGGTGGTGATGGTGATGGTGATGGTGGTGGTAATGATGGTGGTGATGATGGTGATGGTGATGGTGGTGATGATGGTGATGGTGGTGATGATGGTGATGGTGGTGATGATGGTGATGGTGATGGTGGTGATGATGGTGGTGATACGTTGGTGATGATGGTGATGATGATGGTGGTGATGGTGATGATGAAGGTGATGATATTATGGTGCTTACCTTGGTTCCAATCAGCCAAATCCACCTGGGGTGAGGCTCAACTAGTGCATCATGGGAACTCCAAAGAGGCTGAGGTACCATATGATGCATTAAAAGGTTCATGGTGTTATGGGCTGAATTGTGTCCCCCCACCCAAACAATTTCATCTTGAAGTCCTAACCCGCAGCACCTCAGGATACGGCTGTATTTGGAGATGGGGTCTTTACAGAGGGGATGAAGGTACAATGAGGTCACAAGGGTGGGTCCTGATCCCATAGGACTGGTGTCCTTACAAGAAGAGGAGATCAGGACACAGACACACACAGAGGGACGACCACGTGAGGACACAGGGAGGAGAGGGCCGTCTACACGCCCAGGAGAGAGGCCTTGGGAGGGACCAGCCCTGCCCACACCTGGATCTCAGTTTCCAGCCTCCCAGGCTGTGTGAAAATAAATTCCTATTGTTCAAGCCGCCCAGTCTGTGGTACATTGTTTCTCTAAGCAACAGGAGAAACAAAATGGGGTCCATCCACACAGTGAAATATGACTCAGCCATAAAAAGGAATGAAGCACTCACACAGGCTACCAGGATAAAATTCAAGAATGTGAAGCTCAGCGAGAGAAGCCAGACACAAAAGGCCAGACGGTGTATGATTCCATAGACGTGAAATGTCCAGAACACGCAAAGCCACAGAGACATGGGTTAGTGTTTGCCAGGGGCTGGGGAGTGATTGCTTAATGGGCAGAGAGTGTCCTTTGGGGGATGATGAACATCTTTTGGAACCAGATAGAGGTGGTGGTTGCACAACACTGCACCACTCAATTGTTCACTTTAAAACAACCTTCTGTGAATTTCAATTACACGAAAGTTCCCCGAGTGTCAGAACTGACGCTGATGATACTGGTGGAGGGTGGCAGGATGTGGCAGCAGGTGGCAGAAGGTGATGGTGATGATGTAGATAACGACAAAGACGTCTCCCAGGCAGATCAAACTAACCATGTCCCGAACAGTACTCCTGGCCTTTTCCCCCAAAACACTGCTCCATCCCTAACCCCCTCAATGTCTCCAAGGGGTGGCACAGCTTTCCAATCAGGTAACCCCCAAACCTTGGAGTTACCCCTGATTCTTGTCTCAGCCACTGTTAGGGACTGCATGTCTGTGTCTCCCCCAAATTCATACGGTGAAGCCCTAACTCCTGGTGGGACCGTATTTGGACATGTAACCTCTAAGGAAGTAATGAGGTCGTATGGGTGGAGTCCTGATCCAAGAGGGCACTTCCTTCTCTCTGCACAGGCACCCAGGAAAGGACGTGTGAGGACATGGCAAGAAGACAGCCATCTGCCAACCAGGAACCCTCTGCTCTCACCAGAAACCCAATCAGCCAGCACCCTGACCATTTGGGGAGAAAACCCCCAAATGCCCCGCCCTGCCTCACTCCTCCCGGAGGTCCCTGTGAAAAATCAAGGGAGATGTTTGTGCTCCGACCAGAACACTAGGTATGATCTTGAAAAAGTGAACCTTCCTTTCTCAGTTCTTTACTGGTCTTCCCGGCAAGAAAGAGCATTTGTAGTTTTCAAAGGAGAGAGGAAAAAGGGAAACATTTTAAAATGGTGTGAAGGTGGTGACATGTGGGTGTTTGAAACAAACAAACAAACAAACAAACTTGGGGGAAAATACCAAGAAATCCCCAAGAAGTTGTTCCTGAGACTGAAGGAGATGCACTGAGAATCGTGAACACGTGTTTCTCAGGAAGAACATCATGCTTACAAGCTTTAAGTGACCCCGGAAAGGGGAAGCTTGTGTCTGTGTCACGTGGCGTTTCTGCCCTTTTCTTCCAGTGACAGACATGGCCTCCTTGGTGGTCCCCAACTGTGGAGAGAGCCATCCCAGAAGCAGGTCTGAGACCAGCATCATGGCGCCATGCCCTCATCCCCATGGGTGAGCCAAGTCGGGACAAGGAGGGTCGTCCCCAGATCCAGGGAGAGAGGTGTCCTCCTGTAAGGAATCCAGGATGTGACGAGGTGAGGCTGGTGCTCGGGCAGCCACCTGCACCCCAAAGGCAGAAGCTCAAGAGGAAGAAGGCAGGGCGACATGTAAAGAGAAGTCAACCCAGTGTTATGGAATGGATGTCTGTGTCCCCCCAAATACCCATGTTGAAGCCCTATCCCCCCCTCCCCCACCAACGTGACGGTATCCGGAGGTGGGTCTTTGCGAAGTAATTAGGATGAGATGAGGTCATGAGAGTGGGGTTCCCAGAATGGGATTAGTGTCCTTATAAGAGCTTTCTACTCTCTACCATCTGAGCACACAGCAAGAAGACAGCCAGTGCAACCCAGGAGACTCTCACCAAAATCCAACCACGCTGGCACCTTGATCTCGAACTTCCAGCCTCCAGAACTGGGAGAAATCAATCTGCGTTGTTGATAAGACACCCAGTGGACGGTATTCTGTTATGGCAGCTGGTGCCAATCAAGACAACAAGGTCTGGATGGATTCAAGATGGCGCCCCTTGGCCTGACCACATGGGAACTAACTCTGCCCCATCCAGCTCGGGGGATGACCTCTGTCAAACAGTGAGTTCTGCTTTAGCCGCACCCACATGCTGTGTGGGATGAGGACGCCCTCGGAAAATACATGTAACCTGGTGTCCTCCACCTCCAAGGATTTGGGGAAACCGCTTCATGGACCAAGCTGTAAAGCCACGTAGAAATCAACTCTGCAATCCTCTCTGGCAGGTGTATTAGTTTCCTGGGGCTCCCACCAACTGTGAGCTTAAAGCCACAGACATCCATCCTCCCCCATCCTGGGGACCAGACGTCTGAGGTCAAGGTGTCCCAGGGCCGCGCTCCCTCCAGAGACTCCAGGGGAGGGTCCTTTCCACCTCTTCCAGCTTCTGGGGGCTCCAGGCGTCCCTGGGCTTGCGGCTGCATCCCTCCCGTCTCTGCCTCTGTCTTCCCTGGGCTTCTGCTCTGTGTCTGGGTCTCTCCTCTTCTGTGCCTTAGAAGGACCCCGTCATTGGATGTAGGGCCACCCTCCTCCAGGAGGACCTCGTCTCAGACCCTTCACTTCATGACATCTGCAGAGACCCTGTTTCCAAACAAGGTCCCGTTGCCAGGTTCTGAGAGGACATGGATTTGGGGGGAAGAGGGGGACTCTATCCGACCCAGGAGAGCAGGTTCTGTGTGCACGTGTCTGTGACCCTGTCTCTCTCACTGACTGCACCTTTCTCCTCCTGGCTGGGCCTCAGCTGAGCCTTACCGTCCTGTACTTTCTCTCCTCTGGCCCATTTCCCTTTTCTCCTGTGCAGGAACTACTGCATCTCCTAAGCTTCTCTTCCCAAAGTCCCACCCCTCCTCCCACCCCCGCCATCCCCTTGGAGATGGAAAGTAAGAAAGCAGAGTGCGTAAGATGAAGAGGACATGGAACAAGCAGATCCATGGAGACAGAGAGCAGATGTGGGTTCCCAGCAGCCGGAGGAGCAGGAAACAGGGGGTGACTGCTCATAGGTTTGGGGTCACCCTGAGGGGGCAGCAGACGAAAACGTTCTGGAACCTCACAGAGATGAGGGTCGTGCAACTTTGTGAATGTGTAAAGCACCACGGCGTGGTTCCCTTTGAAATGGTTCCTTTTGTGTTATGTGAACTTCACCGCAATTTTTAAAAAATGAGAAGGAACAGGGACTTCCCTGGCGGTCCAGTGGTTAAGACTCCGCGCTTCCACTGCAGGCGGCTCGGGTTCGATCCCTGGTCAGGGAACTAAGATCCCACATGCCACCTGAAGTGACCAAAAAACAAGTAAAAGTTTTTTTTAAAATGAGGAGGAACAGCCTGCAGGACTTCTGTAAGACGAAATACTCTTTTCTAGAATTTTCCGTAATTTTATAAAAAGAAATATTCTTTTCTCGTATTTTATCTAACTTTCGAAGTTCCTGTGACGCTCTTAAGTTGACACGACCATTCACACCCACTCAAGGTGAATCAGATTAAAAGGTGAACACAATTTTCTGGGTATCGCTACACAATAAGCAACGTTCCCTCCTAATGGCTTCTGTCAACATCGCCCCCGGGAGAAGTCATTCACATGCAGTGGGAAATCTCCCCAGTGCGGAGGTGTGCTGCTCCGGTGATGGTTTGGGAGTCCAGGTGGGAGGGAGAAAAATTAGGGCCGGTTCTGGGGAACCAAGAGTGCACGAGAGAATCTTATCAGCAGGGAGGAAAATGAATGTAAGAGACAACAGTGCAGGTTTAATTACTCACTACGGAAGGTCTCCTCCGTCTTAAGAAAAAACAACTTTCTGACAGCGTGATGTGATAGTAAAAAAATACAAAGAGTCAGGCGTGAACGCGTTTCTGTGGTCAGGGAATGAGCTTTGTGCCTTGATCTCAGTGCTGGTGGCTGCCCAGATGGATGTACAGGATAAAACTGCACAAAACTACACGATGCCCCCTCCTCACAAACTCAAAAGAGTTCCCATGAAAAGTGGGAGCACTGATTAAGGTCTGTGATCTCTCAGCAAGATGGACCCCACGCCGGCGCGCGTCCTGGTTTTGATATTGTGTGACACCTACAGAAGACGTCACAGGGGAAAACTTCATGAAGGGTGCATGGGCCTAGGTGCAGGTTTTGGAATCCCCCGTGCGCCTATCATTACTTCAAAACATTTATCTTTAATAGCACCATTGTTCGTGCTCATAGCAAGAAATCAAGCTTGGTTACCGGGACCAGGAATGTGGACCAGGGGGCTGCACACCATTCCTTCTGTAACTGAGCCTGTTTTTCAATCTATGAATTCAGTTTGGCCGAGACAGGACCCAAGGTCCCTTCCACGCTCTTTAAAAAATGCCCATGAGATTTTTCACCAACACAAGCTGAGCTTTCTTCCAAGCTGTCTGAATTTGTGGAGAGCTAATCAACCTAAAACACGGACAACTTCCCATAGACAGTTTATCCAGGAGCACAGAATAAGGGCATCTGAGACCTTACTGGTCACTGACTTTCCTCCTTATTTTATCTCCAAGGTGTCATGGCCGCCCCGTGAACTGGGCCGTCTGCTTCCAGCTGGGTCTTGGTATCCTGGTGCCAATCCTCCTGGGGGTCCTGCCATCTGAACAGCCACTGCCAGTTTTGCTAAATCATGCAGACGCACATCTGTGCCCACCTGCAGCGTTCCACCTGCGCTCATCATCACAACCGTCCTTGGGGGATTGTGAGTCAGCAATTCTGTCCCACGGGCGCCTTCCCCGGGGCCCAGCTCACAGGCAAAAGAAAAGGATGAAAAAAATGCCTGTTGGTGAGAAAAAGAAGAGCTCACACACCGGAGTGGAGATCAGACCAGGTGAAAATGCACAACTGTGTGAGGCCAGAACTTCAGAACTTCAGGGTGGAGGACAAGCCCAGCCAGCCTGGTCCTTCCACCCTGACTCATTCTGGAAGGCTCCAAGGGGGTGGGGATTGTGGTATGTTAAGAAAGGCTGAGAGGTTTGTCGGGGTGGTTGTTTTGTTTTGTTTTGTGTGTGGGTTCGTTTCAAGTTGTGGAAAACAGCCTTGCTCAGCTGGAGAAATGCACACAGATGGCCTCAGACGATTCAGAGCCACTGTGGGTGCCTGTTTGCGATGGGGGACAGTTAGGAATGGGTCCAGGAGCAGTCAAAGGGAACTTAAGTTTCCTGGGCCCGAAGCTTAGGATGAAGAGGCACCATGCTGGTCCCAACTGCGTTCTAACTGTGGGTAAAGAGCCCAACATAGCCCCTCACTTTTGTCCATGACACTTTATGGTCTAAAGTTACTGGAAACTGTAACACCTCTGATGGGTTTGGGATTTTTTAAAAGCTTATTCTTAGTTTCTTAGATTAACCATGCACAGATAAATACGGAATATTAAAGAAAGTGCTGGCAAAAGGTGATTTAAAAAAGCCACCAAAGCTGCAAAGCCACACACACACACACACACACACCCTGGGTCCCAGGCCCCTGCCGGTCCAACATCCTGAACATGTGTGACCTGGCTCTCCCTTCACACCCTTGGAACCCACAGGAAGTTATCCTTGAAGAGTAAGTATCTTCTTCATTAAGAAAGGGAAAGACAACTGGAGAGCTCATTTCCCCCCCACCCGGCCCTGCTCAGTCCCCAGAGGCAGTGACATTCTATTTTTAAGGACAAGATGGCTCACTGGGCACCCTATGCCCACTAGGCAGCACCCAAAGGGCCCCCAGGCAGCTGCAGACACCAGGCTATGTCACGTCCACAGCCCACCCACCAGCCCATGCCCCGCCTGGTGCCCTGGCACCTTTCACAATAGACTTGCTTAAGTGCCCAAAACAGATCCAGTTGCCAGCGCTGTGTGCCAAGGGCCGGCAGGTCCTCCACCAACTTTCCATTGTTGAATTGTGTTTCCACCTACCGGTGTGACTGCACTGGTGTAGGTTTCTATCCTCGTGTCCTACCCTGCAAAACACAGCGAGCTTTTAAAGCAGCCCTGCAGAGCGCCCCAGAGGGAGGGAGGGAGGGAGAGACAAAGAAAAAGAAAGGGAGAGAGACAGAAGATGGAGAAGATGAGACAGAGAGACACAGAGAGAGAGAGAAAAACAGGAAAGGGAGAGAGAGATGGACAGAGAGAGAGAGAGAGAGAGAGAAAACGAAGGAGGAGATGGGCGAGAAGGCTTAGAGAGAGGAGGAGAGAAGCAGGAGAGAGGGAGGGTGCCTTCTGTCCCCTCCGTCCCAAGTCGGGTTTCCTAGTCCCAAACCAGGCTTCCTGGGCACCCCTTCCTCACAGCCAACTACACACGGGCAAAAGGCTACTGACGGAAAAGGGAAGGTTTCAAGGCCACTCTGAGTAGTTTTAATGCCACTCTGGCTGTGCCCCTTGGTCATATGAAGCCCCAAGCCATGCCCTTGAGGCCAATGCTTCCTCCCTTCCAAGAGAAGGTGGATAAGGGCCAGAAAAACTACCTGGGTACCCCTGCTCCAGGGTCATTTAAGGTATGTGCCCCCTTCCCCATTGATTCTTTCCTGACAGGTTGGGACAACTCCCTTAGCAACAAAGAGTTGCTAAAAAGCCACAGGCTGGCTTGAGCCCATAGCTTGAAGGCAGCGCCCTTGTGGAGTTGGGATATTCTGACCCACTCAGGGCGGGCTCCATACACCAACACGTTTTGGGATCCAAGCACTCAGGGAACTGGAGACTTCACGTTTCCAGCTGCCCAGGAATGGTCAGGCTCAAAGGAGGACGACAAAAAGGAAATCAGTGCCGCATAAAAGAAATGCCCAGTTCCGGATACACAGACGGAAAATACGGCAGGGTAAGGAAATGCGTAATTCACCCCCAATGCCGCCCCGCGCCCCTAAAACGCCACGGGACACCGGACCCCCCAGTTCCAGATACGCTCTCAAGTCCAGGCGGGAGCATCCCGACGCGGGGCAGAGGGGGAGCCTGGCCAAGGTGAGGTCTGCAAGGGTCTCCGCGGCCGCCGCCGCCTCCGTCCCCGGGGGCCCCTGCCTGGGAGGGCGCGCGACGTCCTCAATGTGACGTGACCCCAGCAAGTCCTGTGACGTCGGGGGAGCCCAGACACCGGGGAGGTTGTTGGGGGGCGGGCGGGAAGGTCCAAATCAGGAGACTTTGGAGGTGCGGGGCAGAGCGCCCGCAGGCGGGGAGGCTCTCGGGGGCCGGAAGGAAGCCCTCCAAGTCTCGGGGCGTTCGGGGGACCCAGGGCGCAGGGGGAGCCCCGCGCGGAGACCCCGAGCAGGCGGGACCAGGCAGGGCCCTCCCCGGGCGGCGGCCGGGCGACCGCACACAAGCCTTTTGTCTGACGCCGGCTTCCCGGGCGGCGCCGAGCCCCCAGCGGGCCGGGTCCCCGCGCGTCGCACTCACCCACGGTGGCCAGCGTGTCGAAGTCCTGCGAGCGGTAGGCGGGCGGCTCCGGCGAGGGCGCCCCGGGGCCGGGGAAGTGCGCGGGCGCGCCGTCGGGGGTCTCCCCCGAGCTCTCTCGGGAGTCGGCGTCCGCCGCGGCCGCCTTGGCCAGCCCGGGCGCCTCCATGGGGGCGCGCTCAGGTCCGGGGCGCCGGGCCGGGCCGGGGGGCGCGGGGGGCCGGGCTTCCCGGGACGCAGCCTCGGAGGGCGGCGCGGCGGCGGTGGCGGCATCAGCGGCGCCCACCCATGCGCGGCCCCCGCCTCCCGGTCGGCGGCCGGGCGCAGCTGGCGGCGCGGCGGGGACAATGGCGGGGCGCGGGGCGGCGCTCAGGGCAGGAGCGGCGGCGGCAGCCGGTGGGAGTAGCCAGCGGCCTCTGGGGGCGGGCGCGGCGCGGCCTGGGCGAGGGGCGCGGCCAGGGCGGGCGGGCGCGAGGCGGGGTCCTGGCCGCGGGCGCCCGGCTGCCTGTTCATCCCTCTCGTCCCGCGCCCGCCGCCGCCGCGCGGGCGCTGCGTGCGCGCTGCGGGGGGCCGGGCGGAAGCGGCCTGGGCGGGGCCGCGCGCTCCCTCCGCCCGCCCGGGCGCCGGCCCCGACTCTGCCCGCCGGGCTGGGGGTGTGGCCCGCGCGGCCGCGCCCCGCCCCCTCCGCGCCCCCGCCCCGGGACCTCAGGGCCCGGGCGCCAGGGGCCTCGCCCGCCATTCTGGGGCGGGCGCGGTCGGGGAGGTTCCCGCGCGGCCTCCGCGCCCCGGGGCGCCCCAGGGATGGGGTCTCGGCCGAGCTCCCCCTGGAGACGCGCGGGCCTGTCCCCGCGCCCGCTGCGCTCCAGCCCGGAAGGCTGGGGGGAGGCGGGACCGGCTGGGGAGCGGGAGGGCGTGGTTCAAAGAAAAGTAAAGTTAAAAAATAAAGCTGGAGTTGGATGCGGATGGGGCGCGCTCCGCCGACCGCGCGGTGCCCGCGAGTCCCGGCGGGCGGTCGCCACGTCTGGCGAATAACCACCGGGACCAAGGCCGCTTCCAGCCCTGGCTTGTTGGACTGCAGTCATGTAAGATACGCACCATGGGGGAGGCGCGCAGCTGCGCTCCCGGAGCGTTTCTTGACAGCCTCTGATAAATCTTTTAATTATTTCAAAAGAACTATTTTTAAAAATACTAAGAGGCAGGTAACAATCAGAGAACTACCAAATGCAGCGCATGCAACTTGACGGGCCGCTGGTGTAAACACACCAGGGACGATTTCGGAAAAGAAACGCAGGACGGTCACAGACACACAACGATAGCGTTTGGCTTTTCCTAATGGGAAGTGTGTCCCAGGCCATCTTTGGTTACAGTTATACCCCAAAATGTCGGGGCTGTATCTGAAATGCAAATGTACCTACACGGATCCGGCCACTGTTTTTCCGGGGATCTGGTTAAAGTGCTCCTTGGACCACAGCGGGCCGGGCAAGGAACGCCTGGAATCGGTCTTTCTGAGCAGCCCCCAGGGCTATCCGGGCCGCAGGTCCGCGGACCACAGTTTGAGCAGCGAGAGGGCACCGTGCCTGCCCTATTGTTTGGCGGAATTCCAGCGATTCCGCCCTTGAAAGGGAGGGTCCTGCCCCTGAGTCCTCGGGTCGGCGTGGGGACGGTCTGTCGCAGAGGCCAGAACTTAAGAAAGGAGGCGTTTTACGGGGAACCAGGCCAGGCCTGCCTCGCTTGGCCAGCTGGGAGGGGGTGACAGGAAATCAGAACCGGCTCTGGGTGTGGTGTTCTGGCCCCCGGCTGCCAGCCGCGCCCCAGCCCTCCTCTGCACATTGTGGGTGGCTTTTTCCCCGGGCGAGACGCCTGCTCTCTGCTGGTTGCTAGATCTTGCTTGAGCTGGAATGCGAAAAATGCGCTCCAGGAGCGGGCCGCGTGCGCCCCAGCGGCTGCTTAGACAAGGGCTGGTCCCCTGCGCTCAGGCCACCAGGCCGTGCCCCGCGGAGGGGCGACCGGGACGGTCCACGCCGGGCAAGGGCGCGTCTCCACGCGGAGCGCGCGCTCGCTCCCCGCGGATGCGACCTTGTGACTGCGGTCGGGCTGGCTAATTAAGGTCGACGGTCAAGGCTAGGGTTTCACACCCAGTGAAAGGCACGCCTTGCCCTTCTAATGGCAGCCGGGGAGGAAAAAGTAACAGAGACGCTGGCAGAGTTAAACTCTGGGTGGCGGAGCGGATCTGACCCTTCCTCGCCCGCACGGGGCTTGACCGCATGCCCACCTGTTCCTATAAATATCCCGGCGGGTTTCACCTGGAAGGCTCATAAAAATTCTTCAGAAACCACAGCATATTTCTTGAAAGGCAAAAAAGAAAAGAAGCCCTGCAGGCGAGGCATTACAGGGTCATTTGTACCGCCTTTATGATGAGCATTCGGTGGTGACGGGGCAGGCAAATACCGAACTCTGTAACCCAGCGGACTAAATGCTCCCCGGACGCAGAATGACCTCTAAAGTCAACGCCGAAACAGGTGTAGGCGGTGTTGAATAAGGGAGAGATAAAAAGAGTGGTCCATGAGGGCAGCTGGACACTTTTTTTGGAATTGCATATATTTGTAAATATGTATGTCTATGAGTAGATATGTATATATGTGTGCGTGTGTATACTGAGTTAAAATAAAAAGTGTACAGTTGCCTTCACAAAGTTTACAATCTCTCTATATTATTATATATATTACATTCCAATATGTTCTGATATATATTCTAAAATAAGTGTTTACCAGCCTTCACAGACTTTACAATTTATGTGTATAATAGATATTAAATATCACGTATTATATTCTAATCTATTCTGTGATACATATGTTTTACAGTATATATTCTAATCTCTTTGGTTATGTTCTAATATATATATATTCCAAAAGAAGTGTTCAGCTGCCCTCACAGACTTTATATATATATAATATTAGATATTATTTATATCACATATATTCTAATCTATTCTGAATATATATTCTAATATGTTTTATTATATGTTCTAATATATATATTCCAAAAGAAGTTTTCAGCTGCCTTCAGACGCTACAATTTATATATAATATTAGGTATTATTTATGTGATATTACTACATTCTAATATATTCTGGAATATACATTCTAATATATTTTATTATATATTCTGATTCAGAGAAGTGTTCAGTTACATGAATACGGTTTCCGATTTCCATGGTTAGACTTTACTGTCACTCAGACGAGGCCGTGGTTTAGTAGGAATAGCCTAGGTCATTTCTCATGCTCAGTGATTTTGCTCCTATTTCTCAGGTGATCTGTTGCATAGCCACGTAGGGGGGTTTTGTGCTTTCATTCGTCACCAGTGAATGTTTTCCTGGCAAGGAGTGATGCAAGTGTTTATAAGCGCTCACTTTTAGTAGGTTTGCAATCCTCTGCTTCTTCGTTTTCCCTTGTCCGGACGGCCCTGTGGTGGGTTTGCGTTGGTTTAACGCGCTAGGAATTCATGATAACCTAGTTAGTTGGCTACGTTCTATTAGAATCCTGGGCACTTCTGCCTCCACGGATGGACCTCTGCTGTCATGACGGGTCACAGATGATGGTACTTATTTTATCATTATGATCAGTACACCCACAGTCATCAGAGGCCTGCCCCGGTGGGAGCCCAGCTGAATCCCCACCACTCACAAAGTGTCTCCACGCACCCCAAGGGCTGTATTTTGGCGCCTGGCTCTCTAGAGATATTTTATGCAAAGCGGCCCCCCTTTTCAAACAGCTTCAACTTCACTTGTTGAATAAGTGTTTGACCCAACATACGTGGATAAATTTTGACCTAGCAGTGGCCTTCCTGCTGATGGAAATGAAGTTTTCACCATGGAGATGTCACACACACTGCCCTGGTTAGGGAGGTCATGAACCCCAAATGGACTGAGAGCATTGAACTCATCCAAGGTAGAATCTTGGATGGTTAAATATATGCACATTTGGGTAAAATCAAGCAGTCCACCATCACTAAAATAAAACAAAACCCTAAGCCACCCTCTCTACAAACTGAAGTTTAAAAATCTGAAAAAGTACAAGGACATTTGACTGTCACACTGCTCTTATTCAGGTATGGAGCTCCAACGTCTATGAATAATGTTTTTATACGTGTCTATTTACTCGGAGGCTTTTCTTGAGAGATTTCAAAGGGAACTGTAGAGGAACGTGTTGAGAATAGACACATTGCCTGGGATAGACCAGCCTGTAATTAGAAGATGGTGCATTTACTCATCACCAAAGATATGCAGGAAAGTTTTTACTTGTCAGATGCTGAAGAGATTCATGGAAAATCTAAGCTGTGATGCTGGAGGAACACAGGTGGGTCATGCTTCCCGAAACGTGAATACATATGGTGGAAGGAAGCATCCTTCATCCGAAAGAGAAGTTAACATTCTATGCCCCTGTGGCTGCTGTTTAGCTGGATTTCTGAACTTGAACTTCAAAAGTCATGTTTTACCCAAGGAATCATAGTGATGGTTAGAAAGTAAGGATGATTAGGAAGTAAATATGGTGACTTAAGAGAGATTTCACCAAGGGCATCCATCATTCTGTTCCATCATATGTTAACGCGGTTTCCTTTCCCTACCTAAAATCTCAAGTTGTGAAAACGAATGAGTGGGGTGGACCCCATCAGCCACGGTGACCTGCATCCTAGAATCCACAAACCAGACCTATCACTGGGGTCAGGCGGTAATCTCTGTCCTTTTAAGCTCATGTGCTAGTGTCCGGAGCTTTCCACGAACTCCAAGTACCACAAAGTAACATGAGAAAAATTATATCAAATCAAGTCGTACCTGTCTCTAGACATTATAAATAATATTCTAGTACCAACTGTTATCTACTTGGGATTAAAAGCTTCTTTAGATTCTCACCTTGTATGCTATTAAAAAGTACCACAAAGGGCTTCCCTGGTGGCGCAGTGGTTGAGAATCTGCCTGGCAATGCAGGGGACACGGGTTCGAGCCCTGGTCTGGGAAGATCCCACATGCCGCGGAGCAACTAAGCCCATGCGCCACAACTACTGAGCCTGCGCGTCTGGAGCCTGTGCTCCGCAACAAGAGAGGCCGTGATAATGAGAGGCCAGCGCACCGCGATGAAGGGTGGCCCCCGCTTGCCACAACTAGAGAAAGCCCTCGCACAGAAACGAAGACCCAACACAGCCATAAATAAATAAATAAAATTAAAAAAAAAAAAAAAGGTACCACAAAGACATTACCACGAAGGAAAACTAAAATCCATTTCAGAAGGACTAGATTTAAAGACGGGGGAAAAGTATAAGACAGGCTCAAAGCTGTGTCGTACAACACAGGGAATATAGCTAATATTTTATAATAACTGCAAATGGAAAGTAACCTTTAAAAATTGTATGAACAATTAAAAAATTTTAATTAAATAAAATAAATTTTAAAATAAAGAAGCGGGAAAACAAACTTAAAACAACAAGACTAGGGACTTCCCTGGTGGTCCAGTGGTTAGGAGTCCACGCTTCCACTGCAGGGGGCGCAGGTTCAATCCCTGGTCAGGGAACTAAGATCCCCCAAGCCGTGTGGCATGGCCAAATAAAATAAAACAACAAGATTAGAAGATGATAGTGGAGCCAGTTTTCCAATCCCGGGATGGTCATAGGAGGACCTCCTCAACTTGATAGAGACGGAATCACAGGGGTAAACAGATAAACAGATCTGACAACCTAAAAATGTAAGAACATTAAGGAATTATAAACAAAATAAAAACACATTTACAACAAGAATGCAACGTGCCTAAGAAAAGTACATGAGCGAAACTGATATATGTTCAATGGGCATTAACAGACAATTAACCCAAAAAAGGGCATAGCTACAGGTCATTCACACAGAGAGGAAACAAAAAATCTTTAAAATAACGAATAATCAAAGAGACTGGACTGAGAACAAATCTGATGGCTTTTTTCTTTCTTTCTTTTTTTTTTTAAATCCACCTGACATCGTATAGGTGAAATGTTCCGTGCTAATGAGGGAATTCTTATACATTTTTAGTTGTAATGTTACGAAATGATCATATGTTTTGGTGCAGTCATTCTATGTCTAGAAATGTACTTTTCAGAATTAAATTTTGGAGAATATCAAAAGCCTCATGATCAGAGTTACCCATGATTATGGGATGAAATGTGCTCCGCAATCTCACACAAATTCAAATGTTGAAGTCCCAACCCCCAGGACCTCAGAAAATGTGGCTGGATTTGGAGATGGGGTCTTTAAAGAGGGGATGAGGGTACAATAAGGTCACAAGGGTGGGTCTTGATCCCATAGGACTGGTGTCCTTATAAGAAGAGATCAGGACACAGACACACACACACACACAGGTACGACCCTGTGAGGACACAGGGAGAAGACAGCTGTCTCCACGCCCAGGAGAGAGGCCTCAGGAGGAACCAGCCCTGCCCACACCTGGATCTCAGATTCCAGCCTCCAGGACTGGAGACCATAAATTTCTGCTGTTTAAGCCGCCCAGTCAGTGATATTCTGTTTTAGTGACACGATCTGACAATGACACCAATGATTCAAGGCAGTTTTTATTATAGAGAAATAAATAGACATACTTTCAACACCCAGAAATATGGGAATGTATACTGGTCTGTTTATGTAAGGGGATTTTAAAACTCTTCAGAATGGGAGCATTATGACCAAATTTTAAGCATCATAGGCAGTCATCCAAATTTTGTAACACACTCTGATCTTCATTATATAACAAGATGATGCCTCCCTCGCCCCATAAAGGGAGGAAAATGTCCCAAAAGGTTGTGTCTGGATTAGGAGAATCTTTACCAAGATTTTTCTAATGTTGTGTTGCAATTTTTTTTTCATAAGGACAGAGACCTCAGAACACACAAGATTTCACAGGAGATACAGATTGAGAGTTATCTTAGGGCTCGCCTAGAAACTGTGGTTCTGTAGTTTATCTTAACTTCCAGGAGGGACGTAAGAAAACATTTATTAATTCTTATCGGAGAGACAGATTGCTGTAGCTGGTCATCAGTACTTATCAGTAGGAAGAGGAAAGTTGAAAACTCGTGAAGGACGTAAGGAGGATGTGACTATAAGTAGAAACACACCCCCTGATCTTGGAGGAAGGCATGTGTGGCTGGAATTCTTCCTTAATGGAGGATTCAGGCCAGCATCACAAAGCATCACAGCATCATCCCCTCCGAGGCGTGGTGGGAACTGGGCAAAGTGAACTTTATCTGGAAGGACGCATGTGACAGACGGGGCTCTAAAATCCTGAAAAATAAGACTGGGAATGAGGTGGCAACTAGCTTTTCTCATGATAAAGCCAGGATTTTAAAAAATGGTTTCCTATTGCAGAGGAAAGAAAGAGATTGAGAAATGCATTTCACAGGACTCCAGAATGCACATGCCCTTTTAACAGGGCAAAGAACGTGGGTCACCCAGTAAACGTTATTCAGAAAACCGCAGGGTGACTTAAATGTAAATAAATCAGGCCTCTTTGTCTACTCTTGACGCGGAAATAAATTCTTCACGTGTCAAAAGGCATGTGCAACAATAAAGCCCTGGAGCATTAGATGAGAATATGGATTTTAAAATACGATAGTCATAATAAATACATTTGTATAATCTGCATAATGTATGTTTTACATAGTGTATATATAATTTATATTGGGTTGGCCAGAAAGTTTGTTCAGGTTTTTCCCTAAGATCTTTTTTTAAAAAATTAATTAATTTATTTTTATTTACTTGGCTGCACGTATCTTTTCGAATTAGGGAAAAGGGGGTGGGAGGGATAAATTAGGAGTTTGGGATTAGCAGATATATAAAATAGATAAGCAACAAGGACCTACTGTACAACACAGGGCTCTGTACTCAATATCTTGTAATAATCTATAATGGAAAAGAATCTGAAAAAGAATATATATATATATATATATACACACACACATATATATATAATTGAACCACTTTGCTGTCCATCTGAAACTAAAACATTGTAAATCAACAATACTTCAATTTAAAAGTACATAAGTAAAGGGGAAAAAAAGAAGTGCTGTTCAGAACAGTCTTAGAAAATGTGGATAGACTTGAATAGAAACAGGCAATACTGGACAAATCCAAAAGGAGCCCTAAAACATCCCATCCCATAACCTTGAAAGAGCAGAGAGATTCCACCCATCTCCAGAAAGCAAGGATGCCACCAACACCTCATGCCTGGACTTAACATCAAACACCTGTCCACAGGATAAAAGGCACAACAGGTAGTATCCATCACGCATACATGGGGTATATGTGGAGTTACCACCACCAAGAACAACAGCACAACCATGTGTTTGTATAATGAACAGTGGAACTTTATAAGAAAACGAGGGTTTGGTATCACTTGTTTTGAATTTTGCTGAATTCGTGGCTGCCCTCTCGGGCAAAAAGAAAGATGATACAAGTGTGACAGATAAGCTTGAGGTTAAATACAAAAAGACCTTCATGGGATAGGAATGTTCTGTGGTGTGAAATCTTTGAGGGACACAGAACTAAGAACAATTTAGAAACAAATTTAATCTGCTGTGTAGACACACACAGAACTGGAGTTCACTGAATATCAGACATAGCGCTTTAGCTTTTAAAAGCGGGGGAGTAGGTGTGGGCTTGTCTAGAGACAGTACAAAGAGTTTCAGATTTCCAGAAGAAACTATATTCAATATCCTGGGATAAACCATAATGGAAAAGAATATAAAAAATAATGTATATATATGTATAACTGAGTCGCTTTGCTGTATAGCAGAAATTAACACAGCATTGTAAATCAACTATAGTTCAATAAAAAAAAATTTTTTTAAATTTCCAAAAGATTCACAACAGAGTGTTCAATGGATGAAACTGTATAGTTTTGGGGAAAATTGATCCCTCAATGGGCCCAGCCTTCTGTGGGGCATTTTAATACAGACCGTGAAGCCATTTAGGCTGGAGTCTGGGTCTAAATTTTAGGATTTGAAAATGTCAATTAGTCTAATATTTCTACCGTGTGATCATTAAGGAATCTGAAGGTATCTGGATAAATGTGAATTCCTGGTAGGGGATTCCACAATCTTTGGCCAAAATGTTGAGATTCCACCATATTTTTAAAAAGCCAATGGCCAAGAAGCTTAGAGGTTGTCTTTCATGGACCAGGTACTGGGTTCAATGGTGGCCCCCTTCCCCCTCCCCCCTCCCCCCAAAAAAGATATGTCCTCTTACAATCCATCAATGGGACGTTATTTGGAAGAAGAGTCTTTGTGGATGTGACTAAGGATCTTGAAATGAGATCAGCCTGGGTGAACCAGGTGAGCCTTAAATCCAGTGATGCATGGACACATGTCCCTACATGAAAAGGAAACACAAAGAGGAGAAAGCATTGCTTAGAAGGAGGTAGAGATTGGGGTAATGCATCTACAAGCCCAGGACCACCAGAAGCTGGAAGAGGGGATGGGACAGCTTCTCCCTCAGAGCCTCCAGAAGGAACCAGCCCTGCCCACACCTTCAACTCAGACTTCTGGTCTCCAGAACTGTGAGAGGATACATTTCTGTTGTCCTAAGTCCCCCCCAGTTTGGGGTAATTTGTTACAGCAACCCCAGAAAACCAACACATCAGCTTGTCTTATTTTAGATCCCCGTGAGAATTTGATGAACTGGAGATCGTACTGTGGAGGGTCTGTTTCTGTAGACACTCCCATTTGTCGCCCCAAGGGCATGGGATAAACCTTTTGCAGAAAAACTCTTAAAAATATGTATATATCTGTCTACCTTTAGCCAGTTGGCAGGTTGCCTTCCTCTTTGCCAAATGACAAGGTTGTACCGGCGGGGGATCTGTCAATGTGTCACATCCCAGACTGATGGTGCAGGAATGTTCCACAGTCCAGCCCACCCAAGATAAACTGTGCACTTGCCACAGAATGATGGCTTCAATTGGTGAGGATGTGGAGAAAAGGGAACCCTCGTGCACTGTTGGTGGGGTTGTAAATTGGTGCAGCTACTATGGAGAACAGTATGGAGGTTCCTTAAAAAACTGAAAATAGAGCTACCATGTGATCCAGCAATCCCACTCCTGGGCATATATCCAGAAAAGACGAAAACTAATTGGAAAAGATACATGCACCCCAATGTTCATAGCAGCACTATCTACAATAGCCAGGACATGGCTATTACACTATTGTACACTATCTACAATAGCCAGGACAAGCAACCTAAATGTCCATCAAACAGAGGAATGGATAAAGAAGATGTAGTACATATATACAATGCAATATGACTCAGCCATAAAAAAGAATAAAATAATGTTATTTGTAACAACATGGATGGACCTAGAGATGATCATACTAAGTGAAATAAGTTAGACAGAGAAAGAGAAATACTGTATGTTATCACTTATATGTGGAATCTAAAAAACATAACAAACTAGTGAATATAACAAAAACGAAGCAGACTCACAGATATAGAGAATGCATTAGTGGTTACCAGTGGGGAGGGGAGGAGGGGCAGTATAGGGGGAGGGGAGTAAGAGGTACAAAGTATTAGGTATAAAATAAGCTACAAGAAAATAGATAGCTAGTGGGAAGCAGCCGCATAGCACAGGGAGATCAGCTCGGTGCTTTGTGACCACCTAGCGGGGTGGGATAGGGAGGGTGGGAGGGAGACACAAGAGGGAAGAGATATGGGGATATATGTATATGTATAGCTGATTCACTTTGTTATACAGCAGAAACTAACACACCATTGTAAAGCAATTATACTCCAATGAAGATGTTTAAAAAAAAAAAAGCTACAAGGATACATTATACAGCACAGGGAACATAGCCAGTATCTTACAATACCTGTAAATGGAGTACAACCTATAAAAATTGTGAATCACTATATTGTACACCTGTAACTTCAGCAACTATACTTCAATAAAAAAATTAAAATTTAAATTAAAAAAAAAAAGAATGACAGCTTCAAAACTCTGACCTCCTTTTGGAGCTATTGCTACCGATTTTCTTGCTCTCAAAGATCTTCCCAGAATTTTGCAAGAAGCAGTGAGAACAAGACACAGAGGGCAGAAACAGTATCCTTCATACTAGTTGCCAGTGTTCCTAAGAGGGGCATGTTATTATTTCCTGAGTCAGGGGTGTGAGATGGCTGCAGGCTTTTGTGGTTGCAGGCTGGGTGTTTGTTCTTCTGAGTTCCTGCCGTGTAAGCCGGGATGCTTGCAGGTAGAGCCTACGCATCAGAGCTTTGTGGGACCGGAGGGAGCCATTTCTCTCAAGGCTACACCTGGTGCGACACCAGCTTGTCAAAAGTAAAATAAAGGCTGCCGGGAAATGCAATCTCGGAAAGAGCTGAATGCAGTTATCTCAGAGACAAACTGGATTTCTGGCCCCCTCCTCCATAATGAATATGAATGAAATAGTACAACTTCTGCCCTCTCTCTTCCCAATTTTCAGGTTTACTTCACGGTTTTCGTTAAATGGGATGAGGTCAGTTGCATATTTAGGTGGATGGGGTGCTATTTTGGAATGAGCACGCAGAGGTCATCAAATCGAGAGCTGAAGAGGGGTGACTTGAAGCTGGGTTCTGCTGGGGCTGTCCGCAGGACCACGTCCATGGGGCTTGGGTTTCCTCCCAGCCCTGGGGCTGGTTTCCACCAGGGAGCATCCCTGGAGAAATGGGAGGAAGCTACAAGGGCTTTCCTAACCTCGTCTTCGAAGTGTCCCTTCCACCCCCATTCTGTGGTGACAGGGACTGAAGTGCGTGCCTTCAAAATCCATATGTTGAAGCCCTGACCCCCAGGACCTCAGAATGTGGCTGTATTTGGAGATGGGGTCTTTAAGGAGGGGATGAAGGTAAAATGTAGTCATTAGGGTGGGTCCTGATCCCATAGGACTCGTGTCCTTATAAGAAGTGGAGATCAGGACACAGACGCGCAGAGAGGGACGACCCTGTGAGGACACAGGGAGGAGACAGGCGTCTACACTCCCAGGAGAGAGGCCTCAGGAGGAACCAGCCCTGCCCACACCTGGATCTCAGATTCCAGCCTCCAGGACTGGGAGAGATACATGTCTGATGTTTAAGCCCCAATCGCATGACGATTGGGTGAAGCCCCAATGCATCACCCAATCAGTGGTGCATTGTTTTGGCAGCTCTAGGGAACTAAGACATGTGAGACATAGTAAGTTTATCTCGGATGCAAGGGGAAGGAATTTAGGCTCCACTTCTTGGGGGAGAGGCAAGATAAGAACCTGTGGATGGGAGATGTCAGGTCACCTCTGGAGAATGCAATCGGCTGCGCCATCTTTAAGGTGCTTGTTTTGCGGGGACAGTGGGAAAAGGTGATGTCATTCGTTTGAAATACTGTGACTGCACTCTGACACGCACCGGATCGGCTGCCACAGAGCAGTGAAGCAAGAATCTTCCTCTGACACCCCCTTTTTCTTTTTTTTAATACCCTTTTCTTGATACCATCTTCTTGACTTCTCAAACCACTCTGGCCACCAAGCCCCAGCCCCACCTCTAACACTTCCTGCTTCAGTTTGCAGTCAAAAGCCATCTGAGTGTTTTACTAAACCTTGGTGTGTAAACAAGGCATGCTCTGAGGTTGGAGGGGTTCCGGAGAGGTTCTTTAACATTTTTATGCTGCCATAAAAAAACAACAAACTTTTGCCATTTGCAACAACGTGGATGGACCTGGAAGATATTACGCTCAGCGAAACAAGTCAGGCAGAGAAAGACAGATACTGTAGGATCTCACTTATATGTGGAATCTAAAAAACAAAGCAAACTAGTGAATATAGCAAAAAAAAGAAGCGGACTCACAGATACAGAGAAGAAACTAGCAGTTACCAGTGGGGAGGGGGGAGGGGATTAAAAGACACAAAGTATTACGTATAAAATAAATAAGATACAAGGGTATACTGTACAGCACAGGGAATAGAGCCATTATCTTGTAATAACCTATAATGGAGTTTAATCTGGAAAAATTGTGAATCACCATGTTGTACCCCTGAGACATATAATATTGTGTACGTATATCAACTATATTTCAATTTAAAAACAAACCCCAAAAAGCCCTGGCTCATCCACCCCCCCCAAAAAAAAAGACACTGTAAAAGAAAATACATAATTTATTGGAAAATTCATTAAAGACTGTTTAGGGACTTTCTATTTTATCCCTCTTCTAGAATAGGTGGTACCTGGAGTTATTATGTTCAACTCCATGTATAGGGCATGCCACTGGGTACAAGGACCAGAGATGCCAGGTGAGATAGACACTAATCAGATCCTTCTACAGCGTTTGTGTTGTTCTGTCCATCACTCTGTGGGTACCCTTCCCTGGTGTGCACATTTAACGGGCCCCGCTGAATATTTCCTCATCTACAGCCCAGGGTTTTTCTTCCCTGGCACTGTGGATATTTGGACCAGACAATTCTCTGCTGTAGTGGAGCTGCCCTGGGCACTGTGGGGTGTGGAGCAGCTTCCCTGGTCTCCACTCACCCCATGCCAGGACCATGTCCTCGTCCCCAGTGGTGACAACCAAAAATGTCTGCAGACGTTGCCTCTCCGGAGAAGGAGGGCATTGTCTGTGGTTGGGAATCACTGTCTTAGCACAACGTAGAGTTGCTATTCAACACAGACGACAAATACAATTTTTGTATGTGGGTGTGTATATATAGGTTTAGGTAGATAGGTAGGTAGATAGATAGATGCTAGATGGATAGGTGGACAGATAGATAGAAATTATGTATCAGACATTAATATTTTTTACTGAAACATATGACTATTTAAGTTATAAGTATCCCCTTGCAAGTTCAGTTCAAGTTTTGCAACGCAATTATTTATGAAAAAAAGTTCTGTTTTCAGAAACTTATAAATTTTAGAATTTCAGTTGAAGGATTATGAACCTTATTTACATCAATGACAGCATAGCTGAACAACCACTTTTTACTTAGTATCATTCCGTATTAGTCCATAAAGAGTCTCCTCATTCCTTTTGATTGTCCTGCTTTTTTTTTTTTTTTTTTTAAAGGATTTATTTATTTATTATTATTATTCTTTATTTATTTATTTATTTTTGGCCGTGTTGCTTCGTTTCTGTGCGAGGGCTTTCTCTAGTTGTGGCAAGAGGGGGCCACTCTTCATCGCGGTGCGCGGGCCTCTCGCTGTCGCGGCCTCTCTTGTTGCGGAGCACAGGCTCCAGACGCGCAGGCTCAGTAGTTGTGGCTCACGGGCCTAGTTGCTCTGCGGCATGTGGGATCTTCCCAGACCAGGGCTCGAACCCGTGTTCCCTGCATTAGCAGGCGGATTCTCAACCACTGCGCCACCAGGGAAGCCCTGTCCTGCTTTTTAAAGAGAATAATATTCCATTGTATTGATGTACCATAAATATATTAATTTATCACCCATTTATGTATACTTTGTCTCTAATTTTAACTATTGCAATCAATGTCTTAATTAATAAACATAAATATATCATTTCAAAAAAAAAAGAAATTATGTATCAGACATTTATTATATAATAGACAAATTAGATAGATAGATAGATAGATAGATAGATAGATAGGCCCAAATTTGTCTTTTTTCATTTGGCTACAATTTTCACTTAAAGAAAACACCCCTAAAATTGATTTGTCTCCATTTAATCTTTTTTTTTTAATTAATTAATTTATTTGTTCTTATTTTTGGTTGTGTTGGGTCTTCGTTGTGGTGTGCGGCTTCTCATTGCAGTGGCTTCTCTTGTTGTGGAGCATGGGCTCTAGGCGCGCAGGCTTCAGTAGTTGTGGCACATGGGCTCTAGAGCGCAGGCTCAGTAGCTGTGGCGCACGGGCTTAGCTGCTCCGCGGCATGTGGGATCTTCCCGGACCAGGGCTCGAACCCGTGTCCCCTGCATTGGCAGGTGGACTCTTAACCACTGCACCACCAGGGAAGCCCAGTCTCCATTTAATCTTAAATAATAATTCTACAAACTTAGCTACTTTCCTGGTATCTGTTCCATGACAATAATACTCAAGCAATTTATCATGACAGCGTTGGGGGAAGCAAGTTTCACATGCTTTGTGAAACTCTCCAGTTTGAAAGAAACTCCATTCAGGGAAGCTGAAATGATATTTGTATAGAAAACAGTGCAGCACAGCAAAGGAAACCATAAACAAGACCAAAAGACAACCCTCAGAATGGGAGAAAGTATTTGCAAATGAAGCAACTGACAAAGAGGATTCATCTCCAAGATCTACAAGCAGCTCATGCAGCTCAATAACAAAAAAACAAACAACCCAATCCAAAAATGGGCAGAAGACCTAAATAGACATTTCTCCAAAGAAGATATACAGATTGCCAACAGACACATGAAAGAATGCTCAACATCATTAATCATTAGAGAAATGCAAATCAAAACTACAATGAGGTATCATCTCACACCGGTCAGAATGGCCATCATCGAAAAATCTAGAAACAATAAATGCTGGAGAGGGTGTGGAGAAAAGGGAACCCTCTTGCACTGTTGGTGGCAATGTAAATTGATACAGCCACTATGGAGAACAGTATGGAGGTTCCTTAAAAAACTACAAATAGAACTACCATATGACCCAGCAATCCCACTACTGGGCATATACCCTGAGAAAACCATAGTTCAAAAAGAGTCATGTACCAAAATGTTCATTGCAGCTCTATTTACAATAGCCAGGACATGGAAGCAACCTAAGTGTCCATCATTGGATGAATGGATGAAGAAGATGTGGCACATATATACAATGGAATATTACTCAGCCATAAAAAGAAATGAAATGGAGGTATTTGTAATGAGGTGGATGGAGTTAGAGTCTGTCATACAGAGTGAAGTAAGTCAGAAAGAGAAAAACAAATACAGTATGCTAACACATATATATGGAATCTAAGGGAAAAGAAAAAAAAAGGTCATGAAGAACCTAGTGGCAAGATGGGAATAAAGACACAGACCTACTAGAGAATGGACTTGAGAATATGGGGAGGGGGAGGGGT
The DNA here is from genome assembly GCF_028564815.1 of Eubalaena glacialis. Lineage (NCBI taxonomy): Eukaryota > Metazoa > Chordata > Mammalia > Artiodactyla > Balaenidae > Eubalaena > Eubalaena glacialis. The sequence goes on along the minus strand of NC_083737.1, from coordinate 4,681,128 downwards.
GAGATGTGACAGGGTGAGAGAGTGGCATGGACATATATACACTACCAAACGTAAAATAGATAGCTAGTGGGAAGCAGCCGCATAGCACAGGGAGATCAGCTCGGTGCTTTGTGACCACCTAGAGGGGTGGGATAGGGAGGGTGGGAGGGAGAGGCAAGAGGGAGGAGATATGGGGATATATGTATATGTATAGCTGATTCACTTTGTTATAAAGCAGAAACTAACACACCATTGTAAAGCAATTATACTTCAATAAAGATGTTTAAAAAAAAAAAAAAGAAAACAGTGCAGCAAGAAATCCAATGCGGAAATCACAGTGACCAAAACAACAAACAAATTGTTGCGTTTGTATTTTTTTAAGTTGTAAAGGCTCTATGAGCATAAGGAGCTTTTTTTTTTGAGACCTGTTTTTGTTTGCACCTACCTGGGTAGCATAATCCCAACATCGCATATGTGGGAATTACTCGCATTTGCAAAGCTTTCTCAGAGAAGTTGAAGAAACATTAGCTTGATACTTCTAAAGCTCTCTCAAGCTCATTTCCTTAATTCCCTAAAATGTCACCGGGCTAGTGCAAAAACTAGAACGCATCTTTGAGAAAGCAGCACCAAATGCAGCTTTTCTCTGGAAATTGCAGCTTCAAAATCTAAAAAGTCCTCTTTCCGACGTAACAACTCCTTCCAAACAAATCTTGCCTCAGTGGTGAAATTACTTTGTATAAAAGAACAGCTTAGGGACTTCCCTGGCGGTCCAGTGGTTAAGACTTCGCCTTCCAATGCAGGGGGTGCAGGTTCAATCCCTGGTCAGGGAGCTAAGATCCCACATGCCTCGGGGCCAAAAAAACAAAACATAAAGCAGCAGCAATGGTGTAACAAATTCAATAAAGACTTAAAAAATGGTCCACATCAAAAAATAAATAAATAAATAAAGCCTAAAATACCATTAAAAAAAAAAAGAACAGCTTAAAATTAGGTTGAAGCCAGGTAATGATTACTCTTAAGAAAATATTTAGATGCTGATGCTGAAATTTTAGGTATTTTTAAATGTTTGAGCTGATCACCCCTAAGGCATCTTTGGACACATCCATATTCTTTTGCTCGTGTGTGTTTGTTTTAAATTGAGCAATTTGGGCTTAGAGGGGAAAAACTGTGTTCATCCCACGGAATTTTGATCTTGTCTGTCTAATCAGACTTCACTGGGAGAGTCTGTCCAGTTCCTGGGGGTTGAGAGGGTTTACGTCAGCAGACCTCACTCTTCCAAACGTTATTGCTTATCTCAGTGACTCAGACGGGAAAATCTGGGGTCAGGAATCTCACTCATCTGTCTTTTATTGACCTGGAGGTCCTTTTAACACCCGGACCAAACAAAAAACAAAAAACAAAACCCAAATGAAAAAAGCACCCCCAACTTCTATGAACAAAGAGATGTCACCGCCTATATTCATTTAACGTTTTGTTTAAACATAGCTTTTAAAAGGAAGAAGACTCAGACATAAGTTATGTTGATTATTGTAATAAAGGATTTAAAAAATATAAAACAATCTATCGTTACGTGTGTAATATTTAAGTAGACTTTTATGAAGACACGGGTGAGGTGTGTTTTCCTAAGCATAGAATCAGCAGCTAGAATGAATACTCCTTCCTTGATTTAAGATGGAATTGAAACACGTTGTAGTTTTAATGCTGAGTTTAGCTTTCATCCTTTCAATTTTCCCGAGATTTCTGGGACTGCCGTGTTCCTTCAATCGCTTCTGAAATACCCTCTGATTCTAATAAGAGGTCTGATCTTCTGGGTTTTTTTACCTAGAGAAATACCATCGTGAGCTCTATTCTAGAGGCACTTATCCGTATTACAAAAACACATATGCAAACCCAAATGCACTTCCTAAAATACGGTTTGGATATTGGAGTGGAATAAAATGCTTCAAACGAATCAAGCCAAAAAAAAAAAAAAAAAGTCTAAATTGTACATCCTTAAGAAATAAAATTTTAAGTATTTTTTTGTACGGTCCATTTGAAAGGCGTTTTATGATTCAAATGTTGTCTTTGTCCTCTGGCAAGTGATCGACAAAATTGCACAAACATTTTATCTCTGGACAAGAAGATCTAAAACACAGCAGTTACTCAAGAGACGAGACGTGAGCACAGAGCAATTGCATGTGGTTCACTTCCCCACAAAGGACACTCATTTTACTGTGTGGGAAATCACTGTCTTCTAGCCTCAGTGCCACTGACGTTTGGGGCTGCGTGACTCTGTGATGAGGGGCGTCCTGTGCCCTGTGGGGTGTGGAGCAGCTTCCCTGGTCTCCACCCACCACGTGCCAGGAGCTCCCCCTCCCCTATAGCTGTCACAGCCAAAATGTCTCCAGACATTGCCAAGTGTCCCTGGGGAGGCAAAATAACCCCCGGGGTGTGAATCACGACTCAAGAGACATGAGGACGATACACAAACGAACTGGAAATCGTAAACACTGATCTTAGCGGGACTGACTTGGGTTCTACTCGGCTGGATCCCAAGTTTCTGGTTGGGTGACTATCTTCCCCACGTGTCTTCATGCTGGGGTGCAGGCCAAGGGGCAGCAGATACTTGGGGTGTCCTACTCTTCTGGCAGAGAATGGGAGCTAAGAAGATTAAACAAACGAGGCTGCCGCATTTATAGTCCACACTTTGGTCACCTGCTACTGATGCATTGGCCAGTAACACGTTTGAACCCAATACAATGGTGCAGGAATAGTTCCTGTGCTGTAAAAATGATTCTAGTACCAATTCCAAGGTGTACGTGTGTGTGTGGGGAGGGTTTTCCACATCAGTGCTTGCACACCAGTTGGGTGTCCTACAATTCAACTCAATTCTGACACATCTACCTGGAGAAAAGGTCGGACCCCACAGGTGAAGGGCTCAAGTCCCGCAAGACTTCCTCCACTTCAGATGCCAATGCCAAATCCCGGGTGTCACCTGTGTTTCTGAGTGACCACCTATAAATGGAAGTTCCCCACCACCTCCTTCTGGGATTCTATTAATTTGCTAGAGTGGTTCACAGAATTCAGGAAACCCGTTTATTCTCTAGAGTACCGGTTTGTGACAAAGGATATTAAAAGGTACACATTCACAGCCACATGGAGAGGTCCCAAACAAAGGAGCTTCTGTCCCTGTGGAGTTTGGGGTCTGGCATCATGTCACGTGGAAGTGATCTTGCTTCCCAACTTGGAAGCTCTCTGAATCCCATCCTTCTGGGTCTTTAGGGAGGCTTCACTACTTAAGCACGGCTGATGAACTCATTGGCCATTGATGACTGATTCAACCTCCAGCCCCTCTCCTCTCCCAGGAAATCAGGGGGCTGGGACTTCGTCTCAGCTTACCCTTCCCCCTCCCCGTGTCCTCAAGTCCATTCTCAACATCTGCATCTTTATTCCTGTCCTGCCCCTAGGTTCTTCAGACCCATTTCTTTATTTAGATTCCATATATATGTGTTAGCATACATTATTTGTTTTTCTCTTTCTGACTTACTTCACTCTGTATGACAGACTCTAGGTCCATCCACCTCACTACAAATAACTCAGTTTCGTTTCTTTTTTATGGCTGAGTAGTGTTCCATGGTATATATGTGCCACATCTTTATCCATTCATCTCTCGATGGACACTTAGGTTGCTTCCATGTCCTGCCTTCAGCTTTGGTTTCTCGCTGAAAGACTGCACATTCCTTTCAGTGATGAATCCCACACAGAACTTCCCTCTTCCGATAATCAATGGTCCTCAAAGCCAGCCAGGACCAGCAACGCTGCATCACCTGGGGATTTTTCGGACCTGCAGAATCTGGGGTCCATCCCAGATGGGATGAATGGAAAGCTCTGGGGGTGCGGCTGTGTTGAACGAGCCTTCTGGGAGATTTCCAAGCACGCACCAGGCTAAGAGGAGAAGGCTGCTTCTTCACAGAGACCCCCAAGCTTCACCGCCTGAATCCCTGCGGAGGATGGGGCCCTTCTTCTGGAGCAGCATCCTGGGGTTGGATATAGGAAGGGCGAAACACCTGACAGTCTGGAAGACGCTGGAGCGCACCCACCCCTCCCCGGTGATGGCCGTGGGCTGGACACCAAGTCCTGGGGTCATGCAGAGCCTCATTCCTTCCTCGGGTCAGCTCGCGTGAGGGCAGGGGACGCTGTCCAGGCCAGTGGGACTCAGTGAGGCTTCTGCTTCTTGGCAGAAAAGGTGGAGCTCATTTCTGTTGGACTCAAACCTGGACTGTTGTAGGGTTAGAGTCGGGCTTCTCAACCAGGGGTGATCCTGCCTCCTGGGGGGACCATTGGCAATGCCTGCAGGTGTTTTTGATTGTTATAATTAGAGGCCAGGGGTGCCACGGTATGAGATGTCCTAGGGCTGCTTTCACAAATGACCAAAACCAGATGCCTTAAAACAACAGAAATTTATCCTCTGTCAGTCCTGGGGACCAGACGTCAGAGGTCAAGGTGTCCCAGGGCCGCGTTCCCTCCAGAGGCTCCAGGGAAGGGTCCTTCCCGCCTCTTCCAGCTTCTGGGGGCTCCAGGCGTCCCTGGGCTTGTGGCCGCATCCCTCCCATCTCTGCCTTCATCTTCACGAGGCTTCTCCTATGTGTCTGTGTCTCTCCTCTTCTGTCTCTTAGAAGGACCCTGTCATTGGATGTAGGGCCACCCTCATCCAGGAGGACCTCATCTCAGACCCTTCACTTCATCACATCTGCAGAGAGCCCCTGTTTCCAAATGAATTCCTATTTGCAGGTTCTGGGTAGACATACATTTTGGACCCACTGAACCCACAACTGGGCCCATCTTAGGATTCTACCCACCATACTCACGATTTTCAATATATTTCCTAACAAGGAAACACAAAAGTGTATCTGAAACATTCCCTTTCTGTTAAAGAATAAAATACACGAATACTTTCTTCAAATAGCCTTCAATCAAGTCAAACCTCTGAAATATTGACAGTTTGCCTTTTTCCAACCAACCAAACATTAAAAATACTCACGCAAACCTCTTTTGCATCTGCCGATTTGGTTCTTTCTCATTCTATGCTTTACCAGGAAAGGCGCCTCTGAGCTACATTTCAATGCTTTTTAAACAGTTGCTTTTTCTGAAACAACCATGTTTGAAGTGAACTTTCAATGGACACGGGGGAGGATTTATTTAGCATCTATGTTTTCCAGGGAGCATCAGCTCTGTTCCGTGTCACCCAGCCCCGCCAAACAATTACATGGTTTTAATACAGATCGAAACGGTTGCCATAATTATGCTAACCATCTAATCCAATGCATGATAAAAGTGCCATTACAAGCCTAATTACTATATAATTATATATAATCAGAAGTTTTCCAGCTAATAGGAGCACATTCTTTGCAAGGAAAGGAGCGTGTGTGTGTGTGTGTGTGTGTGTGTGTATTTGCATTAGTAATTATAGTGCTGTCGCCATAATTTGAAAAAAAAAAAAAGGTGGCTTTTGTTTTGCTTTGTTTTACTCTAGTTACCCTTTATTAAATAAAGTCTGAGGTGTGTTTGTCACAAAGAGAAGTGAAGAGTCATCCCAACTTTTTTTTTATGATTAAATGAATATTATTTGCTGTGAGCCAAGTTGTATGATGAGAATACTAAATTGGAACATAATTACATTTTCCAAGTTCAAGGCTTTAAATTGTTTATTCCTTGGAAACATTAGGAACGAGACATCTTTCGCAGAAATGTTTTGAGGCTTAAACAATATATGTGAAAACATTTTGTCAACCAATGATCAAATGGAATTATTATTGGGGTATGAAGTGTTGCAATAAGTAAAAACCAGGAGATCTAATCCAGCTGGGCAAATGTCTCATGATGGTGTCAGGCTTGAATTGGGCTGAGGTGTTAGGAAAAAAAAATATTGCCCTTGCATGGTGCCTGAAATGACCTTCTTTGTGGAGACTCTTGGGATTCCAACATCTTCCAGAAGGTCCCAGTTGAAATACAAACAAAACTGAGAAAGGAGATAGGTGAAACCACCAGAATTCACTATCTGTATTTTATTATTTTGTATCATTTTAATTTTAGTTATGGTCTGCAGATGGGAAGAAAAAAAATTTCTAGCGCTTTGCATTTTTAACAGCTTTTGGAGATACTATTCACATAGCTTTCAATTCACCCAAAGTGTACAATGTGATGCCTTTCAGTACATTCACAGAGTTGTGCAACCAACACCCCTACTTAATTCCAGAACTTCTTCATCACCCCAAATAGAAAGCCCGTCCCCATTAACAGTCAGTCCTCACCTCCTCCCTGGTAAACATTAACGCACTTTCTGTCTCTCTGGATTTACCTGTTCTGGACGTTTCCTATCAATGGAATCACACTGTGTGTCCTTCTGCGTCTGGCTTCTTTCACTGAGCATAATATGTTCAAGGTTCATGCGTGCTGTAGCCTGGGTCAGAGCTTCACTCCTTTTCATGGCTGTGTGATATTCCACTGCGTGGATGGATCCCATTCTGTTTATCCCTCCCTCCCTCCCTCCCTCCCTCCCTCCCTCCCTCCCTCCCTCCATCCATCCATCCAAGCATCCGTGGACACTTGGGTGCTTTCCACCTTCTGGTCGTTGTGAATAGTGCTCTGAACGCGTGTGTACAGATGTTTTCATTTCTCACCCTGCCGCTTACGTTAAGCAAATGCATGTGAGCATCTTTCAAAACAGATGGTGCCACATGTATAGAGGCTCTCCCTCTTTCGGCACAGCGCTGGCAGGCGTGAATGAGGAGGAAGGAACAAGGAAGGACACAGCAAATTTGTGCTCTCAACCCCGTCTACACTCCTGGATCAATGAACCCCAGGTCTCTGGAGGGCACCCTGAGCATTAGAGCAATTTAAACCTCCCCGAGTGGTTTTAAGTGTATCCAACGCTGAGACCCACAGTGGTCCAGATAACGTCTGAGGGCAGCAGGGTGGGCTGGGGGGGTCAGCCTGGGGCATCAGGTGACTTACCAAAGAGCAGGGACATTTATTATCCACCCGTCACCATTCTCGCCTTTATAGATATGATGGTGTCTTCATGGTCACCTGCTTTTTCACCACCTGACCCTGAACAGGGCCACGCAGTCTCAGCAATGCCAGCAAGTGTAAAATAGATGTGGGTTCCACCTTGGGTAGGATTCATTTCCTCTGCAAGGAACAGAAACCCCAGGGCACAGTGATGCAGAAGAGATGGATCTTTTCTCTTCCTAGGAAAGAGAAAGTCCACCGGGAGGCAGCCCAATGCCCGTGAGGTGCTCTGCCCCCTTGGAGGCTGTTCTTTATCCTGACAGCCCAGGACGGAATCTGGCTTCTCAGAGGGAAGCTGGAGATGTCAAAGAAGAATGTGACAGACACCCAGCTCTTCGCAGAGGCTCATGGGAGCTGCCCCCGGGTGCTTCTTGCTTTCCTTATGCCCAACCAAGTGCCATCCTACGCCACTCCAGCTGCAAGGAAGCCTGGGGTCGCTGTCCTGCATCCGAGAGGCCTTGTGCCGGCTTCCAGACTCTTCGTGGTGGAAAAAGAGTGGAGTGAATACTGCAAGCGCCCCCAGACAGCTTGTGCCACGGCAGGGGCTGCGTTTTGGTCTCTTGCACGTGTGTTTTGGGTGAATAGAAAAAAGACGTTACGTTGCAGAAACTAGACGAGTGCGTGAACAGTTGAAGCTTGAAAGATGCAGTGCTCGGGCAGCAGGGAAAGAATAACAGAATAGACAGAAAAGAAAAAGCCGGCCGTTACAACGCGATCGATGTGAAAAATCAGTGAAATGATGGATGAGGCAGACAGGTGGGTGAGTGCAGCTGTTGAGAGGGGAGAATTCCTTGTCATGATTACTAGACTTTAGACCAGTGATTGTCACCTGGGGCTGACCTTTTCCCTCCACCCCCAGGGGACACTTGGCAACGTGTCCGGAGACACATTTGGTTGTCACAGTTTGTGGAGGGGGAGAAAGAGGGAGACGGAGAGAGAGACACGGAGAGAGATTCTGACAGCACCCACAGGTTTTCCCACTTGCTGTTTTAACCATCGTAAAGCATACAGTTCAGGGGCAGTTAGTACACAATGTTGTGCACCCCCCGTCTCACCACCCCAAAAGGAGACCTCGTGCCCATCACGCGGTCACTCTCCGTTCCCCTCCTGCAGCTCCCGGGGACCATCAACGCGATTTCAGTCTCTACGGCTTCCTTTGTTCTGGACATTCCATACAAACGCCATCACGTGCGCTGTGACTTTTGGTGTCTGGCTTCTTTCAGTGAGTTTCCTAGGGCTGCAGGGAGAACGCATCACCCACTGGGGTGGCTTAAAGGGGAAAAAAACGTAATTCTTTCACAGTTCTGGAGGCCAGAAGTCTGGCCTGGCAGGTGCTCTCTGAATGCTCTTGGCGGGGGGTAGGGTTCCTTTCTTGTCTGCTCCCGGCTTCTGGTGGTTTACCAGCACTCCTGGGAGATCCTTGGCTTGTGGCTGCATCATTTCTCTCTCTGCGTCCATCATCCCATGGTTTTTTCCCTGTGTCTCTGTGTCTCCACTGGACCATCTGGTCATCAAAACACCGGCTCTATTAAGAGAGGGCCCCCTCCCACTCCACTAGGACCTCATGTTAACTTGATTCTACCTGCCAAGACCCTATTTCCAAGTAAGGTCCCGTTCTGAGATACTGGGGTTAGGATTTCAGGGTATCTTTGGGGGAGGTTGGGGGTATAATTGAGCCCGCAAGAGTGCTCAAAACTCAGTAATGACAATCCATGTATTTTTTAAAAGGGAAATAATACTAAACTTTTATTTATATTTTGTGTACTTATTGAAATTAAACTCTTCCAGCAGGTCAGAACATTTTACGGTTTACAGTTCACGGCATTTACAGATGGTTTCTTTTGTTTTAACCGAACTAAAAGGGACAAGAAGGGACTTCCCTGGTGGTCCGGTGGTTAAGACTCCACACTGCCAAGGCAGGGGGTGAGGGTTCGATCCCTGGTGGGGGAATTAAGATCCCACGTGCCGTGCGGAGGGGTCAAAAGATAAAAAAGATAATTATAATTTTTAAAAAAAGGGACCAGAAGCTTAAAGAAAATACCTGAGAAGAAAGTACAGATTGACGTGTATATGCTATGTCATGAATCAGGCCTGGGAATGCGTTTGTAAATGTGATATTAGCGTTAGCAAGACTTCAACCAGTGTTGGCCAAGTGGCAATTAGGGATGCAAGGGGCTGGGTTCAAGGGTCATGAAAAATACAACACATGGTGCGCATCCTAAACGAAAAGAAAACCCGATTCCTGGCACGCTTCTACGTGATGCAGTAGCAGTCAGTCCCCATGGCCACCTCAGGAGCCGTGCTATTTTAATGTGATGCTTAAAAAGATCAAGGCGAATGCAGAAAAGAAATGCATGATGAACAACATTTTCAAGGAAGACGGTGATCAGCACACAAAGATGATACTCAGCCAGGCCAGTTAATCCTCCCCCTGTGTCCTGCCTGGGGAAGCACACCAGGTAAGAGGACCCCCTTCCCCCAGCATCATCGAAAAGATGCAAGGGATACAGCACCAGGGATGGACATGGAGGGTATGATGCTTAATGAAATAAGCCAGAGAGACACAAATACTGTATGATATCACTTACATGTCGAACTTACAAAATACAACAAAGTAGTGACTCTAACAAAAACAGAAGCAGACTCACAGATCTAGAGAACTTCCCAGTGGGGAGAGGGAAGGGGGAGGGGCAAGATAGGGGGAGGGGAGTAAGAGATACAAACTACTGTGTATAAAATAAATAAGCCCTGGGACTTCCCTGGCGGGCCAGTGGTTAAGACTCTGCGCTTCCACTTCAGGGGGCGCAGGTTCTATCCCTGGTGAGGGAACTAAGATCCCACATGCTGCGCGGCACAGCCAAAAATAAAATAAATAAGGTAAAAGGGTATGTTGTACAGCACAGAGAATACAGTCAATATTTTATAATAACAATAAATGAAGCATAATCTGTAAAAATTGTGAATCATTATATTGTACACCTGAAACATAATATGGTACATCAAATATACCTCAATTTTAAAAAATTTTTTTAAAGAAAAGAAAAGATGCAAGGGAGCTTGGGAGGGGTCACCTACGTGACCCTCCCTCTTCAAAACCAGCACAAAGCAAGTACCCATCTCCTCCACCCAGAAGATCAGGTGGGGTGCATGAAGCATCTTCCATGAATCATGTAATCTACGTGCAAAGACACAGGCACGAAGGCTAATTCCCTTTTGTGCTTTCCCACACGGTCTCGTTTGTGCTATTTTGGGTCACCCAGTCATGCGGTCACAGATGCTTTTAGCACAGGCTAAAGGCACGGGGAATCCATCTGCCTACTTCTTTTGTTCCAAGGACAGAAGTCTCCCATAAGGGGCTCAGGGAATCTTGTCGCTGCTTCCAGCCCCCGGACAGGGATGCTTTGCTAAAAGCGTTAACAAAGTGTCCGTTCTTTCCAAATTCACTGCGGAGAAGGTAGAACAGAGTGACCTTCACATGGGGCAAATGTTTATTTTTGAAACTCGACTGCGCCCTTATATTTACACAGACAATCTCCATTTCCTGAGAGAACATTGGCAAGTTCCATTTGGGGCTACTTGGTACTCTCGTCAACAGTTTAGATGCTGTGGGATGCACAGAGGTTACATTGAAAGGTACAGTGTTTGTGCCAGGAAAGGAGAGACTGCACCAGATTAAAAGAGCACAGTGGCCGACCTGGGAGGTTAGAAAGAGTACAGCAGAACACCACAAAGGAAAGAGGAAGGAAAGAAAAGGAAAACAGCAGGGCTCATTACATTAAAAAAAAAAAAAAGAAAGAAAGAAAAGAAACAGAAGATCCACATAGTCAAAATTAAAAGCATTTAAAACTTTTTAATAAAATCCATTTTAAGTTAAAATTGAATTTTGGTAAAATTAGTTTTATTTAAAAATTTACATTTGGAATTCCCTGGCGGTCCAGGGATTAGCACCCGTGCTTCCACTGCAGGAGGCACAGGTTCCATCTGTGGTCGGGAATCTAAGATCCCGCAAGCTGGGCCACATGGCTAAAAAAAAAAAATTTTTTTTTTAAATTTTATTTTATTTTTTATACAACAGGTTCTTATTGGTTATCTATCTTATACATATTAGTGTATCTATGTCAATCCCCATCTCCCAATTCAAAATAAAAATTTACATTGAACACATTCAATTATTTTAATTTAAATTTTAATTTGTAATATAGCTAAAAGTACACTGAAATAGAAATAGTAGAATCAGCAAAATTCTGGTAAGACTGAACATAAAAAGAAAATAGAATGTGCCAATGAATAATAAAAAGCAGATGTAACTTAAGATGCAGCAGTGTTTATAACAATAACAACAACAAAAAAATCCAAGAAGATAACATTTTTAATAACGTTTTTTCCCTGTACATTTAAAAACTTGGACACAATAGAGGCATTCACACTGTTCTATGAATTTGGTATTTTTTTTTACCAAAACTGACTCAAGTACCTATGTAAGAGCTGAAAAGTATTATAGAAATTTAATAAATCGAATCAGTAGTTAAAAAGCTTCCCACTGAGAAAATACTCGGCTCAGGTAGTTTTATCAAGTAGTCGAAAATTCCAGTATTATCTAAACTACTCCAGACAATAGAAAAACAAGCAACATCTTCAATGTATTTTATGAAACCAGTAATATTTCTATGCCAAAACTTAAGAAAGCATGGGAAAGAAAATCACAGATCAATCTCACTCTTTGTGAGTAAAAATTGCAAATCTCAAAGCAAAGTGTTGGCAAAACAAGTTAGGTAAGCCATTAGGTGAGTTTGTTTTATATTGCACATTAAATGTGAACAGATGAAAGGAAAGAACAAAATGAAGTAAAAACAAGCCCTTCTTATATCAACTGATGCAGAAAATAACTTGGATAAAATTGAGCATCCATTCCTGATTTAACAAAACAGGAATAAATAAAAACTTCCTTAATCGAATAAAGGCTTTCTACAAAACTGATTGCACACAATACTAAATAGTAAAACTTTGAAAGTGGTCTCCTCAAAATCAAGAACAATTCAGGGATAACATCATTTCTATTCAACACTGTCTTGCAGGTTCTAGCCAGTACAATCAGACCAGAACAAGAAAAAAATAAAGTAAAAGAACTGGAAAGAAGGAGAATCATATCATTTGCAGATGGTATTTTCTACATGTATACAGAAGAAAACAAACAAACAAGTTTCTAGATAAAACATAGAAGTAATGAGTTTAGCAAATTGCCATTTATAAAATATTGAAGCAAAGTCAATTTCCTTTCAATACAGTGGAACAAGAATACTTCATAATATGAAAAAAATAAACCATCTATAATAACAAGAAAAAATAAAGTCTTTTGGATTGGTCTACCAAAAGAAACACAAGAACAAATGAAGAAAATTGCAGAGATTTAATGTCCTGTTGACAGACATAGCTGAAGAATATAATTTAAGAAACGTATCATATTGAAAGTCTGAAAAATTTGGTAGCATAAAGATGCAAGCAGTCTCTCTCTCTCTCTCATAGTTACAGCAAAATTTTTTTCAAAAGCTTGACTACCTGACTTTAAAACTGATATACAAATAGCCAATATTGCTAAAATAAATTTGAAGAAGAAAAACAAGGGGGGAGATTATTCTTGCAGATGACAAGTTATCTTTAAGGATGCAATAGTAGGAATGCAGTGGTGCCTGGGTGCTGGGATTGAAAACAGTCAATGGAAGGCATGGTGGTGTGTGACAAATCCATGGGTAAACCATGACCTAATCAATATGGCGCTGGGACCACTCGTTCTCCATAAGGACCAAGCCATACTTCAAAATCAAAAGTTTCAAGTAAATCAACAATGCTTCAAAAAAAAAAAAAAATCAAAGGATTCAAGATTAAGCAGTTAGGTTTAAAAGGTGAAACCTTAAAACTCTTTAGAAGAAAATACAAGCAAATATATTTATGACCTTGCAGAAGAAAGAATTTTTTAACCAAGAGACAATCAGCAGAAACTCTGAAAGGAAAAGACTGATGCATTCAATGACATGAAAACGAAGGACTTCTTTGCCTCACGACTCCTATAAAGGAGTGACCAGGCAAGACACAGATTGGGGGAACATATTTGCTATAAATAATCTGCAGAAGATTAGTATTCATAATACATAAAGAACTCCTACACGTCCACTTGAGAAGACCACATGATTATAGAAAAACGGGTGAAAGACTCCAACAGGCATTTCAAAGAAAAGGAAGTCTAAGTTACAAATTAAACAAAGGGAAGCAGCTCACTCAGCGGTCATCAGGGATATAAAATTAAAACCAGAACTGGTATCTCGTAGTGTAACCAAGCGGGACCCTATGGGGCCTTCCCAGACAGGTCTCCCCCGCCTCCTCCTGCCCCATGTCCTCCACCTGCCTTTTGTCTGTAGAAAAACTTTAGTCAAAGATTACATTTAATCAGAGAAGTGAGAAAATGCAGAAAGAAAAGGAAACAGTCAAGCAAGACAAAATAATAATATTTAGGCCATTAAACAAAGTCAAGGACCTTTAGTTCCTCCTCAAGGGCTATAGATCATATTCTGAGCCATGTCCTTTGAGCTGTTTTGCAGATACTGAAACCCCACCAGGTGGGAGAAGTTAACTGCATGCTGCCCACCAGCATGGACACCCCAGACCGGTTGGAACCAGAAGGTTGAAGATGTGGACTGCCAATGACCTCACCACCAACCAATCAGAAGGTCCACGAGCTGACCACACACCCACAGACCCCCTCCCTCACTCTGTCTTTAAAAACCCTCCCCTGAAAGCCATCAGGGAGTTTGGGTCTTTTGAGTACTAACTGCCTGGACTCCTTGCTTGGTGTCTGCAATAAACACTGCACTTTCCTTCACCACAATCCAGTGTCAGTAGATTGGTTTTACTTCACGTGGGTGAGGGGACCCAAGTGTGGTTTGGTAACAATAGTAGCAAAAGCTGAGCACAGACATGGAAACATGGGAACACTCATACTCTGCCTGTAGATGTGCTATGGCTACTTGGAAATACCATGTGGCATGACTAAGTAAAGATGAGGAAATGCATATGACTCAGTAATTCCACAAATTACTTACCCTGGAAAGACTTTTACAAATGTGTACTAGGAAAAAAAGACGGGAAGCCCTCCAAATGGTTATCGGAGGGAAAAAAAAAGTAAGTAAACCACGTGATATTCAGATGGTGGAATAATATACAGCAAAGAAAATGAATAAAACACAGCTAAGTACATCAACAACATAATTCTCAGAAACAGTGTTGAAGGAAATAGGCATGTTGGAGGAGAAGACATGTAACCCAATGCCATTTATATAAAGATCAAAAACAAGCAAACAACATAATTTACAGTTTATAGATGAGACCCATAACAAAACTACTCATAAAACAAAATAACGGGGAATTTCCTGGCTGTCCAGCAGTTAGGACTTGGTGCTTTCACTGTTGAGGGCCTGGGTTCAATCCCTGGTTGGGGAACTAAGATCTCCCAAACCTCGTGGTATGGCCAAAAACAAAAACAAACAAACAAAAACAAATTAATGAGGAACATACATTCAGGGTATTTTAACTGTGAGGGCTTTGGAGGGACACACAAGAAGCTTATAACATATGGGATGTGTGTCTTGCTTTATGCTGCATTGTACATGCATATTCATATTATTATTTTTTAACTCTGCAAAATATTATATACTCATGCATGCGTGAAAGGAAAAGAAAATAATTCTATCGACTGGTTTATTTACACTCTGTGGTGAGAATTTATCGGTGATTTTGTAACTGCAGCAAGTCAATCAGAATTTCAGACCCAGGAGAGACCAGAAATAGAGAAATATGCATGGAGGAAAAAAACCTCAAAGTCACAATTAGTGGTAGAATAGGTTAAGAACCAGCTTTTTTTCTCTCCTTCTCTCTCGTTTTACTAAGCAATATATCCCATATATGACAGGACATATTTCCAATATGTTGACCTTAATCTTTCTCTAGGAAAGACGTCAACTAGACTTCATGTATGCAAAGCTAGTCTAGAAGTATCTTGCCCTTTTTAAAATGAAAATAATGATTTGTTCATTTTAGAAGTATATGTTCTCATTCTTTTTATGTATTTATAAAATAACCCCCAATTGAACCAATCACCAACAGAAGGCATCTTATCTGGTTTTGGTGAGATGTGAGCATCTTGACTATTAAAGCAAGTACATATGCTTTGAATATGAATATGAACATGATTTTAAAGTGATAATTGAAAGATTTGTTAATTCTTATTACTTCCTTGTAAAGGCTCAGGGTCGAAAATTGATTTTCAAGAGTAAAAATAGTAACAAGTGAATTCATTGCTACCACATTTTGCCCCCATCACCCAAGCTGGTGGTTCCCTTTCTCAATATTAAAAAATATATATATACACATTTCTGTTCAATCCTGCTGGGCCCTAATTCGGACGTTATCTCTGCCTTTCTTTTCTTTTTTTCCAAATGCGGTCTGTCACCACATCCTGTTGACTGTGCTCTTATCAGGTCCTTCAAACTGGAACCTTTCTCTCCTTATCTCTCTCATCAATCTCCCATCCAGGACTGCGCGGGGCTTGTACCTGTGTGCTCACCACAGCCTTCCTCTGGGTTTCTGTTTGGACCGTCACACGCCCTGACTGTGGCAGACGGAATTATTTTTCTTAGATAGTATGATATGCTCATGCAACAACTCACACAAATTTTCTTGTTCTGCGGGAGGAAACCCGTCCACGGGGCATCCATTTCTAGACCCTTCCAGACCAAGGTACATGCTCCCCCATGCCGTGGCGGCCCATATTTACCATCTGGCCCTTCACAGGAGGAGTGTGTCAACCCTCGGTGTGGACAAACCCCGTTCTTGTCCTCAGAGGGGTCGCCACGTGAGGATGGAGAGAGATGAACGCATGCTTATAACCTATTGTGAGACCTACTAGGGTGAGGGCAGAGCAGAGTAATAATGTTGCATTCAGAGAACTTCTGGAATGAAATCTGACACAGGATGTGGTGGATGGCACCTCAGCCACTCAACAACCCTGGAATGAATAAATGCACCACGCATTTCAGACACCACAAAGAACTCCGATACGTGATCCCAATCGTTCATTCCCCCTTGAATACCACCGCTTGGAGTTTTGTCTTTTTTTTTTTCTTTTAATTAATTTATTTATTTTTTGGCTGCGTTGGGTCTTTGTTGCTGCACGTGGGCTTTCTCTGGTTGCAGCGAGCGGGGGCTACTCTTCATTGCGGTGCGTGGGCTTCTCATTGCAGTGGCTTCTCTTGTGGAGCACGGGCTCTAGGTGTGCGGGCTCAGTAGTTGCGGCTCACGGGCTCCAGACAGCAGGCTCAGTAGTTGTGGCGCACAGGCTTAGCTGCTCTGCGGCATGTGGGATCTTCCTGGACCACGGCTCGAACTCGTGTCGCCTGCATTGGCAGGTGGATTCTTAACCACTGCACCCCCAGGGAAGTCCCTGAGTTTTGTCTTTTTCTCACTTTTTCTAAACCTATTATTTTTTTCGTCAAGTGATTTGTGGGCACTTCAGAGAACGGATTTTTTTTTTTTTTTTTAATCTTAATTCGGTAAAACGTTACTAAGGGCTTATGATGTGTGGGGGGTATAAGGGTCTGGGTTGGTCTTAAAGATGCAAACAGGTGAGGTGCTTTGTATTTGTCAGGTAGGGCTGCAATAACAGAATACCATGGGTTGGGGGCTCCAGTAACAGAAATTACTGTTTCCCAGCCCTGGAGGCTGGACATCCCAAATCAAGGTGTGGGCAGGGCTGGTTTCTCCTGGGGCCCCTTGCCGTGGCGTGTGGACAGCCGTCTTCTCCCTGTGTCCTCAGCTTGCCAATTCTCTGCACATGCCAGTAGACAGAGAGGGAGAGAGACATACAGAGAGAGACAGAGAACTGTGGTGTCTCTTCCTCTCCTTACAAAGGCACAGCCCTGTGAGGTTAGGGTGCCACCCTGATGCCCTCATTGAACCTTAATTACTTCCCTAAAGTTCCTGTCTCCAAATATGTCCTCAGAGGGGTTACAGGAAGACACAGTTCTGTTCATAACAGCCTTACTCAGAATTGCATGCTGATTCCATGGGACCTAACAGTTCCTTCCTTCTTTCCTTCCTTCCTTCTTTCCTTCCTTCCTTCTTTCCTTCCTTCCTTCCTTCTTTCCTTCCTTCCTTCCTCCATCCCTCCCTCCCTTCCTTCCCTCCTTCCTTCCTTCCTGAAGAAAAATTCAAATATATATTACATCACTCATTATTACTAATAATGGACCCTATGGGAGAAAATTACCACAACTCTATAAAGATAACTAGTAAGTCACTTATTTTCTTCTCCTCTTGTTGCCAAACACAACGAATTGGTCTTGGCTTGTGAATTTGTGATGCACGTGATTTTCATGCTTCTCGTGGTCAATGGTTCTAAATGTCTCACTTCATTTTTCTCAGGGATAAATAGGCTAGGAACGTATGGAACAATCAGATGATTTTATTCCTTGCTTTTGAGTGAAGGTCACTGGGGGCCTTTGCCTGGGAGTCTGAGGGAGACCCTGAGAAAACAGAGCAAGGCCTACATACTGTTCATTTTTCCTATATCCCCAGAAGGGGTGGGGGAATGAAATATTTCAAGGTAATGAGCACAAAAATGGGACAGCCCCAAGCCTCAGGAAGGTAGCCACGATTCCCTGCCTTACTGAGCGTGGCCAGATGTATGGAGCAGTCATCCAGGCTTAGACATTTCCCTTCTTTGGGGTGAGTTAAGGATTGTAGGTGGAAGTCCAACTGGATGATCTTAAACGCCAGTTTCCCGTTCAAAGAATCGTGTTCCAGTGACTGCATCTGTCCCCGTGTGGTGGACGCCCCCCTGGAAGGGCAGGTTGCAAGACAGGGAGATACAGACTTTCCCCGCAGGTGCCCCGTGCAGGAGGGCCCATCCCCGAGCTCATCCTGGGCACAGCCCAGATGCCCGCCAGCCGAGCACCCAGACCTGCCCAGGAGGCGGTCCTCTGCTCCCGGGCTCTGCACAGCTACTGCGTGCAGGTACATCCAGCCCGCAGGGACCCCCCCCGCCCCCTCTATTCCCTCTGGACGTTTTTCCCGAGAGAGACAATCTGCGCCTGTTTTGGACACGAATGCCACCTCCCTCAGTTCGTAGCTAAGCCAGTCTGGGCTCGTGTCGCTAAGAGATGGCATGGAATCATCTCCGCTTGTCGGTTAAAGGCTGCAAAGCAGGAAGAGAGTCTGATGTGAAGTTTGGATCAAGCCTGTGTAGCCTCAGCTCTGGATTCCCTGGGGCCTGTCATTTGAAGGCTGATGTGTTCGCTTCATCTTCTGGGCCTTCCTGCTAATGTTCTGTGTTTTGATCTGGTTCCCGTTGATTACTTTTTATGACTTAGAGACAAGGCTCAGTGAAAAGAGATTCAGCCAAATGTATCTGGTTTTGTAATAGCTCCAGCACATGGTGAGGAATAGAAGGGAAATAGAAATAAGGGAATAGAGTGGGATTTTTAGATTTCCTATAAATTTTGTTCCTACAAACTCACATTGTTTTACACACACACACACACACACACACACCATCCATCCACCCATCCATCTACCCAACCATCCGTCCATCCATCCATTCATCTACCGTCAATCCATCCATCCATCCATCCATCCATCTTTTATTCTCTGTTTCTCTTTGTGTATTTTGAGGCCAAAATTGAATTTAATACTCCTTTTCTTCTGCCTTCCAGGGAAGGTGGAGATAGTTTACAATGGAGAAATGCAAACACTTTTTCTCTCAGCTGAAGCATCCATTTGTAAATAGCCTTTGGCCCCCTGAAGTTCTTCTCCTTCACTGATTCTGAAAATCCATCCTGCTCTCCACAAGGCACATGTCCAGGCCCTCCTCAGACCCAGAAGAACGCCAAGATTTCTATTTAAGGAGCGTCCCTCTTCTTCAAAGGTGGCTGTGGTTATAAATAGCAGCATTTTAAAAAATTGAATGTTTATGTTTTCATCAGACTGTCAAGGTTAGGAAAACTGGCCTTCAAATCCAACCACCCTGGAGTTGGATTCTGGCTATGCCTACATAACAAACTCATGTGATTGTTGTGAAACCAGCACAAGATATTTCATGTAAAGAGCTTATTATAATGTTTGGCATTTAGTGAGGAACCAATAATAAGCATTGCTTAACAATAACAATGATAATAGATCGTCTTATCTTTTGTATACTGAATAATAATAATAAATTTAATGTTTGGTACACTGCTTAATAATAATAAGGAAAACTTCTTATGTTTGGTCATTAGTAAATAACAGTAGTTTAATTCAGATTTATAAATAAATTTAATGATAACATTTATTACTATTTTATATATTTGTAATAGTTCTATGTGCCTAACATAAACCAATCCTGTTTTGCTGGGTGTTGCAGAATATGGCATCAGTTTTGGTAGGTATGGGAAAAGAATATTGAAAAAAAATGATTTCTCCATTTGCATGAAGAGTCATGAAAATGTTAAATTTTACCATCCGTGATCATGCCCCAGCTGACTGAGTACACCATTACTCAGATCCTGTGAGCTGCTTGGTGATTTTCTGTTTTTAAAAAATTTCAGCATCTAAGTAAGTAAATCTACTTTGTGTTACGCAACTCTGGATGTTATTTGTAATTAAGCTGTCATCTGTTTTCCCAATATTTATGTCCCTTTCATATCACTAAAACCCATATTTGGCTTGTTTGTGGAAATAAAGAACACTGGCTAAGGAGTTTCCAATAATTTTAGATAAATACTCTGGTTTATCAAAAGATTTTGTCATTCTTAGAAAAAAATAATTTTATAAACAGATCTCTAAAAACATATATAGAAAACAGCGTGCAATATGCCCTAATGAAATGGAAGGACATTGTGTGCTAAGCACATTTTCTTTTAAAGTTCATAGAGACTTTAATATTTTAAAAAGTGGATGATATTGAGAAACACCAACATTTGCAGAACCCTAAATAATGTATTTGCTATGAGATGTCTCCTTTTAGGATGTCAGTTCATTTCGACATTGCTGTCAAACTTCTGAGCATCCAATATTTTTTTTCCCTTTACTGAGGTATAATTGACATGTAACATTATGTTAGTTTCAGGTGTCCAGCATAATGACTTGGTATATGTATATCCTGAGAAATGGCACCACAATAACTGTAGGTAACTTCTGTCATCACTACACAGAGCTACAATTCTTTTCTTGTCATAATCCAATATGTCCTTTTTTATTGAAGTATAGTTGATTTACAATGTTGTACTAATTTCTGCTGTACAGCAAAGTGATTCAGTTATACATATATATATACATTCTTTTTATATTCTTGCCCATGATGGTTTATTACAGGATATTGACTGTAGTTCCCCGTGCTCTACAGTAGGTCCTTATTGTTTATCCATCCTATATATAATAGTTTGCATCTGCTAACCCCAAACTCCCACTCCATCCCTCCCCCACCCCCTCCCCCTTGGCAACCACAAGTCTGTTCTCTCTGTGAGTCTGTTTCTGTTTTGTATATAAGTGCATTTGTGTCATATTTTAGATTCCACATATAAGTGATATCATATGGTATTTGTCTTTCTCTGTCTGGCTGACTTCACTTAGTATGATCATCTCTAGGTCCATCCATGTTGCTGCAAATGGCATTATTTCATTCTTTTTGATGGCTGAGAAGTATCCTATTGTGTATTTCTACCACATCTTCTTTATCCATTCATCTGTCAATTGACACTTAGGTTGCTTCCACATCCTGGCTATTGTAAATAGTGCTGCTATGAACACTGGGGTGCATGCATCTTTTCGAATCAGAGTTTTCTCTGGATATATGCCCAGGAGTGGGATTGCTGGATCATATGGTAGCTCTTCTTTTAGTTTTTTGGGGAACCGCCATACTGTTCTCCATAGTGGGATAAGCCAATATGTTGATTTCAACACTGAAGGAGTTATGAGGGGCAAATGGAGGGGGCAACTCGTAACTTAAATTTGCAGAGCAAGAGGTTTATTTTATTTCTTTTCATCTTTATTTTTAAGCTTTATTCTATTTTTAAAAACTAATAGAGTTTATTTTTTAGAGGAGTTTCAGGTTTACAGAAAAAGGGAGCAGGAAGTAGAGAGAGTTCCTATACACCCTCTTTCTTCCCACTCACGCACAATATCTCATATTTTTAAAATTTCGTTTGTTGAGATAGAGTTGATTTACAATATTGTGTTCATGTCTGCTGCACAGCAAAGTGATTCGGTTATACAGATATATATAAATATATATACACATATTCTTTTCCATATTTTTTTCCGTGATGGTTTATCACAGGATATTGACTATAGTTCCCTGTCCTGTACCACAGGACCTTGTTGTTTATCCATCTTACATATAATAATTTGCATCTGATAATCCCAAACTCCCAATCCATCCCTCCCCCAACCCCTGCTTGGCAACCACAAGTGTGTTCCCTATAACATTTCATACCTTTAACATCTTGCATTCGTGTGGTTCATTTGTTATAACTGATGAACCAATACTGCTACATTATTATTAACTGAAATCTGAGTTTACATTAAGGCTCACTCTTTGTAGCGCATATGCTGGAGGTTCTGACAAATGGATGATGACATCATCTACCATCACGGCATCATACCGAATCATTTCAGTGTCCTAAAATCCCTCCGTCCCCAAGACCCCTGGCCACCCCTGATCTTTGACTTGCTCTGTGACTTTGTGTTTTGATGGTTTTACATTTTTAATCTATACCAATTGGAAAGTCAATTGGAATTACTTGGTTCCAGCGTGGTACATCGGTGGCGTATCTATACCCCAATGACTATTTTCCCATAACTCTCCAACAAAGGAGACTATAAAATACACAGTGCCTACCACAGCCCATTTTCATTCATTTCCCTGCATTTGTAGGGATGGGACAGTCCGTCTCACTGAGCCAGACCATGGGCTCTCAGCCCACTACGGGCATCTTTGCCAACGTGGCAGATGGAAATACTGGCTAATGCACAAGCCCTGCTGTTTCAGGGTCTGTGGGTGGGGCTGCCACCTGCCTACGATATATGGAAATTATATGTGATTCATGAACGCAGTCAGGATAAATATGCTGAAGCAAATGGTTGATGGATTTGTGTTTCATACCCGCTTCTTTTGACCACGGTTCCGGACAAGGCAGGCATGTAGTGTGCCACTCCTTTTTCTTTTTTTAAATCGAAGAGACTTTCACATTATATGTAATTAACCACTGTAAAGGGTACAGTTCACTGGCATTTAGTAAGCTCATGACACGGTACCACTGTCCCCTCTATGGAGTGCGAAAGCAATTTCATCCCCCCAAAGAAGACATCCATCACACCCATGGACCACTCACTCCCCATCCCCCTTCCTGCAGCCCATGGCAACCACTGATCTGCTTTCTGTCTTGATGGATGTAACAACAGAATTCAATTTCTTTTTGGAACCATTAACCATCGACGAGTTACAAGATGATGACCGTTTCTCTATCTGGTACTCACTGTATAGATGGCAAAAATGGATATCATATACCTGATACATATTTGCATTAGAAACTGGCTTATAGGGATAGCGAAATTGTCAGATGGGGTTATTTGCTGGGGTCTCGATGTGGATTAGCTAATCTTACCAACACTTGAATCTCACAGTCTTTTGGTCATGTTTTCAGCTCACACGAAGATATTCAAGCTCAGATAGAATCAAACAAGTTTGTTTTTTTGTTTGTTTGTTTGGTCGTGCCGCGAGGCTTGTGGGATCTTAGTTCCCCGAGCAGGGATTGAACCCGGGCCCCTGGCAGTGAAAGCACCGAGTCCTAACCATTGGACCGCCAGGGAATTCCTTCAAACAAGTTTTTTCTATAACTTATTAGTGCACAAGCATAGTATGATTGAGATCAGCATGTAGACACACTTACTATAGATAAGCACCCATCCTTGGGGTGACTTGGTTGAAATTACAAATTTAAGGGGTACACCCACAGCCCCGAGAGTCACGGGGCCAGGGATAGACTGGAAGAATCGATCATTTTGATCGAGTCAGCTGATAAAAGTCACGTGCTTCCCTGGAGCTGATTTGGTGGTTCCCACCATTGGGGAGATCATTGCCTGAGTCCCAAGAAGGGATGACTGGGCAGGTTCTGGCTCACGTTCCTTTACTGATGCCGGCAGCACAGGGTGTCAAGAATAACCACGGAGGTATTCGTATGGATATCTGTACTTCAATACGAATATTTGCGCTCAAAACTAGAGAGGAAACATGTTTGCTTGGAGAGAAAGGTATAAGCCTTACAGGACAGTACAGATTCTGGGCAGTTGAGTGCCTGACTTCTGGATCTGAGAAAGTAAGATGTCACTGTACTTGGGGTCTTCCACTGGCAGAAGCCCCTGAGGATAGGGATGATTTTGGGGGTTAGATAATCTGTCTCTTGGCCGTGTTGAGATAGTCTTCAAGGTGCCCATGGATTGCTACCTTCTCTCTCCCCTCACAGACTCTTCTAAATTAGTGGTTTAAAGTATGGAGTTTCCTTAAAAAACTAACAACAGAGCTACAATATGATCCAGCAATCCCACTCCTGGGCATATACCCTGAGAAAACCATAATTCGAAAAGATACGTGCACCCCCAATGTTCACAGCCGTGCTATTTACAGTCGTCAAGACATGGAAACAACCTAAATGTCCGTTGACAGCTGAATGGCTAAAGAAGATGTGGTACGTATATACAATGGAATATTACTCAGCCATAAAAAAGAATGAAGTAATGCCATTTGCAGCAACATGGGTGGACCGAGAGATGATCATACTAAGTGAAGTAAGTCAGACAGAGAAAGGCAAATATCGTATGATATCGCTTATATGTGGAATCTAAAAAAATGGTAAAAATGAACCTATTTACAAAACAGAAATAGACTCACAGATGTAGAAAACAAACATACAGTTACCAGGGGGGAAGGGGGGGAGGGATAAATTGGGAGATTGGGATTGATACATACACACTACTATATATAAAATAGATAACTAATAAGGACCTACTGTATAGCACAGGGAACTCTACTCAATACTTTGTAATGACCTAAATGGGAAAAGACTCTAAAAAAGAGTGGATATATATATGTATATGTATAACTGATTCACTTTGCTGTACACCTGAAACACCTGAAACAACATTGTAAGTCAACTATACTCCAATAAATAAATTAAATAAATAAATACTATAAAATCTGCTACAAAACCACAAACCACAAAAAAAAGTTTTTTTAATTCAAAAAAAAAAAACTAGTGGTTTAAAAAGAAGAGTATGCACTCCCCCATTGAGGAAGAAAGACGATTTATTTGGGTATGGAAAAATATGATAATTTCTATTTATTTTATTTACTAAACGGGAGAAAATAAACCTTACGAATATGTAATATGTTGACAGGTATATTTGCATACATACTGAGTGTGTGCTTAAAAGTTTTAAAATGTTGAGCATAATCCAAAGAACAAATGTCACCACCCTTGCTCCAGACTTTGGATTTCACGTCCTCACTTCCTTTTTCTCTCAGAAAACAGTCGACATTTTTTATTTTTGGTAACCTCCTAACCCCACCCACATGCCTGTTTCACCACGCAGGATTTTTGTACTTCCATATTTTCGTTTCAGGGAGGCTTTTTGGTTTTTTGTTGTTGTTGTTTTAATTAATTAATTAATTTATTTATTTTTAGTTTTGGCTGCGTTGGGTCTTCGTTGCTGCGCACAGGCTTTCTCTAGTTGCGGCGAGGTGGGGCTACTCTTCGTTGTGGTGTGCGGGCTTCTCATTGCGGTGGCTTCTCTTGTTGTGGAGCACGGGCTCTAGGCGTGCGGGCTTCAGTAGTTGTGGCATGTGGGCTTCAGTAGTTGTGGCTCGCGGGCTCTAGAGCGCAGGCTCAGTAGTTGTGGCGCACGGGCTTAGCAGCTCTGTGGCATGTGGGATCTTCCCGGACCAGGGCTCGAACCCGTGTCCCCTGAATTAGGCAGGCGGATTCTTAACCACTGCGCCACCAGGGAAGCCCCTCAGGGAGGTTTTTTGGAGAAATGAGAGTCAGACTTACAACCCGCCCTGACCTGTCTCTGCAGCGTCTTTACAGCCTCAGAGCCCGTCACTTTTTGACTGGTTATCTGGGACGTTTCCTGGAATCTTTCACTTTAATTTCATGGAAGAAAGAAAACCCAAGAAGGCACGAGAGTGATTTACATTAATTAGTATCATGATGCTTTCACCACTGCAGTTGCATCACTGTGGATTTTTTCAAAACAGGAGTAACAACGTGCAATTGATTTGCACAAAGAGAAAAGTCTACAACATGAGCCTTCTTCCAGGGACGGAAGGACCAGGTTCCTGTACAGTCCTGGAAGCAGGGACGGAGACGGGGTGTAGTTCTGGGGGAGCGTCAGGCTAGCCCAGGACCTCCTACTGCCGACCTGCTGAGCAGAGACCCTGGAGGAGCTATGGCTGAGACCCTCCTCACACACCATCCTGCCTCCTCTGGTGTGTTGGTGTCATTCATTTGTTCATATCCTACTCAGACGTGTGGAGAAAATGCAGATCATCTGATTTTCCCAGAGGCAGGTGTTGTGGTGGTGTGTGTGTGTGTCTGCGTGCATTCATGTGCACATGTGTGGCATGTGTCTGCACGCATGTGATGCACACGTCTGGCGTGGATGTGTGCACACGCCTGTATGTGCGTGCACGTGTGCACTGTGCTGGGTTTAGCATGTATGTGGTGTGTGTGCATTTTGCACATGTGGCACGCACACACACGTGACATGCCTTGTGCGCTTGTGCAGCACGTGTTTAGCACATATATGTGCACCCATGTGTGTGGCACGCATATGCTTGCATGCGGATGTGTGGTGCGTGCACACATGCGTGTGCAGTGTCTGTGTGTATGTGTATGCCTGCAGGTATGTGCTAATTGGAGGCTGATCCCAGATGCGTGAGGGAATTAGAATTGGTCAGATGCAGTTATTTTGGTCCAACGTAAGACTTGACACCACCCCTTCAGGAAAATGCTGTCTTTATGACTTTCCCCACATCTCCCATGCCCGCGGGACATCCAGGCTCTGCGAGGGGTGATGGGCCTTCCAGGAGGCGTTGCACAGGGGCCAGCTTGGCGGGCACTGGCCACTGCTGTCCCAAGGCCTCTGGTCCCCGGTCCCGACTCCCCAGGAGCTGCTGGCCCTCGTAGCCGACGTCAGGGGCTTGCGAGCTGCACGGTCCGGCCGAAGGCAGGTGGTACTTCTGGCTCCAAGTGTCCCAGAGACACTGCGCCACCTTCCACCCCATCCTAAGGCCGTCTGTCAAGCCCCATGACCTGGCCATGGGCTCATATTGCTGTCCCCGCCAGTGGTCTCAGGCTCTCCCACTAGCTCGTCCATCACCATCTGTGCCGTGAGGCTGGGATGAGGGCACAAGTGTAGCCTCTCTGTGACAAGCAGGTCTGACCATCACAGGGCAGACGGGAGCTGGGAATAAACCCCACCCCAGCGCTTCTCTCCGGGAGCCGAGGGACAGCTTGCTGCTCTGAAGGTGGCTGCCCCGTGGGAGACAGTCTCCTTTTTGCAGAACCAGTCTCTGCAGGAGCCAGAGCGTCAGGGACCAAAGCATAGCTCATCCTGGAGGGAAAAATGGCAAAGCAGAGAAAGCAAGTCGTCTGCAGCCACATGAACTTAAGACTATAATCCTGGCTAGTTGACGGTCCTCTTGCTGCCGTGGTTTCCTCATCCATGCAAAGCAGGGTGGTGGGGTTAACGTCACAGGCATAGGAGTCCAGCGAGGGGGCCCTCAGGCCTCGTCCGTATCCTATAACCACGGAAGACGCTGGTGGCCGAGTGTGTGGGGAACACTGGGTCTCGGAGAACAGGAATACGTCACGGGGGTCCCAGGGACTCGCCTGTTCTACAGCCAAGTCTAGACGACTTTGCCTCCAGGGGATGCTTGGCAATGTCTGGAGGTCACATCTGTGCAGGTGAGGGCTACGGTCATGTGGTAGATGGAGACCAGGGATGCTCCTCAACCTCTCACAGCGCACGGGACAGCGGCCACCACGGAGACCAATCCAGCCCTAAATGTCAGTAGTGCCGAGGCTGAGAAGACTGGCCTTTGCATGAGAGATTCGATCTATCCATATATCTAAGTATCTATCATCTATCTATCATCTGTGTATCTATCTATCATAGATCAACATCTATCTACTATCTATCAATCTATCTATATCTGTCTATCCACCCATTTATCATCTATCTACTATATCTATCATCTATCTATGTATCTATCTACCTTCTATTATTATCTACTTCTATATCTAATCTCTCTCTGTTTATATCTATCTACATATGGCTGATTTAGATTCAGTCAGTTTCCTCTCTATTTATACTCTTACATTCTTTTATATATTTATATGTCCTCCATCTATGTATTATAAACATATATATGTATCTGAAGCAACGATAAAAATATCTGTGTATACGCATGCTCATGTTTATATGGGTACACATACACACACATTCTTTTATCTGTAGATATGTATTTTACATGTGCATGCACATAAAAGTATGTGTATATATGTGTTATATTTGTGTCTATACAGATAAAAGAATATATATTTTATACACAGACACACACAGCTTATACGTCGGATTCTTAACCACTGCGCCACCAGGGAAGTCCCGGTACCGGAGACCTTGATGGTTAAAATCCAAGGTTCTAGAATGGAGAGCTGTAAGAGCAGCTCAGGAGATGCTTCAAGAAGAGTCGCCCCCATTTGCTGACTGACAGGCGAGTCCTCATCAGAGCTATCACTTCGTCCTGAGGCTGCTGACCTGCTGGGCAAGGCAGTGGGTGGGCTGGGCTGATGGAATTGCTTTCAGCTCAAGCCAGGAAGACGCCTGTCACGGATGATTCCTTTAATGGAGCTAAGATGGGTTGTCCATTTGTGCATTTGCAATTTCTCCTCTTACCCTAGCATTAAAGCTTCTGGAATCCAAAAGTAATCTTTTTCTTTTCTTTTTTTTAAGACATCCTTCAACAGTGGCTTCATTATAGAAAAAAAAAAAAGACTGATGCAAATCAGTAGCGGAAGAATCAGGAAGTTACCGTATCTGCGAATTTCCAAGGGTCTCGTTAGGTGGGACCTCTGCATTGGTTCAGATTTTGTATGTACTTTTTAAATGTAATTTTTATTTTACATTGGATTATAGTTGATTTACACTGTTGTGTTAGTTTCAGGTGTATAGCAAAGTGATTCAGTGATACATATACATATATCCATTCTTTTTGTATGTATTTTAAGAAGCGGAGGCCAAGCACAGACAAGACTCCCTTTGATGGGTTTGACTTTAATTGCTGCGTACAAAATGCTCAGAGCTGGAATTTCAATCGCTGGTAATGGCCAGGGTGTTGTTCTGGAAGACTCCTGAGAAGCTGAGGTCACTAATGCAGAAGCCAAAGAGAATAGCAAAGCTCATCCCTGAAGGTCTCCAGAACCTTCCTCATTAAGAATTTAGATAGATTTGTAGTCAAGCTCTGGTGTAGAGGCAGAGGTACCCGCTTTGAAAGTGAAATGGAAAATTTAACTGCGTATTTGGGAAAAGGATGCTCTAAATGAGGTTCCATTGCATCACATATAAGCTGCAAGCTCGCAGTAAACTCTTAGAAATGGCCACATTGCTCTATTTCAAGTGTCAGCAGGCTATGAACCGCGGGCCAAATCTCGCCCACCGTCAGCTTTTATAAATAAAGTTTCATTGGAACACAGCCACATACATTCATTTGCACATGGGTACTATCTATGGCTGTTCCCTGCTACGACGACAGAGTTGGATAGTTTCGAAGGAGTTTGTATGGCCTACAAAGCCCAAAGTATTTATTCTCTCTTTTTTTACAGAAGACATTTGCCAACATTTCTCTACTTGATAAACTTTGCTGCCTTTCAGACAGAACCCTCATGTTCCCATGGCTTTGGAGATTAAAAATGATCACTTTTTGTATATAAAGTTTGAGTAGGTCTTCACCTTTTTGCCCAATACTTTCCACATCCACAGAGCTGCAATGAGATACTGTTATAATGCAGTGGTTGAATGCCATGAAAGATGGTAAGTGTAACTTAAAGACTGAGTCATTTTAGCGTTCACTGCAGGGGGAAATAACTAGAATATCCATTAATTTTATCAATACGCAGGCTTAGTTTCCCAAATCAGCCTCTTTAAGTAGGAGCTTTCCTACTACACGACATTAAAGAGTCACAATGCTTGGGCTGCTTAAATGTGTTATCAATTTCTCAAGTCTTAAATCTCTCATAATACAGTGATCGTTTTCCTAGGTGCCCTTGCCTTGGCTGAAAAGTTTCAAGTCCCTACCTGTGACCCACCGGTCTTAAGAACCAAAGTAGAAATCAGAGCATGACTGTAGAAATTGTTCTTTATCTCCTGCAGTGAGCATCAGACTATCAATTATATTCGTAATTACAGGTTTCATACAGCATGTAAATAATGCACAGGCTGTCCTCGTCAAGCAAACCTTAAGTACTTTTCATCGAGAGTTTCCTGTAAGTCATTTGAAATCAAAACACTCTTTAGACACCATCTCAAATCACCTAACAGCGTTTCAACGGTCGTTTCGGTAATCAGAAAGAAACCGCAGTCAACAGGCTTACCCACAAATACAGCAGAAAATGAATGTGTTGGCAGCCAATGGGTTTTATATTACGGGGTTATAATCATGCAGCTTAGTCTGCGTCTGAAAACCTAAATCAGCCCACGGGTTTTCTTCCAAATGCGGTGTAGACTAAGGGGTGCTGGGAGGAGAGCCCTGCACGGGAATACATGGCAGCCTCAAGTTTTGTGATTTGAGAATGACTGTAAAAAGGAACGAGTTTCGAAAGTTTGGGAAGGACACAGGGAAACTCCAGGCAAGAATGCAAAAATCTGGGTCTTGAAGGAGCAGGAGGGAAGAGCTACCAGAATCTTGAGGCTTAGAGGGCTTTGTGGGAAGGGGTACCTTGCACGGGGGTGGATGCGGTCAGCCTCCCTCTTCTTTTTCCCTCCTCGCTTCTACTGGTGTACCCACCCCTCTGATTGACTGGAAACCAGCGGGTAAGGTAATCTTTTCATGCTATCCATCCAAGTCACTCTCTGGGAACTTGGATCAGGGTGGAGGAAGCTAAACTGAGTCACAGTGGATCAGGAGGGCAGGAGATACTCAGCAAAGGTGATTAGACCCCCTTTTCACATGGATATCGCCTTTTGTTTGTTTTGGGTTTTTTAAAAATGTGTTATGTGTATTTATTATGAAATGATCACCACAATAAATCTAGTTAACATCCATCACCATACATAGTTACAAATTTTTTTTTTCTCGTGATAAGCACCTTTTTTTTTTTTCATGGAAAGACATTTTATTTTAAATATAGCAGTGTGTACATGTCAATCCCAAACTCCCAATCTATCCCTCCCCCCACCCTTTCCCCCTGGTAATCATAAATTCGTTCTCTAAGTCTGTGAGTCCGTTTCTGTTTTGTAAATAAGTTCATTTGTATCATCTTTTTTAGATTCCGCATATAAGCGATATCATACGATATCTGTCTTTCTCCATGTGACTTACTTCTGTTAGTATGATCATCTCCAGGTCCATCCATGTTGCTGCAAATGGCATTATCGCATTCTTTTTTTATGGCTGAGTAATATTCCATTGTATATATGTGCCACATCTTCTTTATCCATTCATCTGTTGATGGACTTTTAGGTTGCTTCCATGTCTTGGCTATTGTAAATAGCGCTTCTAGGAACACAGGGGTGCATGTATTTTCTGAATTAGAGTTTTGTCTGGATATATGCCCAGGAGTAGGATTGCTGGGTCATATGGTAACTCTATTTTTAGTTGTTTTAGGAACCTCCATCCTGTTCTCCATAGTGGTGGCACCAACCTACATTCCCACCAACAGTGCAGGAGGGTTCCCTTTTCTCCACACCCTCTGCAGCATTTGTCATTTGCTGGCTTTTTTGCTGCTGTTGTCCACTCATTTTTGCTTGTGTATGTCAAAGCAATCTCATGGTTGAGCTAGCTTCAGAAGTCAAAATTTTATGTCCTCTTTGGAAATGGTTAATAGTTAGTGACATTGGTTTCCACTTGTCTTGACAGTGTCTGCTTGAGGGTGGCTTCAAGCAGGCCTGAAGGCAGAATTTAGCTTTCTGAAAGCAATATTTGGTGGAAGCTTAGCTCTCTTTCACGTACTTGGAGAATGCAGCCAAGATGAGGGGTTTGGAATACGCAACAGCGGGATCATCTCTGCAAAGGTGGCCTGGGGGCAAAGGGATAGGTCTTCCAGCCAAGAAAAGATTCTCAAACGGAACTATCATCCTGGGTAAAAATAAAATACCAAATGCATGTCTGCCTTCAAGTGCAAACTCACATGATGTCTCTTTACTCACTGTATTTTGGTTTTTTTTAGATTAAAAAAATACTTCAATTTCCATTAAAAAATTGTGTATATTAAACGTATACAAAATGTATACAATGTTTTGATAAATAGCGTACATGTTTTGATATAATGTGTACATGTTTTGATACATAGTGAAACGAAGACCATTTTTGAGCTAATTAATACATCCAACTGCCCACAGACTTACCCGTTGTGTGTCTGGGGCAGGACAGAGCATGGGATTTAAGCTCTTCACGAATTCCTAGTATACAGTACAGTATTGTTAACCATAGTCACCATGCTGTACCTTCGATCCTCAGAACTTATTCAGCCTACATAACCGAAACTTTGTGTCCTTAAAGGAAACTCTGTATCCTTTAACCAACATCACCCATTTCCCCCAACCCCTCAGACCCTGGCCATCACCATTCTACTCTCTGCTTCTACGTATTTGACTTCTTTAGATTCCACATAAAAGTGGAATCATGCAGTGTTTGTCCTTCTGTATCTGGCTTAGTCCACTTATTCATTCAAGTTGTTGGAAATGGCCGAACTTCCTTCTTTCTTAAGGCTGAATAATACTGCATTATATATACACCCCATCATTTCATCCATCAACGCACCCTTAGAGTGTTTCCATATTGTGACTGTTGTGAACAATGCTACAATGAACAGCAGAGTGCGGATATGTCTTTGAGATCCAGATTTCATTTCCCTTGGGTATATACCCACCTCGATTCATTTAAAGCTAGGGACTGTCACCCCCTGTACAGTTAGGATAACCGCACCAGGTGAGGTCTGAGGCTAAGCCAGGCTGCAGGCACCATCAGCTAACCTGGGGAGGAAAGGTGCAAAGGAGGTCATACCCATGACCATACCCAATAACCCTCCAACCCCAAACGTCCTCACAGACAAGTTCAAGGCAGACGCATCATTTTCAAGATGATGCTTTACACTGGGAAGGCAATTTGTTTTGTCCCAGTCTTCTGCAAGAGCTCTTTTCTCTCTGCTAAGCACTTGCTCCGTACAGGCAGGCTCGGCTCACTAGACACACGGACAGCTCAGTCATGACCTCGAGAATGGCTTCCGCTCATTGCGGTTTCTGCTGTGCTTGAACATTAATGTGGTTCCAGAAACCAGACACCAAGCATGATGTGAACCTACTGACAAGAAAGTGACACCTAATATAGTGGTTCTCGAACCTCAGTGTGGGTCAGAAACACGCCGAGGGCTTGTGAAAACATAGTTTTTGAGTCGGTGGGTCTGGGGGTTCGTACGTGGCTTGGGGATTTGCATCTGGAAGAAGTTCCTAGGTTGTACTGATGTTGTTGGTCCAAGAACCCACCTTGAAAACCACTGCCTTAGAAGGTCTTGTGATTCTTTTTTAAGCACTATGATGGGATTATTAAATGAGCTCACGACTGGATTTTTGGTTCCCACCAATAATGAAAATATATTCATCTGTGATAGAAAAGTTTCCCGAACGAGAGTGTTTGAATATACTGAGGTTCTGTTTCCCGGCTGGCATGTTCTATCCAGCGTTGTGTACCACATGGTCGAAATTTAGAATCTGAGCTTTTGCATCTATCGATGGAAGAGTCATCCTGTAACCTGTGCAGCTGAGAGAATGATAAAACCCCAAGCTGTGCACAAGGGGTGATCCGCAGCTGAAGAATTTAATTGCTTCCTTGGAGGCATTAATTTCCGAGCTACGTCCATGTTTTTTTTGAAGCAACGGAAGCAGGTATGAGCTGATAGAGTCCGTTCAGATAACATGCTTCAGCCATGTCATCTATTTCCTGGAAGTCGGAAGATAAGAAATGTAGAAGGGATGAGAGGAGGTGGAGAAAATAAAGGACCTGAGGCTGCAGATACTGGTCTTCCGTTGGCTTTATTCGGAGGGGCTCAGACGTGTAAACTATGGTGACATTCAGAAAACGTTTCTCTTCTTTTTATGCATTGGGCATTCTGACTTGGGAATTAATGCTTGTTCTTTATGGATGTGTGTGTGATTAAATAGTCCCCTCTGAACACTTGGGTGAATTAAAAAGATTTGTCAGCAACTCATATTGATGTACAGGCATCAACGGAGGTAAAACACGGCACGCTCTCTGTGGATACTTTTCAGCAGGGAGTTGATGGGTCTTTTAGGGAGTTCTTGTAATGAGCAATTGAAAGCTTGCCTGGACCATCAAACGACCTGCCTTGTGGAAATAAATGAAGACGGAGGGATAGCAACAGCGTACAAAGCAGACAGTCACGCGTGCTTTTTCATCTCTCAAGGTTCAGGGTGAGTGTGAGGGTGGACGGTTTTGTTCTCAGGAGGTCACATGGATGCAACATCTGGCCCTAACCACACGCTTTCTACAAAGGAGACTCTCACGGTTATCCAGGTTCCTGGAAAAGCACAGGAGGTGGAGGCACTCTTCCAGAACCGCCCAGGGAGCGTCTGTGAAATGATGTTTGCTACAATCCTCTTCCTCCCCACTTCAGCTCAGAGGATGTTTACTGACGGCACGATACTTATAAAAATCAATCAAGTGCCTGATTATCTAGTACGCTCTTCCTTATCTATTATGTTCTTCCTTTTGAGGACCTTCCTTATCTCTACGACGCTTCCCTGTTGAGGGTGGCTGGAGTCTACTAAATGGATGAAAAATCACTTCTCTTGACATATGCTTTGAAAAACGCAGGAGAAATTAAATTTCTCCCTCGAATAAGCGGCGATCGATCAAACTGGCCTTCAACTCAATGCATCTCTGTAACTCCTATGAGAGAGCTGCCTCTACAATTATGCATTATAAGCAAGGAACAACCTTGGTTTTCCTGCTGTTCTGCTGAAAAAGAGAATGGCATTTGTACGAACCGGAAGGTATAACTTAGACACACATTTTAAATGAGATTAAAAAAATATTCATTGTACTTATCTTGGATTTCTCACCAAGATAATTTGTCCTTATTTTCCATATCTCCTTTCCCTGCTTATAAGAAGTCAACCAAGGGTCCCAGGGATAGGGAGACGTCCACTTGGTGGTTGGGTGTCAGTGAAAAGTAGATTCAGTTGCATATAAAAGAAAACCAGGGGGTGGGGGAGGGATAAATTAGGAGTTCAGGATTAACATATACCCACTACTATAATATAAAACAGATAACCAACAAGGGCCTACTGTATAGCACAGGGAACCCTACTCAATATTTTGTAATGACCTCTAGGGGAAAGGAATCTGAAAAAAATGCATATATATGTAATGTAGAGCTGAATCCCTTTGCTGTACACCAGAAACTAACACAACATTGTAAATCAACTACACTTCAATAAAATAAATAAATAAAACTTAGAAAAGACAAGAAAATCCCATGAGCTTCCGTAAGGCAGAGGTTTATTTTGGGGGCGCGCTGAAGGAGACAGACCAGGGTCTGTGTGCCAGTTACACCGTCGTCAGAGGCCAGGATACTTCTGTCTTTCTTGTCCAGACCTCTTGACTCTGTGCTTCCCATCTCACTGTCAACTCATGTTTCAAGACGGCGCCTCAAGCTTTAGTCATCGTGTCCAAGACGCTGGACGCGGAAGACCAAAGGTGCTCTACGTTCAGAAGCTTTCATGCAGGAGCCACCCCACAGCCTCTGCTCACATGTCATTAGAGACCCTGCAGTGCAAGGGGAGACCGTGGGTCTTAGTCTTTAAGCTAGGCCGACGGCCACCTAAAATAAAATTAGGCTTCAGATAATAGGGACAAAGGAGAAAGCGGATGTTAGGTAGGCCATTAGGAGTCCACCGCAGGGTAGAAAATGGACCAGGTAAAGCTCAGAGTGATGGCAGGCAGAGTGGACAAAGAGAGACAGAGACGGTTAAAGAATTTAGCAGTAAGAGGGGATGCACGGGGAGAAGTCCCTGGTGGCCCAGTGGTTAGGACTCGGTGCTCTCACTGCCGTGGCCTGGGTTCAATCCCTGGTTGGGGAATGAAGATCCTGCAAGCCGCTGGGCCACAAAAAAAAAAAAAGAGGGGCTGCAGGAAGAGAAAGGGGAAAAGTGTAACAGAGTTTTCCCACATCATCTTTCAGGACCCAGAATCCCACAGCCCACAGGACACTCTTTGGCTTGAAGCCATCCTGAAATCTGGTCTTTCTTTGTGGAATTAGGATTGGATAATGCTCTCCACTGCCCTCGTCTAGGACGTGCTGGGTTAGATTCTCTCGGGCCATGATGTGAATTCAACTTTGTTCTTTCCCCAGGGAGAAAAGAACCTGCGACCTGCTGTCTGTCACACAATGACTACTTGAGATACCATTGTTTTGGCCGGGCTTGCTAAATTTGTTTTAGCTACCATTTAATCCACGTGATTATATTTTAAATGATGAAGGGACCCAGGGTTCTTATCCATTTGGGGATTTTGTTTCCTGCTCCTAGGTCGGGTGAGTAGTTCAGTGCTTGACAGTTACCTGGGGTTTGGGTTTTTGTTTTTGTTTTTTTTCAGTTCTCAGAAAAGATCTGGGGCACAGATACCAGGGCTTATTTTTGGAGAAAGAAAGAAAGACCTTGGGACTGCAGAGGTCTGCTTTTAATTTATGGGCAAAATGACAGGCAGGAAGGCTGGTTTCTGTTGACCTGCAATCCGTTAGGGGGTGAAAACTAGCAAAGGAGCCCAAGGCTCCTTTATCTCCACCTGCACACTTTATAGGAGGACTGGGGCCGGTGTGATAGCAGTGAACCGTGAGCTGGAAGTGGCTAAGGGTCTTCTTATTTGGAGGTTCATCACTGCAGGGCCAGGGAACTCTAGGAAAAGAGTCATCAGGGTCCGTGACTGGGTAGAGATCGGCCCCCGAGAGGATTTGGAACAACCTGCATTCCAAAACTGATTCAGGAAGGAACAAATAATTTGAACAGACTGATCACTAGAAGTGAAATAGAATCTGTAATAATAATTAAATTTAAAAAACTCTGCCTCTAAGCAAAAGTTCAGGACCAGATGGTTTCACTCGGTAATTCTACCAAACATACAAAGAAGAACTTAACACCTTTCCTGGTCAAACTGTTCCAAAAGATTGAAGTGGAGGGAACCCTCCCAAAGTCATTGCATGAAGCCACCATCACCCTGATACCAAAACTAAAGACACCACCAAAAAAAGAAAATTACAGGCCAATATCTTTGATGAATATAGATGCAAAAATCCTCAACAAAATACTAGCACACCGAATCCAACGACACATAAAAAGGCTCAAGCACCATGATCAAGTAGGATTCATTCTAGGTCCACAAGGATGGTTCAACATATGGAAATCAATCAATGTGATACACCACATCAACGAAAGAAAAGACAAAACCACATGATCATCTCGATAGATGCAGAAAAAAACCCCAACAACATCTGTTTGTACAGCAGATGGAGAAACCGACAGGGACTTGAACCTGCAGAGTCACAGTCAGGGGTCTATCAGTTGCATATGGGATTTGCTTTTGCACTTTTGTGGAGTTTATCCCTGCTCTGGGCTGCAATCTTGCCAGTTTTGTGGAAAGCATCCCAGGCTACATTTTATTTTAATTCTTCCCTACCCTTAGCTAGGAAGAAGAGGACCAGATTGAGGCAGGAGATAGATGGGCTCCAGCCTAGGCATTTACATCTGGCCTCCTGTTTACATTTCTTGGGGCGAGAAAAAGATGGGCTTCAGGCCGGGGAACACTTGCAACTAGCCTCCTGTTTGCATTTCCTGAGACAGGAGATAGATGGGCTCCAGGTTAGATATTTACAACCAGCCTCGTGTTTGTACTTCAAAATGGAGATAACAACAGAAACAGGGTAAACAGCCAGGCTTTGTCTCCTGTGGATGCCTTAAGATAACAGTTGTGGCCGGAACAGAAAGAGGCTAAACCCTGTTTCAGTAAAAGATCAAGAGGTCATACATTTCTCATCCTTGGGGCAAGGGAGACACCGCACATGCGCATAAAGGCTCCTTGGGGGCTCAAAAAGGAGGGATGCTAAGGCCGTCCCATAGGCCTCTGGGCTGAAATCCATCTTGGACGCATGTTGAGGAGGGTCCTAGGCAGGGCAGGTGTGGAAAAAGAAACCAGGTAATTGGCCAAAGGTAAACAAAACCGGGAAGAACTGCCCTATATGAATGAACTAACCGCCTCTTTCCTGGGCTTCTCCTCGTTAGGGGGGACGCCCACACCCTTTCTCTCCGGGTGTGCATCTCTGCCCTGCTTCTGTCTTAACTAAACAAACCGTTTCTCTGTGTGCTTTCCCACTTGTTGTGCTGGGT
This sequence comes from Eubalaena glacialis, assembly GCF_028564815.1. Classification (NCBI taxonomy): domain Eukaryota; kingdom Metazoa; phylum Chordata; class Mammalia; order Artiodactyla; family Balaenidae; genus Eubalaena; species Eubalaena glacialis. The sequence goes on along the minus strand of NC_083737.1, from coordinate 4,643,346 downwards.
CTCTAATCATAAACTTTCCGCCTGTTTTTACAGTTTTGCCTCTGTGAGAAATGCATTTTTCACTGGGGGTAAGAACCAGGGGAACTCTGCTTCTAGCCTCTAGCCCTTGCTGGTCTAGCGGCTAGGATTCCTGGGGGGGGGGTTTCATCCAGGTTCCCCAGGTTCAATTCCTGGGCAGGGAACTAAGATCTCGCTTCAAGCCACGGCTCACTGTCTCTCAGAGGTCAAGAAGACTTATTTACTCTTATTTTTCATTTTCAGAGATGACATTGCTGGTCTGGGTGAGCTTTGTGTGTGCAGTTGTTCAAAATCAAACATAGAATCAGGAATTGCTTTTGGACTTGGTGTGGAAAGCACTGTTTGATTAGTCTCTGGTATTGGGAAGCTATGGCGGGTGGTGCTTCCAGATCTGTGTTAGGCTCCAAGCAAATCCAGTCCTTGTTCAAACTGAGTGATGCCTTTTCTGAGTCGTTAGCCTTCCTGGGAGCGTGGCTGTATGCATGTGGGTGGAGTACAGATGGCGCCTCAAGCTTTTTTCCCTTCCTTATTGATTTTGGGATATTTAAAAATGCTTGGCATTATACATTCTGTTGTAATAAGTAGGAAGTAAAAGCTAGGTAATAATTACGCTTGTGATACACATATTCTAAGATGATCCCCCAAATTCTTACCCCTTGGTCCACACACCCTGTCTAATCTCCCCCTGCATGTGGGTGGGGCTATGACTAGAATGGATGCCACACTTGTGATTAAGTTACATTATACAACAAAGGTGAAGGGGTTTTACAGGGGTAACTAGAGTCTCGAAACGGGTGACGTTTTGTTGATCAACAGGGATGACTGTCCTGGGTGGGCCTGACCTAATCAGGCGAGTGCCTCACAGAGGAATTTGAAGCAGCAGAGATGTTCTGTTTTTGTCCTTGAAGGAGCAAACTGCTTTGGGGTGGAGAAGGCTCGTGTGGCAGGGAAGAGCAGGTGGCCTCTGGGATCCTCAACCCTACAACCACAACGAACTGAGTCCTGTCTACAACCAGTAGGCTTGAGAAAGGACCCTGAGCTTCAGAGGAGAGTTCAGCTCTGGCCGACACTTTGATTTCATCCTCCTGGGACCCTGGGCAGAGGACCCAGCCATGTTCTGCCTGGAAACCGTGACAGAAGAAATGAGTGTGATAATTTGTTACATGGCAATCTCTAACTAATACACTGCTCTTTTCAGGTAGAAATGAGTCAGCAGTCCTTTTCTAAAAGGAGACAGCCTGGACAGCACTTCCCACTTGTCTGACATAAGACATTCTGTCTGGCTGGCAGCAGCTACTCAAATGCCAAATACCCTGATGTGGAAGAAATTTTGTTCTGTCATGCTAGCTTAGCAGATCCAAACCTTGGGGTTTTTTTTTGTTGTTCTTCTTCTTATTATTTTTGTTTGTTTTGTTTTGTTTTTGTTTTTGTTTGCTTGGTTTTTGGTTTGTTTTTGTTTTTGTTTGTTTGGGTTTTTTGGCTTGTGGGATCTTAGTTCCCCGACCAGGGATCAAACCCAGGCCCCCAGCAGTGGAAGCACAGAGTACCAACCACTGGACCAACAGGGAAGTCCCCAAAGCTTGTTTAGACAGAGATGAAATATTCTATATCAAGATGCTTTTTGGGATACTCCCAGGTAGCTGCTTAAAACATGTCGTGTGAGGGCTCACTCTCTCTTGCATGGCCATTTCACTCCACTTGCGCTGGAAACTGGGTGTATTTGAGGACATGGACCGTTCCGATAAGTCACCATCCATTCTGTCTACCGCGTACCTCGAAGGTGATAGGAAGGTAACAAGAGTCCCAGGAAGGCTGCCCTGGATTATGAGTTTTACAGCCCAGTTCTGCCAACGCTTTACTTTTTTTTTTTTTTTTTTTTTAATTTTTATTTATTTATTTACTTATGGCTGTGTTGGGTCTTCGTTTCTGTGCGAGGGCTTTCTCTAGTTGCGGCGAGCGGGGGCCACTCTTCATCGCGGTGCGCCGGCCTCTCACTATCGCGGCCTCTCTTGTTGTGGAGCACAGGCTCCAGACGTGCAGGCTCAGTAGTTGTGGCTCACGGGCTTAGTTGCTCTGCGGCATGTGGGATCTTCCCAGACCAGGGCTCGAACCCGTGTCCCCTGCATTGGCAGGCGGATTCTCAACCACTGCGCCACCAGGGAAGACCCAACGCTTTACTTTTATTCTTGAAATGGATAAGCAGTGTCCTACCCTTTTCCTGAATCTGCTTTGCAGTCGAGAGCAGTGAATTATATTGTTTGACTGTGGGCCAAACAAAGAGCTCTGAGCCAGGCCATGGCTGAAGGTAATTTCTCCTGATCAGACTTACCTAGTCACACCAGGCACAGAATAAAGCAAACCTCAGAGTCAACAGCAATTCATTCATAATTTTTTGGATGCATTATTTAATTTTCCTATTTCACTGTGCTCAAAGAGAGACACATGCCCGATGTTAATTCCCCCTCCCCCAACCAGGTGATGTTTTAAAGGAGCCCAAGAGCGGTAGCAAGGAGACATTTTACAAGGGGTTAAGAGGGATTCTGACTTATCATTTTCATGAGAACGCTTACGTGTAATGAGTTTGCCTCTTGGCCATTCTCCGTCAGGCATGTGGAGGAGCTGGGACGTTGGGTGGGTACCCCTCTCGGCGACCTAAACTTTAGTCCTAATGCCTTTTGCCTACACTGATGCCCTGCAGGTGGCTTTGGTTTATTTCTTTGTCTTGAGCGAGGCTGGTGTTGTGCTTGTCCCTTAGTTCCAACAGCACCTCTTCTCTAGCTCCACGGGCTTTCCTTAGCAACCTGGCCTCAGACGTCATCGCTGGTCGTATTTGGGAAGCTGAGCTTCCCTAAACATCCCTAGACACCCCCAGGATGTGCCCCAGAACTTTCTGGAACGGCCCGTGTAATTAACGAGACTGAGAATTCACTCTGAACAAGGACCTATTGTACAGCACAGGGAACTACCTTCAATGTCTTGTAATAACCTATAATGGAAAAGAATCTGAATCACTTTGCTGTACACCTGAAACTAACACTGCATTGTAAATTCACTATACTTCAATTTTTTAAAAAATAGTTAAAAAAAAGAATTCATTCCAAGTAAAGGCAATGCGGGACTCGTTTCCCAGTTTGAATTTCTAATCACGGAGAAGCACGTAGATGTGATTTGTCGTTGTCACGCTGCCCATGTGATTCAGCAGAGCCTCGGGCTTGCAGAACAGATTGGGGGCTGCTCTGTCTAGGCCTGCCCATCACGGGCCCTTGGGGGATGCATGGTGCCGTGCCCGAGGTGAACACAGCATCCTCTGTGCCGCCCGTCCCTTGTTAAGAATACATGGGGAAACTCTACTCGTAAAGCCTTGTGTCACTATCTTTTATATCGAGTCCTCCTACCTTTCCAGGGTTTTGAGGGAGTGGTTCTGTTTACTGAAGAATTAGTGGCACTGACATACTTTGAGCTGATCGAACTTCAGGGCATGGAACAAGAGTGTGGCAGTGCATTCAGGTCACGTCTCCCCATCTGGAGAGAACCTTCTGAGAAAGCGCTTGGGTAGCCACATTAAAATACACATATTAGGGTCAATACAAAATTCGTGTCAGTCCCACCTAGCTGCGAAAACGTAGCTGTTTCAAAAACAAAGTAGAAAACAACAGTGACAGGTTTTTTGTTTTGTTTTGTTTTTAAACGCGGAGCCTCTTGGTGCATGTCTTTGCTTGATGGGTAAAACTTGTCTAGGGATATTTCAGGGATGCCTAAGGCATCCTGTTTGGTTTCTTTGATTCTTGGAAGAGATGCTTTGCTTTGACAAGGCTCAGAAAGCCCCTGGGAATTGGGTAAACCGTCTTGGAAGTCAAGGTAACCGTCTCCAAGGAAAAGGTGTGCCTCAGGTAGAGAGAGAATGGATGAGAGAGAGCTATGCCTGTGAGTATCCTGGTTGTCTGCTGGGGACTCTGTGGGGTTTGTGGGCACACCATGGGCTGCCCCATGGGGTACAGACAGCAAGGGGGAGCTTGAGTGTGCAAGAGGGTTGACTTCCAAGATGGCGCCATGCGCTGGCCTGGATGCATGGGTGGAAGCTAGTGGCTTAGCTGGGGATGCTGCCTGGCCTTGGTTCTCCTCCACGTGGCTAATTCAGGCTTCTCACGGCATGGGGGGGGGTCTCAGGGCAGCTGGACTTTCACATGGAGGCTGATTTATCCCATATCACAAAAGCGGAAGCTTCCAGCTCTTCTTAGACTTGGCATGGGTGCAGCCACCCTCTGCCATGTTGTGCAGGTAGGATAAATCATGTCACAGGGTCACCCTAGCTCCAGGGGAGGGGACCCACGGGGGCATGAGTATGCGGGGTCAAGGTTTATCTGGGGGTCCTCAAAGTACAGTCTACCCTCATTACCTGTGGGATCCTCTGTTTGCAAATTGGACTACTTGCTACAGTTTCTTTGTAAACCAAACCAATATGGCGGCACTTCCCCGGTCATTCGTGGAGCTGCACAGATTGGGGAAAAATGTCAGTTCCCAGGTGAGGTTGAGGAAGGTGACCCTCTCTGCCTTCTTGTTTCCGCTCTTACTGTAAACAATGCCCTTTTCTCATCTATTGAGTGCCAACTTATTTTTTTGCATTTGTGCTTCTGATTGGTGATTTTACTGTTTCAAGCGGGGCTGAAGTTCTGTCCAGGGCTCCTAAGGGGGAGCAGGTAGTGACAGGGCTTACAGAGAAAATAGGTGCGTTAGATAAGCTTCCTTCAGGCAAGAGTTTTAGTGCTGTTGGCTGTGAGTTCAAGGTGAATGCGTCAAAAATAAAGATTAAACGAGGAGCCTTTTGACAAGCAGAAACACACACAAAGCAAGGTTATGTACTGATTAGCTGATGAAGATGTTGTGACCAGTGGCTCGCGCAAACCTAACCGAGGATGCCCCCAGGGCTGGTGGTTCAGTTTCTGCTAACGTAGCACCCGCAGTGGCTTTACAGGACATAACCGGCATGAGTCATGAGAACAGGCTGCAACAGTCCACTACAAACGCCCACTCCGCTGTAGTTTTGGACCCACATCTGAACCAAGCGGTCAGGAGACCCCAGGTATCCTGAGAATGTGTCTGTGGGGCCGGTGTCCGTGGGTCCCTCACTGCCCTTGAGTTGAGCAGGTCTTAGAATAGAGTGAATGGACATTTTTCTGTTCGGCCGATTCTAAAATGTGGGTGTGGACCAGCAAAGCTACTTCACTAGATGTTTTTTAACTTTCGCTTTGAAATAATTGAGGACTCCTGATAGGGCAGGAAACATTTTTTTGTCCACAGCTCTTACCCCCGGAAAGAAACAGGATAAATATGTGAGGTGACGGATGTGTTTACTAGATGGTGGCGATCTTTTCACCACGTCTACGTATATCAAATCTCCACGATGTACACTTGAGATACCTTACGATTTTATTTGTCAACTATAACTCAGTAAAGCTGAAAAAAGTTGTTGCATATTATGACAGCACCAAACTGTACTGAATAAAGAACCCATATATTATTATTTTTCAATCTCATTCAATGCATAACATGAAATGAAAGCTTTTAAGCAGGATTTATCCCCCGTGACAAAACCAATCTTAAATACGCAAGCCATTTGAAAGACACTTGAACACCAGCCAAGAAAGCACTTTCTGGTGTCTGCAAAATGATTAACTTGATTTTGAAACTACCTATGGAAAGGGTGCCTGAAGAGAAGAGTCACCAGGGACCAGAATGGCTTTGTCCCCCTTCATTGCCTCCTTGTGCCCCGGAAAGCTTGCTTAATTTGCAGAGAGGGACGTGGGCGTGAATCGGTGGCACCGTAAATTACCCGTGGGCAAGCTGAATGCGTCACCGGAGGAATTTTCCACACGTGTTGGCCAGTTTCCCAACGTAGGAAATAAGCAGATCCAAGAAAGGTGTTCCACAGCAGCTTAGTCCTGCCGACGAAAAAATTGCACGTGAGACTTGTGAGCTAAGTTCTATTTGGGGCAAAATGAGGGCTATAGCCAGGGAGACGGCACCTCAGACAGCTCTGAGAACGGCTCCAAAGAGGCAGCAGGGGAGGCGGGAGGTCAGCATATATGGGATTTTGGCGAAGGGGGAGTACATGCGATCAGGCACATATTTTTGCAGAAGGTTTCTGCTAGTCACGCGGAGATGTCACCAGGAAGGATTTTAGTGCTTCTGTGGATACGAGGAGATGCAAGCATTGGGCTCATAAAATCGTCTCCTGAAAATATCTAACTATCTGAAGACCTGTTCTGCCAGTTTTTCCCAGAGCACAGAGTTCCTCATTCCTGGTCTCCACCCTGAACTACTTTCCAGGGGTGTTGAAGGTCAGCAGCTGCAGCGGCTCTTGATTTAATCCTCGTACAGGTAGACGGCAAGTGCCAATTTGTAGTTGACAGTTCTAAGGTCTGGCCCTTGGAGAAGCTCAAGAGTGAGGGGCCCCATTTGTCTGGCGTTGCGGGGCAAGGTGTGCTGGTTTTTCCATCCGTTTCTGCCCAGTGCACAGGATGTATGGGGCAGACATACCAGCCAGAGCTGCCGTTTTCCCCGAAATGTTGTTCTCCTTCTGTTTCTCTCCTGTGCTCTGTAAACTGATGCCTCTCCAAAGGCCTGAAAAACGAGAAGGGAGAGGGCAGGGGGCTGTGCCAGGGGGCTGTCCCCCCGCCCCGTGCACGCCGCGAGTTCTCCCAACAAAGCAGGAGAGCCCTGGATGGAATCCAATCTCACAGGGGACCTGGAACGGGGACCCTTTTGAAGACTGGCCCTGAATGAATCTGTCTGCAGAGACCCAGCTGCTTTTTTGCAGACAGGTGTGGCCAGTGCCCGATCCCCACTCCAGGGCTTTGAAGGAAACGATGACCTCCTGCAGGTGATGGGGGTGGCGCGAGGTCCCGCAGCCCGGCAGGTAACTGTAGCGCTTGTACAGTGAGCGCTCTCTGGCTCGGATCCGCGGCTGCAAGGGGTTCTTCTTCAGGTGGATTTTCTTGTGATTGAGAAAAGGGGCAGTTTGGGGCTGGAAGGAAGTATGCACATGGCTTTCCCGGGCAAGCCTGGTGTTTCCACCTGTGGGCGGGAGGATGCAGGAGAGCATCGCTGGAAGGCAGCTCCATCCAGCGGAGAGGAAAGGCCGTTTAGGAGATGCTCCGGGATTGAAATGATAAACCTGGGGTCCTGTTATGCCCTGGGCTTCCCCCAGCCGGCTGGGGAAATAGGACCCTCAGGAGGGTGAGAAAATCCAGGGGGACCACCTTTCCTGCTGGGCGGGTGTGCACACGTGGGCTCCTGGCTCCAGAGGCTGCCGGGAGGGTGACAGGGGGACCCCTGGGTAGCTGCCCTGAAAGGAGGGTCTGCAGTGCAGAGGAGCTCAGAAGACAGATGAGATGCAGGCACTGCTGAGAACCAGAAGAAACCTAACCCCTGAGGACCAGTGTACAGGCTTCTGTTTCCTTTTGGCGACTAGCCCTTGACCTAGATACGACGAGACGCTCGGCTAAAAGGGCACGGTGACCGCACCGTGGATACACAGACGGAATAGGAAACCACGCTAAAACCGGTGCCAGTGTGGGACATTCTCCTTAGCCTTCTGAGGCTGGCGGGACGTTTCACACCTGGGGAGGATGGGTGTCCCATCTCTGAGACCGCGTGTTTTCGTTTTCTGTTTTTCTTGTGGTGACATGCACACACGTACGATTTAAAGGTTGAACGGTTGTGAAGTGGACCCTCCTGTGGCAGGGACACATTCACAGCATGTACCGATCTTAGAACGTATATCCTACGCGTTGGTGGTCACCATGCCCCAATCTTCCCACTTCCCTGCCAGCTCCCGGGAACCACTCCTGCCTCCATAGATCTGCCTGGGGGTATTCAACGCAGACCCTACCAGCCGCCCCAGCCCTCGGGGACGCATTTTCTCCCATCTGTCTGGTGGTCTTGGTGAGGGAAGAAGAGATGCCACCCTGTACGGCATCTGCAGGCTCTAGGACTTTTCTCATGAGTTGCAGCTTGTTTGCCAAATCAATAGAGGAAAACTTCAGGGACGTGCTGGGACAGGTACGGGGCCGACTTTGCCCCTGGAGATGCTTCCAAGTTTCTCTGACAGGGTAATAAGGGGTATTATTATCTCTTCACATCCGCGGAGCGTCTGCTACTCCTGGTAGACCAGGGCCATTATGTGATCTAAAAGTACGGATCTTTTTAAAATTTTTATTGGAGTAGAGTTGCTTTACCACATTGTGTTAGTTTCTGCTGTACAGCAAAGTGAATCAGTCATACGGATACATCTAATCCCTCTTTTTTGGATTCCCGTCCCATTTAGGTCACCACAGAGCACTGAGTAGAGTTCCCTGTGCTATACAGTAGGTTCTCCTTAGTTACCTATTTCATACATAGTAGTGTATATATGTCAATCCCACTCTCCCAATTCATCCCACCCCCCCGTCCCCCTTGGTGTCCATACGTTTGTTCTCTACGCCTGTGTCTACATGTGCGTTGCAAATAAGTTCATCTGTATGATTCTTCTAGATTCCACATATAAGCAATATTATGCAATATTTGTTTTTCTCTTTCTGACTTACTTCACTCTGTATGACAGTCTTCATGTCCATCCACGTCTCTGCAAATGGCACAATTTTGTTCCTTTTTATGGCTGAGTAATATTCCATTGTATACATGTACCACATCTTCTTTATCCATTCATCTGTTGATAGACATTTAGGTTGCTTCTGTGTCCTGGCTATTGTAAATAGTGCTGCAGTGAACATTGGGGTGCATGGATCTTTTTGAATTACGGTTTTCTCAGGGTATATGCCCAGTAGTGGGATTGCTGGGTCGTATGGTAGCTCTATTTTTAGTTTTTGAGGAACCTCCATACTGTTTTCCATACTGGCTGCACCAACTTACGTTCCCACCAACAGAATGATGCCCATTCTGACCGGCATGAGGGGATACCTCATGGTAGTTCTATTTTTATTTTTTTAAGGAACCTCCATACTGTTCTCCATAGTGGCTGTATCAATTTACATTCCCTAAAAGTACGGATTTTAACCTATCGATTTTCTCCTAATTCTACATCATCTCCTGATATGGTTTCTTTATTGTCTTCCAGGTAACCTAGGGAAGGTTGTAAAGATAATGATATTTATACATGTGTCAGATTTTTGACAGTCTCACAGGCATATTTGTTTGCAGAAATTCCCCCCAAAATGCACAGGTAAATCTGTTGACAGCAAGCTACGCACACATGTAAAGGAAGATTAGACCCTGCTTGGCTGTTGACCACAGCAGCTGGAGAGGGTAGGGGTGGGGGAACTGGGATTCTCTCTGCTCTTAACTTTAGGGGTGATGCTACTTAAGACTTTGACATTTTGGTGGAGGACTGTCTTATTGAAGTAGAATTTACATAATGTGAAATTCACCGTTTTAAAGGACTCAACTCAGTGATAGTTAGGTATTCGTCATGTTGTACAACCTCCATTTCTATTTAGTTCCAGAAGGTTGTCATCAACCCAAAAGGAAACTTCATACCCGTAAAGCCCTCACTCCCAATTCCCCCTTCCCTCAGCTCCTGGCGACCACTAATTTGGTTTCCGTCTCTGTAGATTTTTCTATTCTGGATATTTTATATAAAGGGAATCGTGCAATATGTGGTCTTTTGTGTCTGGCTTCTTTCACTTTGCAGAATTTTTTGAGGTTCAACTACATCATAGCATGCCTCAGTACTTTGTTCCTTTTTATGGCTGAGTACTCTTCTATTGTATGGATGGATCCCATTTTGTTTATCCATTCATCCACTGATGGGCGTTTGGGTTATTTCTTTCACAGGTATTTTTTTAAATTAATTAATTAATTAATTTATATTTGTCTGTGTTGGGTCTTCGTTGCTGCGCGCGGGCTTTCTCTATTTGCGGCGAGCGGGGGCTACTCTTCATTGCGGTGTGTGGGCTTCTCATTGTGGTGGCTTCAGAGTACGGGCTTTAGGCACACGGGCTTCAGTAGTTGTGGCGCATGGGCTCAGTAGTTGTGGCGCATGGGCTCAGTAGTTGTGGCGCACGGGCTTAGTTGCTCCGTGGCATGTGGGATCTTCCCAGATCAGGGTTCGAACCCGTGTCCCCTGCACTGGCAGGTGAATTCTTAACCACTGAGCCACCAGGGAAGTCCCTATCAGACGTATTGTTAAACTCATGCCTCAAGACACCAGGGCTAGATTATCTCAGATTCCTTCCAGCTCTGGAAATTCAGATGTAAATAAATAGCAGCTTGCCATTTGGGTCATGCGAGCTAGGTCTGTGTGAAGCGTGTCAATTGGGATGAAGTTGAAAGAGAAAAGGAGATACAGGGGACTTCCCTGGTGGTCCAGTGGTTAAGACTCCGCAGTTTCACTGCCATGGGCACAAGTTCAATCCCTGGTCTGGGAACTAAGATCCTGCAAGCTGCGCAGTGGGGCCGAAAAAAGAAAAGGAGATACAGACAGGCTCTGAGAGAATGGAGAGAAATCTAAGCCATAAAATGGAGATGGTGATAAAGGTTTTGATTATAGAAGTAGCTTTATTAAAAAAAAGGGCAGAGTTATTATTTTGTTAAAAAATGTGAAGGTAGGTGTGAGTTTGGCTTTGAATCATTAACCCACAGCTTTTAAATTTTTCTTTAAACTCTTGAATTTGTTTCAAACCATTTCTTTTGCCACATTAGGTAAAATTGTTTGCTACTTTAAAATTTTAATTGTTGTGGGGTTTTTTTTTTTTTTTTAGGGGACTAATACTTCCTGGATACTTTTCAAAAAATTAACAGCTTCATTGAGACATAATTCACATACCATAAAATTAATTCACCCATCTAAAGTATTCAGTTTAATGGTATTTAGTATATTCATAGAGTTGTGTAGCCATCCCCACAACTTTAGAAACATTTTAGAAACATGTTTATCATCTCAATAAGAAACCCTGTACATTTTAACTATTAATTAGAATAGTTTCCCTCTCACTTTCCCCCAGCCTCCCCCCTTAAGTAACCACACACCTAATTTCTGTCTCTATAGATTTTCTTCTTTTGAACTTTGATAGAAATAAAATCACGTACTATGTGGTCTTTTGTGACCAGATTATTTCACAAAGTATGTTTCCAAGGTTCATCCATGTTACAGCATGTAAACGACTTTGTTCCTTTTTATGGCTAAATACTATTCCATTAATGGGTATACCACATTTGTTTATCCATTCATTAGTTGGTGGATCATTTTGGGTTATTTCTACCTTTAGACTATGATGCTAAAGCTAAAGCTATGTGGGTGCAGGTTTTTTGTGGATGTATGTTTTCATTTCTCTTGGGAGTAGATTTGTCTTAACCTCTCCACGCCTTGGTATCCACATTTATACAATAGAGAGATTAGTACTTTCTTCATAGGATTTTAGTGAGAAATACGTGTCCTTAGATTTGCAAAGAAGTTAAAAAAGAGCCTGACACATAATGCGTGTTTCACAAATAATAACTACGGCTATCATTGGTGATACAGGCATCCCTCAGTATCTGTGAGGGATTGGTTCCAGGACCCCTCAGATACCAAAATCTGTGTCTGTTCATGTCCCTTATATAAAATCGAGCATGATATGGCTTATATGTGGAATCTAAAAAAAGATACAACTGAACTTATTTACAAAACAGAAATAAACCCACAGACATAGAAAACAAGCTTAACGATTAACAAAGGGGAAAGTGGGGGAAGGATAAATTAGGCGTTTGGGATTGACATACACACACTACTATGTATAAAATAGATAAACAACAAGGACCTACTGTAGAGCACAGGCAACTATGTGCAATATCTTGTAATAACCTACAATGGAAAAGAATCTGAAAAAGAATATATATATGTATATAAATATATATGTAACTGATTGGCTTTGCTGTACACCAGAACATAACACAACATTGTAAATCAACTAAACTTCAATTTTAAAATAAATAATCGATAGCATTTGCATATAACCTACACTCATCCTCCCGTATACTTTAAATCATCTCCAGATGATTTATAATATCTAATACAAGGTAAATGCCCTGTAAATCGTTGGTGGCATGCAGCAAATTCATTTGGTTTTTGGAATTTTCTGGAATTAAAAAAAAAATTTTTTTTTGATCTGATGTTGGTTGAATCTGTGGATTTGGAACCTGCAGATACAGAGAGCTGCTGATACACAAGAGGAAGCCTGTGTAAGGACGGGGATGGATACTTGCTGGGGACCAAGGAGAGCTGTGTGTTGGGACTGTTGAAGTTGAATTGTGTCCCGAATAAGAATAGGTTGAAGGTACCCCAGGTACCTGTGAATGTACCTTATCTGCAAAGAGAGCCTTTGTGATTTTAATTAAGATGTAAATTAAGATGAGGTTAGAGGGTGGCCCTTAATCCAATATGACTGGTGTCCGTATAAGAAGAGGAGAGACACAGTCACAGAGGAGAAGCCACGTGAAGACGGAAGCAGAGACGGGAGGCATGCGGCCACAAGCCCAGGGATGCCTGGAGCCCCCAGAAGCTGGAAGAGGCGGGAAGGACCCTCCCCTGGAGCCTCTGGAGGGAGCGCGGCCCTGGGACACCTTGACCTCAGACGTCTGGTCTCCAGGACTGAGAGAGTAAATCCCTGTTGTTTCAAGCCACATTGTTTGTGGTAATTTTTTATGGTAGCCCTCGGAAACTCCTACGCTGTGGTACTTTTAGAATTGCCTGGGGAGGGACCTGTCATGGGGACTGTGTGCCTTTTAGGATGCTGAACAGCATCCCTGACACCCACCAGACGCCAGTAGTGGCCCCTCTTCAAGTTGTGCCACTAAAAATGTCTCAGGGCATCTCCAGGTGTCCCCATGGGGGCAGGACTGCCCTCGGTTGAGAATACCCGGTCTAGACCAAGGAGTCTGTAACAGATTAAGGAAATGCTCTCTAACAGTTAAGTGCTTTGCAACCATTAACTTGCAAAGGGATCACAGGGAAATTGTGTTAAAATGCAGATTCTGAGTTCAGAAGTCTGGGTGGGATGTTTTCCTTCCTAACCTGCTCCTGGGTGATGCTGGTGGCGCAGGAGGTTGGGCCACTGTCAGTCTTGAGGTCACGTGACATGTAGTAAAAGGAGAGGTAGGTAAGAGGCAGAACTGAGGTAGAACCCATGGGCTGTTTCCTTCCTTCCTCCTTTAGAAAAAGGACACCAGAACAGTTGATTATCCCCAAATGTCATATTCTTTGGGGTTGGTTCACGGGGGTTCCACAAATGGAAGTCCTTGGTTGACTACATATTTTTATCAGGACCTCGTCTCTCCAATATGGTAGAGCTAATAAGCTCGTTTCCTTCTCCAAAGAGCATTTTTTTTTTTTTTTAAATTTTTATTTATTTATTTATTTATTTATTTATTTATGGCTGTGTTGGGTCTTCGTTTCTGTGCGAGGGCTTTCTCTAGTTGCAGCAAGTGGAGGCCACTCCTCATCGCGGTGCGCGGGCCTCTCACTATCGCGGCCTCTCTTGTTGTGGAGCACAGGCTCCAGACACGCAGGCTCAGTAATTGTGGCTCACGGGCTTAGTCGCTCCGCGGCATGTGGGATCTTCCCAGACCAGGGCTCGAACCCGTGTCCCCTGCATTGGCAGGCAGACTCTCAACCACTGCGCCACCAGGGAAGCCCTCCAAAGAGCATTTTTGTGTTTGAAAGGAAAGAGCACCAGACCCCCTCCCCTGTGTTAAACTTGGTCAGCTCCTTTCAGCTTGTTTCCAACATAAATCTGATTGCATAAGGTAGAAAAGCATAAGGTAGAAAAAGAGAATGAATATTTTCTTATGTCAAGTGGGTGCATTCTTAAAATCGAATCCTTTAAGCCTTGAAGTATTGGTCTGTCAAGTTTAAAGCTCTCCACATGGGGTTAGGTCTCTGATCACCCTTGAGGTACTGAGGTGCCATGTTTTAAAGCTTTCTGCATAGAGGTTGGTTTAAGATAAGTTTCTGATAAGGAAGCATTGTGTTTATTTCACGTGTAGGCTAACTGTAAGGTGTGCCCTGTGAGCCCTGAGGGATTAGGAAGGGAAATCACACCGGTTTCTTCCTCCTGGTGGTGAGAGAGTGTCCCTGCTCCCAGGAGAGACCCACTCTTCAGGGAGTTAATTATCAGACCCACCGATGATGCAGGATCAGCCTCTTGAGCCCTGGGGTTCTGCCAGGGTCGGAGCTGCCAAATACCAGCTCCTGTTTGCCCAAGGAGGTCTTCTGCCCAGTTTCAGATACAAGCACTTCTTCCCAGTCACCAAAGAAAATGACTCGTACGGTCTTGCTCCAGAACATGGCTTCATAACTAACAAGAAGGGATGACTGAGACAAAGTATTAAGGAGTTTTAGGGAAGAACACAACATGAAGTATTCTTGAAAGACAAATGCACCATGTAGCCCGTGATGGGGGATTGGGGCTCAGCTACTGAGGTGCAAAGATAGGACACTTCCCCACGGGTGCCTGGAAACCAGGGTCAAGGATAAATCCAACTCTGTGTGTGTGTGTGTGTGTGTGTGTGTGTGTGTGCGCACTTTAATTGTGGTAAGATACACATAACACAAAATTTCTATTCAACCCTTTTTAAGTGCACAGTTCAGAGGCATTAAGCATATTTACATTGTTGTGCAACCACCCCCACCATCATCTCCAGAACTTTTTCATCTTCAGCAACTGAAACTCGGTCCCCATCCAACACTAACTCCTCATTCCCTCTTCCCCCAGACCCTGGCAACCAGTAGTGTCCTTTCTGTCTCTATGAATTTGCCTATTCCAGGCACCTCCTGAGTTGATTTAATTTAGATCCATTATATGTGAGTTTGTATGTAACATGCTGAAATCTGCAGGATATTAATCATGATGATGGTGATGATGATGGTGATGGTGATGATGGTGATGGTGGTGGTGGTGATGGTGATGATGATGATGAGATGATGGTGACGGTAATGGTGGTGATGGTGATGATGGTGGTGATGGTGATGATGGTGGTGATGGTGATGATGGTGGTGATGGTGATGATGGTGGTGATGGTGATGATGGTGGTGATGATGATGGTGATGGTGATGATGGCGGTGATGGTGATGCTAATGGTGATAATGGTGGTGGTGGTGATGATGGTGATGATGATGGTAATGGTGATGGTGATGATGGCGGTGATGGTGATGCTAATGGTGATAATGGTGGTGGTGGTGATGATGATGGTGATGATGGTGATGGTGGTGATGATGGTGATAATGGTGATGGCGATGCTGATGGTGATAATGGTGTTGGTGATGGTGATGGTGGTGATGATGGTGATGGTGATGTTGGTGATGACAGAAGCTGCTTTCTGCCCTGTGCTCTGGGACCTGTGTGTGCCGACAGCTTACTTGCCTTTGCCTGAGGCACCATTGGCTGTGGGTGAAGAACACTGCTTGGTTTTCTGCTTTTTGTGTTTAGGATTCTTTATGTTCTCTTTATAGTCATAAAAATCCTTCACAATCTTGTCTCAAACATTGGATTCATTCTCCTTTCTCTCTGAGAAAACAATAAGCGTTTTGACTAAGAAAAAAATCCTAAGACTGCAAGAAAACAAATACAGGCTTTAATCAGCGGCTCTCCCAGCAGCCTGGGGTTTGCATGTGACAACAATAACCCTTCGCTCCCCCATGCAGGGCCACGTCACTTGGTCAACATGTTTTAACCAGGGAGGCATAATTAACACAAAAGCAACTGGTTCCCAAGGAGAGGGATCCGAATGGGTTTTGTGTGTGAGAGAAAGGTCCACCCACTTGAGGACATAGAATGGCATTTTATTCAAACATAGTTAACTTTGCAGAATTAATCTGGCACTGCTGCGTATCATTTTTATGACCTTCCTGCCCTGTTCTTCAGAGAACTCTAAGAAATTTGACCCACAGACCGTATGAAGTGAAAGTTTTTTGTTATGGTAGTCAACATACTTAGGGTTTTGATAGACTGTGATAAGTCAATTTCAGAACTTTCTTTCCCCAAATATGCAGGATCGTATGAGATGATACATAAGCATCCTGCGGACATCTTGGTCAGCTGATCAAGATACTTAGGGTTTAGATAGACCGTGATAATGCATATAGGGCTTTAGAGCAACACGAAATTAGAAAAGTAAATACTTATACTCCAACTGTGGCCTCGAACAGTCACCCAGCTCCCTCTGTGTCCCCCACAAGGAAGGGCAATGCTGACCTTGTATGCTCTGGGTCTGCTCTTAGCGTGTAACCAGCTTTCCAAAGAGCACCCCTGCTCATCTTGGCAATGCAGTAGACAGGCGTGGGGTCAGTATGTGTGCTTTTGTTGCCCCAGAAGTTTTTGGTTCTGTTTCTCTGATTAAACCTGTGAAGGTCTCATGAGCAGAGAGAGTTGATGTTTCAGTCTGAGTCCACAGACAGGAAGAATTCCCTTTTGCTTTGGGGAGGGTCAGCCCTTTTGTTCTGTTGAGTGCTTCCACTGATCGGATGAGACCCACCTACATCATGGAGGGCAATCTGCTTTACTCAATCTACCAATTTAAATGTTAATCTCATCCAAACACACTCTCAAGAATTACCCAGCATAATGTTTGACCCATGATTCAGGTGCGCCATGGCCCAGTCAAGTTGACATATAAAACTAACCATCAATGTATGACATGGATGTAAGCAATTAGTCCAGGCAATGTATCATGACACAGAATACCTGGATATGATTTGCTCCTAGTAAATCCAGAATAAGTCCCAATTCTCAGAAACTCTGTATGAAATAATTCTAGAATTCTGCTGGGACCCAGCGTAAAAAATCCAACAATCTGTAGTTTTTAGAATCTATCTTCTTCATCCTCACTTTCCTTTTAAAAATGTGAAACAATATTTTTTCTGTATTTTTGTCTTAAAAAAACGTATTGATTGAGGTACAACACACACAGGAAAGCACACCAACCTCAAGTGTACATCTCGATGGAGTTTTACATGTATACCCTCATGTAATGATCACCCAGACTAAGATATACTACATTCCTGGCAACCCAGAAATCTCCCTAGTGTTCAAGGCCATGTAATACCACAACCCCTGAGTAATAACTATTCCAGCCTCTACAACCGTGGTTCAGTTTTGCTTGTCCTTAAGCTTCCTATAAATGGAGCCCCATAGTATGTACTCTTGGTTTCTGGTTCTGAAACTGAGCAGGACCCTGTAGGGGGAGGGAGGTCCTTTCCTTGTCCCCCATTTCTTGTTTGTAGGAAATAGGCTTCATTCAGCTTCCTAGACCTTCTCTGAGTTCAAAACGGCAGATTCAAAACGTTGCTAATCAGAGAATGGAGGGGATGCAGAGACAAGGGAGGAGCAGTCAAGACACAATAGTGCAGCCTTGGGGCAGGGTCCTGGCTCCCCCTCCAGGGATACACGTAACAGTATCTTTGAGTTCTTCTGCAGGAACTAAGGCCCCACCCAGGTGGAGGATGGTAACTTCAGGCTGAGCCCAAGATTCCTGGAGTCCCGCCCTGTGACCTCACCACCAACCAATCAGAAGAAAGTCACACGCCCTGCAGCCCTCAACCCAAATTTTGCCCATAAAAACTTCTCCCAGAAAACCATCAAGGAGTTCAGGTTTCTTGGGCACGAGCCACCCGTTCTCCTTGCTTGGCCCTGCAATAAACCTTTCTCTGCTCCAAACTTGGAGCAGAGAAAGGTTTTGGTTTGTTTGGCCTCAGTGTGCATCGGGCACACACACTTGTGTTTGGTAACAGTTCAGCATATCTCTGTAAGGTTTATTCTTGTTCTTTTTACCAGTTCTACTTTCATTCAATATTTCTTTCCTTTTCAAGGCTATGACGTATTTCTGTGTCTGAAAACGGCATTGTGTGTTTATCGATTCTCTGTTGATGAACTTTTGGTTGCTTCCAGTTCTTGGCAATAATGACCAAGGATTCAACAAACATTGGTGCATGTCTTTTGGTGGCAAAGACACCTAGGACTGTTGAGTGTCTCCTCATTGGTAGAAGTTCTTGCTCCCCCCATCAATGCATGAGAGTGTGGGCATTTTCTTAGCTTTAGTCTTTTAGGGTATGTTTAATTTCTCTTGGATGAATAAAAGTGCTCAGGTATATCTAGAATATGAGGCATCAAAAGTTGAGAGAAAAGGGTATATTGGGATGCTCACGTACAATAATATTTGAAGATTATATGTATATATACATGTATGCCTGGCACCAAACATATCTTGGAAAGATAGTGGAACAAGAAGGTGGGAATAGAATTATTAATTAAATGTTCATTAAAATCCCCGTGGGGAGAATTAAACTCCATGTTAAAATGGCCCCTGAAAATACATGATCTGATTAAGTGAATATATTAATGCTAAATGCTATGAAACCTTCTAATCCTAAAACATGTAGCTGGATATGTGAAATAACTTCTATTCTTTTAAAACTACCTCTGCCCCTCCCCACTCCCCGTTTCTTTTGAGATAACGTAAGTTGAGTGGGATCACCAAGATGACAATGATCATTTCCAGCCATTTCCATGACAGGAAAGAAGTGTAAAGCTCTGTTATTTCAATTACACTAAAAGGGTAATTTGAGGGCTGTGAATGACAGAAGAATCTGGCCCCACACGTGCATGGAGAGATGTTTACGTACGTATGCCTCCAAATGGCCCCATTTCCACAGCTGCTCTCACAATGAATTATCAAGGAATTTCTAAGGTTTTGACGCTTACCCTGAGCATTCCCCTTGATTGTGAATGCTCTGTTAGTTTGTAATTGTTTTTTTCTTTTTTCTATCACTGATTTGGTGTTCTCTATGCAGAGGCTGCTGATTATAAAGACTCCCCTGATATTCATGAAGCTCTGGTTGATCTCAGTAGGGGTTTTGCTGCCAGTTAGAACTGAGCATTAGTTAATGGAAACACAGAGGGAAATGCTATCAACACAATTTAATTTGTGAAGTTC
Organism: Eubalaena glacialis; assembly: GCF_028564815.1. Classification (NCBI taxonomy): domain Eukaryota; kingdom Metazoa; phylum Chordata; class Mammalia; order Artiodactyla; family Balaenidae; genus Eubalaena; species Eubalaena glacialis. Next base: position 4,624,365 of record NC_083737.1, on the reverse strand, counting down.
TCACAGCATCTAGGGCTGTTTAGGAACAATGGCATCGCCAGCCCATCTAGCCATCAATTTACTGAAGTGCCAAGGGAGAGGAATCTACAACAAAGCTGATGTTCATGGTCTGACAGTGTTGATAAGGAAAGGACCAAATGAAGAGTGTCATCTCTTCGTAGGCTGAGAAGGATGCTCACAGAGATCCATGCTTATCAATAGGGCTTTCTCTCCCCGCCATCAACTTGCAGAGTCCAGAACTCTCTATATTAGGATGCTATTTTGGTTGAAGCCATTGCTTCAGGGAAGGCTATTTAAAAATGCAAAACATGGTTTTCTTAGAAGGGAGTGCCTCAGTGAGAGGGATCTGAATATAGGACAGTGAGTTTTAGGCAGGGAAGGAAATATCTGGAATACAGAAGTGTGCATGGTAACCACTGGAAGAGAGCTGTGCCTTGACAGAAGAGTGGACCTCAGATTTTATTCACACAAATTCCTTTGTATATTGAAAAATACTGGAAGTTTTGATTCTGCCGTATTTCCTGGTAAATTCTGGTTCGATATTCTTTGGTATGTTTTTATGGTAGAAAAGTCACATATTGGTCAGTTAGAGCAAGTCAGGTATCAGCATCAGGTTTGCTTTTTTTTTTTATAATCACAGTACATAATTACCCATACACTCATTGTAAGCAATTCAGGAGACCTTGTGATTAAAATAGCAAGAAGCCACTCAATGGGCAGCACAAGATTTCTCATGGATCTCACATAGCTTTGAGCAGTGTAGACTTCTATCTGCACATAACATCTCCTTTAAAAGTTGTAATTGCTTTTCAGACACTCCTATGAAAAGAGTAAGGTCTCTTTAAACGTAAAACTAATGCACACACGCTACAGCAGGCTTGCTAATTAATGAGTGGAGCAGTTCTATGATTGGCTTAGGGGGAATGGTTTCTTAATGTTGAGCCTCAAGTTTGGAGTAAGATGCGAACTTGGACATTTATTTCTAAAACAAAGTTTCCCTCAAGGTCCTACTGTAGAGCACAGGGAACTATATTCAATAACCTGTGATAAACCATCATGGAAAAGAATCTGAAAAGGAAGATGTGTGTGTGTGTGTGTATATACACACACACACACACACATATATGTATAATGGAATCACTTTTCTGTACAGCAGAAATCAACACAACATTGTAAATCAACTATAGCTCAATAAAATAAATTAAAAAAAAGAATAGTCACTATAAGAAACAGTAATGTAGTGTCAGACCTGCCCCTCCCAAGATAACCTTCCTGTAAATGAACTCAAAATCAATTAATTTGGAACAACATGAATGTCCATAGACAGATGAATGTATAAAGAAGATGTGGTACATATACACAATGGAATATTATGCAGCCATGAAAAAAAATGAAATAATGCCATCTGCAGCAACATGGATGGACCTAGAGACTATCATACTAAGTGAAATAAGTCAGACAGAGAAAGGCAAATACCATATGATATCATTTATATGGAGAAGCTAAAATAGGACACAGGGCTTCCCTGGTGGCACAGTGGTTAAGAATCCACCTGCCAATGCAGGAGACACGGGTTTGAGCCCTGGTCCGGGAAGATCCCACATGCCGCAGAGCAACTAAGCCCGTGCACCACAACTACTGAGCCTGCGCTCTAGAGCCCGCGAGCCACAACTACTGAGCCCGCATGCCACAACTACTGAAGCCCGCGCGCCTAGAGCCCGTGCTCCGCAACAAGAGAAGCCACCGCAATGAGAAGCCCGTGCAAAGCAACAAAGAGTAGCCCCCGCTCACCACAACCAGAGAAAGCCCGCACACAGCAAAGAAGACCCAACGCAGCCAAAAGTAAAATAAAACAAACAAACAAACAAAAAAAAACCCAGCATCTTCAAAAAAAATTAAAAGACCAAAGTACGACACAAATGAACTTATCTACAAAACAGAAACAGACTCACAGACATAGAGAACAGACTTGTGGTTTCCAAGGGGGAGGAGGGATGGGGGAGGAATGGAGTGGGAGGCTGGGATGAGCAGATGCAAACTAGTATACGTAGGATGGATAAACAACAAGGACCTACTGTAGAGCCCAGGGAACTCTATTCAATACCCTCTGATAAACCATCACGGAAAAGAACATGAAAAAGAATATATATATATGAATAACTGAATCACTTCGCTTTACAGTAGAAATTAACCTGACGTAAATCAACTATACTTCACTAAAATAAGTTAAAAAAATAAAATAAAAGTTCCCTGTGGATACCTCTGTTTCCTCACTGCCTGTAGCGCAGAGCTTTCTGAAGACTATGGTCACATAAATGTTAGTGCCAGGACAAGTGCTTTTGTAATGAAGCCTGGGCACCCTCTCTTTCCCGGCATCACTTATAACCTCTCTTGTGGGGTGGGGAAAGCACAGAACTGGGATATCGTGATTCTGGGAACTCTCTCCCGGTGAAGCGAAGAACAGAGGTAATTATAAGCCATGCCCGAGGACTGTGAAAGTGCCACCAAGTATTGATTCGGGGGTTTCCAATATATTTTAAGGTGCAGGCGAATTGGCAAATATGGCATCGACAAATCACGAGGATAAAATGTATGTTCTAATAGCATAAAGTGTGTGGGTACAGATTATGTGTGTTCGGTTATTTCAGATACAAAAAGGTCACAATTAGATTTGCTGCCTAACAATTCAGCCACCAGTTAATGGTTTAAAACCACAAGCATTTAAATGAACTTATCTAGAAAACAGAAATAGAGTCACAGATGCAGAAAACACACTTATGGCTATCAGGGGGCAAAGGGGAGGGGGATAAATTGGGAGATTGGGATTGACACATACACACTACTACATACAAAATAAATAAGTATTGATAATAAGGACCTACTGTATAGCACAGGGAACTCTTCTCAATACTCTGTAATGACCTATATGGGAAAAGAATCTAAAAAAGAGTGGCTATATGTGTATGTATAACTGATTCACTTTGCTGTACACCTGAAACTAACACAACATTGTAAACCAACTCTACTCAAAAAAAAACAAAAACAAACAAAAAAAACCAAGCGTTTATTATTATTTCCTACAACTGTGGTGGTCAGTTGGGAGAGTTTTCTTTAGGGAGATTTTTTAAAGTGGGCTGGGTGAATCTCATATCAGACTCTGTGGGTCTGTGGAAGCTGGAGTCGTTCAATTTCTGTAGATTCTACGCTTCCCAGCATGTCTTTCTGACTTCTTATCTCCGCTTAGAGTTGTAAATAAAACAAAAAAAAATGTCACTCACCATCTGGTCCTATAAGGATTAAACTATTAGCCCCTGCAGTCACTGACCTACAGTACGTCCTGAAAAGATCTCAGGGTTAGGATAAGGCATTCTGTGCTTTGGGAAAACAGGCAAAAGAGGCCCTTGGATGGTTAGATATATCTAACCATCTTGGATTTTTGCATCTTGTCATGCTTAGAAAAGCACTAAAATCATACTAACTGAGGTTTTCTGTTTCTCATGACTAGCAGTAACCTTCTATCGAAACGTGTGCTTGATTGGTATACCCCTTCCCCAAAATCATACAAATAATGAGCCCCTCACCGCCACTTCTTCAGAGCCGTTCATCAGAGCTACCCGAGAGGCCGTCTCCCAAGCTATAGTACTTCTTAAGTCCCTGAATAAAACTAAAACTCACAGCTCTCCCATTGGGCATTTTTTATTTCACTGGGCAGAGTTTTGGAAACTGAATATTCTTTACTAACTTGCCAATTTGCTGATGCACTTTAAAAAAATGTACATTTTTATATTTTGTTCACCACTATTAATAGCTGTTCTTGGCAGGATTAGAAATTGCAGTCTCGTAACTTCTTGTTTTCAAATACTTGACAGTCTAAATGGAATTAGGTTATAAAGTCCTATCCCTGTGGGCTAAGTGAGCAAGCTTGGGGCTGTGAATTCCTGGGTGTTTGCTTAAGAGGCAGCATTTACTATGCAGATACACTTCAAAGAAAAGTAATCAGGGTTTTTCAGGGATGGGTTTACAAGGGTAAGAAAATGCCTGGTTGCCAAAGGAATTGCATTTGGAATGCTGGATTTGCTGGTGGTTATTTTCATGTGAATCATGTAAAAAATATTCAGTACAGCATGCAAAATATTGTTCATTCTAATAAAGCCGGTGATTCTTTTCTGGGGGGAAAATTATACTTGGAGCATTACTCTGGAGAGTGGCTATAGTTTCGTGAATGGTAGTGCCTGCTTTGTGGCTGTTCTTGCCCTGGTTAGAGAAGTTTTGTACAGAATTGTTTTGATTCACAGCCCAAGGATTCCTTTCAATAATCTCAGGAGTTTGAAAGAATGGTTTTGCATCACCCACTGATTTCTATGTCATGGGATAATCCAGCCTTGCTTCTGAGGGGAGGGAAGAGGGCAGCAGAGAAGTACATGTGGGCTATTTAATCAAAGAGCAAATGACGTCGCTGCAACCAGCATTCAGAAATGACCTTCTCATCTGAATAAGGAACTCCCTTGAGGCCAGACTATCACAACAATATTTGGCAGACAGACTGGCCACAGGACGTCCGTGAATACATGGACCCAGGGGCATATAAAGTGCTTGAAGGTCCTTTCTGGCCAAAAAGAATGCCTTGCATTTTGTATCAGTGTTTCTGAAGTAGTTTCCCCTCCTTAAGATGTTTAGTTGTGATAAAATATACATCACGGGGGCTTCCCTGGTGGCGCAGTGGTTGAGAATCTGCCTGCCAATGCAGGGGACACGGGTTCGAGCCCTGGTCTGGGAAGATCCCACATGCCGCGGAGCGACTGGGCCCGTGAGCCACAACTACTGAGCCTGCGCGTCTGGAGCCTGTGCTCCGCAACAAGAGAGGCCGCGATAGTGAGAGGCCCGCGCACTGCGATGAAGAGTGGCCCCCGCTTGCCACAACTAGAGAAAGCCCTCGCACAGAAACGAAGACCCAACACAGCCAAAAATAAATAAATAAATAAATAAATTTATAAAATAAAAAAATATATATATACGTCACATAACATATACCACGTTGATCATTTTTAAGTTTATAGTTCAGTAAAGTACATTTATGTTATTACACAACCAACATTCTCCATTCACCTTCAACACTCTTTTTTTCTTGCAAAACTGAAATTCTATACCCATTAAAAACTTGCTCTCCATTCTACCCTCCATCAGCCCCGGCACCCACCATTCTGTTTTCTGTCTCTTTGAATCTGATGACCTTAGTACTATCCTAGTTACCTCATGTAAGTGGAATCATGTAGTATTCGTCCTTTTGAGACTGTATTATTTCACTTAGCCTTGTGTTCTCAAGGTCCATCCACTTTGTAATGTGTGTCCGAATTTCCTTCCTTTTTAATACTGAGTCAGAATCCATTGTAGGGATGGAACACACTTGGTCAACCGCCCTGCTTTTCAAAGGGGCTAACCTATGGAATCCTAGGGTGGGGATGCTTGCTTTCCCTACATGGATAAAGAGAAGGTCATCCATAATGGATCAAGTCATGGAAAGAAGGTAAACACTTTCCTCCTTAGTCAGGTAGATGCAACCCCAAGGGCAGGAAGCCTTCTCTTTCTAACTGCAGTCAGGGAAATGAATTCAACGTGACATTAGGAAAGCACAGACAACCCTCTGGGGTCTTTCTTCTCTCTCTGAAAACTTGAACCGAGTCAAATTTCATGGTGGAGGAGTCTGGCGAAGACCGGAGTTGGCCACCTGCACACTCAGCCCAGGTAAATCTTGTTCTTCCAGGTCGCTAGAGAGCTTTCTCTGGGTTGGGTTACAAACTGTGTTCCTTCCCACCCTTCCTGATATGAATTAGAAGCAGTCAAATTACACCGTCTTTTTGTTACTGAACTCAGGTTTTGTTGGTTGTCACTCAAGAATCCAATACTGAGAGACAAGTACTGAGTAAAAGGAAAGATAGCTTTACTGAGGAAGCCTGCAATCCTGGGAGGAGGGGGACTCATGTCCCGAAGAACCAACTCCCAACTCCCCAAGTTTTGCTCGGAGATTATAGAGGGGAAAGAGGAAGGGGCTATGCGTAGAACAACACAGTCGGGTCCGACAATCATCTTGAAATCGGCCATGTGGAGGTCTGATAAGCATCATGTTGTTTTAAGTCCAGTTAATCTTCAGTTCCAAGGTCAGTTTGTTCCCAGTTCCTTGAGGTCGGTTCTTGGAATTGTGCAAGATGGAGCAGCTTATGCCATGGCTACGGTCTGGTCATCAGGCAGTTAACTTCTTCCACCTGGCGGGGGTTTCAGTATCTATAAGACAGCTCACAGGACGTGGCTCAGAATATTCTCTATAGCCCTTGAGGAGGAACTAAAGGTGCTTGATTTTGTTTAACAGCTTAAACTATTATTATTTTTGTCTTGCTTGACTGTTTTCCTTTCCTTCTGCATTTTCTTACTTCTCTGATTAAATATATTCTTTGGAACTCGGGGAAGGCCTAGGAGGCTAAACTTTTTCTACAAACAAGAGGCAGGCAAAGGACATAGGGGGAGGGATCTGTCCCAGAAAGGCCCCATAGGGTCCTGCTCGATTACGGTTTCTGGGAACCATGGGATCCGAGAATGGCATTTGGGCCCTGGACTCCAAACTGTCTGGGCTTCCTTGTTTTTCTTCATCATTCTCCTATCAGAGTGACCTACAGAAAGAGAATAGCATTTGTCTCTGTTTGTTACACCACCCAGGTTTCTTTTATGAGAAGTATCTCTTAGGCTCTCTGCTTGTAGAGCACAGCAGAGTGTAAGAGAATCCCTTTTTGCCCTTTATCTCGGCACACATCTTTCTCGTAACACTTATCTCATTTTGCTACCGCGATTTTTTTGAAGGTCTGTGGTTCTATCTAGACATCCTCTCTTATCCATCAGATAGTCAAAGACTGTGCCCTGGATATTACACATACTCCTATTCCCAATGCCTGGCATGGGTCTTGAATACGGCGTGTGTAAGCAGCTCTTTGAAGGAAGCAACTTTTTTAAAAAAATTTTTTTCTTATTGGGGTAGAGTTGTTTTACAATGTTGTGTTAGTTTCTACTGTACAGCGAAGTGAAGTAGAGTTCCCTGTGCTATAAGGAAGCAACTTTTTGCAGGAGGCCCCTTGTCTCATCACTTTAGCAAAGCTATATTTTAACTTAACCTTTATACCAGGTGTCCCCATGCTTCACTCATTTCCAGCCCAAGCACACCTCTCACATCTTTTGATCACACAATGCCTTGTCTAACCTGTTGATTCTTTTCTTAGATCAAAGAAGTAGGAATAAAGAATAAGTAATTAATGGATGACTAGATCTTTTCCCCAGCTTCCCCTTCAGTAATCCCATGAGCAGACGGTGTGAACAAGACAGCATCTTAAAGAAAGATCATTTTGACAATATTGATTCTTTCAGTCCAAGAACGGGATACATCTTGCCATCTGTTTGTGTCATCTTCGATTTCTTTCATCAGCGTCTTCTGGTTTTTAGAGTACTAGTCTTTTGTCTTCTTAGGTAGGTTTATTCCTAGGTATTTTGTTCTTTTTGATGTGGTGGTAAACGGGATTGTCTTCTTGATTTCCCTTTGTGATCTTTCATTGTTAGTGTATAGAAATGCGGCACTATTTACAATAGCCAACCTGCGGAAACAACCTAAATGTCCATGGACAGATGAATAGATAAAGAAGATGTGGTACATACAAACAATGGAATATTACTCAGCCATAAAAAAGAATGAAATTATGCCATTTGCAGTTACATGGATGAACCTAGAGATGGTCATACTAAGTAAAGTAAGTCAGACAGAGAAAGACAAATATCATATGATATCACTTATATGTGGAATCTAAAAAAATGGTACAATGAACTTACTTACAAAACAGAAACAGACTCACAGACGTAGATAACAAACTTATGGTCACCAAAGGGAAAAGGTGGGGGGAGGGATAAATTAGGAATTTGGGATTAACAGATACACACTACTATATATAAAATAGATAAACAACAAAGACCTAGCACAGGGAACTACACTCACTATTTTGTAGCACAGGGAACTATACTCACTATTTTGTAATAACCTATAATGGAAAAGAATCTGAAAAAAAAAATATATGGCTGAATTACGTTGCTGTACACCTGAAACTAACAACATTGTAAATCAACTATACTTCAATTTTAAAAAATAAATAAAAATTTAAAAAAAGAAAGACCACAAGGAGTCAACAACAAATGGGAGATGGCAACTAATCAGACCCCCTACCTTGACGATTAACTGAGACTATTTCCCCTTTCTCCCTTTCAAAACTTTCATGACTGAGAAGAATCTTTGGAGTTGGTTCTTGCATATGAGTCTTCCTTCTCCTCAGGTTGCCAGCCTCCTGAATAAAGCAACCTTTCCTGTTAGAACCAACACTTGTCTCTTGATTATTGGCTTTTGAGAGGTGAGAAGCCAAACCGGAGTTCGGTAACGCATATGTTAAATACATATTTGCTGAGTGGAGAATGCTCTTTTGAATTCCATCCTGAAGATGGTTCTCACTGAGTTAGTGTTCCTTTTCAAGGCTCACTTTGGGGGCCCCAAGCCTGCCCTTCAAGCTCCCTGGAGGTGGTATCGTGGCATCTAATTGCATGTGTGTCCCAATCATGCCAATAACTGAGGGATTTCCCCCCTCCATCCATCTAATTAAAGTCAATAAAATAAATAGATTGAAGCAGCATCCTGGTTGGAAGGCAATTCAAAGGCATGAGTGTAATATAGGAACACATCATTGAAGCATAACGTCTTCCCAGGGACAGTTTGCACAAGAACATGTGAGCAACAGAGAAGAAAAGTGAATGACAGGGGTGAATGATAGGGTCTCTCTAGTGATGGAGACCCCACGTACAGGATGGAATTTTGTGGGTTTGGAGCCAAAAAAGCGTCTTCTGCAGTGTGGTAGAGGCTCAAGTGGTTACCTGGCCACCAAATATCCATGCTCCCTGTCTATTGGTTGAGTCACTGTGGAGAAGTGGCTTTTGCAGCCATATCTCTGTTAGACAGCTCCCTACCCCCAACCTGGGGATTGAGATGGGACCATGGGATGCAGTCTGGCCGACGAAGTGTGTACAGATGTCATGCATTTATTTCTGGCCCAAGAGTCCAGAGTGGGCATGACTTCTCTTATGGATTGAATTGTGTCCTCCCAAAATCCATATGTGAAGCCCTCACCCCCAGTGTTTAAGAATGCGATTGTATTTGGAGATAGAATCTCTTAATGAGGTCGCTAGGGTGGGTCCTGATTCCATAGCACTGGGGTCCTTATAAGAAGAGGAGATCAGGACACAGACACACACAGAGGGACGACCACGTGAGGACACAGGGAGGAGACGGCTGTCTACACGCACCAAGGAGAGAGGCCTCAGGAGGAACCAGCCCTGCCCACACCTGTCTCAGATTCCAGCCTCCAGAACCTGTGAGGCAATAAGTACCCATTGTTTGAGCTTCCCTGTCTGAGGTATTTGGCAGCCCAAGCAAACGAATCCACTTTCTTCACCTTCTCTACTCTGATTAAAGAACGATGATGTCCTGGTGAACCTGGACACAAGTGTCGCAAACGTATTGGGCACAAAGTGGAAAGAGGCAGGGTCTCCACACCAGCTCTTGGGGGACATCACCAGCCAACCAGAAACAATCATTTTGGACATAACACGGGCTATCGGTTAATAACACTGAGATTTGGGAATTCATCGTTTAAAGCTTCGCATTACCCTAACTAATAAAGCATGTTTTGCCTACACAGGATGCTTTGTTTTTGATCAAGTGATGCAAGATCAGGTGAGGATGTGTCACACAACTTTGCTGTACATCCCCCATCAAAACAGTCCTTCCTTGAGTTCCCTGAGAGGGATCTTGACTGCAGGACCCATACTACATGATCGGGGTCTGGGTGTTCTTGTCTGAGTAATGAAGGTTCCCGTTAAGCTGGAGTTCAGCTGTCTTCCCGGCTAGAGTTGCTTTATGAGAGTCTTCGATGTCGTTAATAAGCTGAGACCTTTGGGTCCCAATACAAAGGGGGAAGATAATTTATTTTGGACAGAATTTTGTTTCCTAAAGCTCCATGTTTCATTCCATTTTAAAGGGCATTTCAGCAAATGATGTATGAAATGAAAAAAAAGAGTCTGTATGGTTTCACATAAAGGGCATGCATAACTAGAGAACAACTCTGAAATGATTTGGAAAAATGGCTATTTTTCTTTTAAAAAATTAAAGGCTTCGGATAAATTCATGTCAATTGGCCAAACATTATGTTCTTGTTATGTGCAAGGCATCGCATGGATTCACTGGTAAACAAAATATGGATGTATTTTTAAGAAGTGTGCAGTCCCATTATCCAGTAGGGGAAGGAGTCAGGCACACACAAAGTTACACAAAAGTGGATTATGATGTCGTCTTGAGGAGAAAGAGAGCAAGGGGAAGAGATATAGAAGGAGGAAAGTGTGCGATATTTTCAAGAAAGGGAGAGCGACTGTTTTTGTTTTTAAGTGGATTAATTAATGTCATAGTTGTAGAGGAAGAAAATGACATATATGATACATACATACATAGTTGTATAGATAGATACATATATATGTTTAATATAAGATTTCTAATGCAATTTGCAGCATGAATTCATTACTAAGACGTACTGCATTGGATAGTCCTTCCCCCCCACCCCCCCAAAAAAAGGTATGTCCAAATCCTAACTTCCAGAACCTGTGAATGCAACCTTATTTGGAATCTGCTGCAGGAAGAGTTGTTTATGGGGACCATGTTCCCAGGGCTGACTACCACTCTCTTGGTAAAATATGCCCCCTGGGAGAGCAAGTTGGCGTTTGGGGTCTTCTGAGGAGCCAGCATCACGCTGTCCTCCTGAGAGTCCTGTGTGGCAACGTGCAGCGCTCGAGCCTCCTGCAGCCGTAGAGCCAATGCATTTTAAGATGACAAGGCACCTTTAAGATTTTCTCAGTTGATCACCGAATCCTACCTAGGAGGAAGATAAGGTCTAACAAAGGAAGTGATTCTCAGCACCACCGAGGTGCGCCTTGGTCCTGGCGTCAGGTGTCACGCCTTGCTGCTACACCAAGCTTGTAGAAGGTAATTTTCGTTAAGTTGGAATTTAATTAATGTCATAGTTGTAGATGAAGAAAATGACATATATGATATATACACACATACACAGTTGTATAGATACATATATACATGCATAGATGGATGGATAGATATTAAGAGATGATAGATAATAGATTAATAGATAGACACAGATGATAGATGAATGATAGATATATAGGTGGATAAACATTGAAAGATGGTAGATAAATACTGATAGATGATAGATATTGATAGGTAGGTGGATAGATAGATAGATGATAGACAGATACTGATAGGTAGGTGGATAGATAGATTGATAAATATTGATAGATAATAGTGATAGATGTTGAAACGTAAATAGATATATATACACATAGGTGAATAGTTAGATTTATAGTTAGATAGATATTGATAGATAGATACTTATAGACTGATAGGTAGATAGATAGAATGTAGCAATAAAACGCACCTACCTGAAAATATAGAGTTAATAAAAAACAGAACATGGGTTTTGTATTCTCTAACACTGAGGCAAAGGAAATAATGTTAATGAGAAAGCAAAGAATGGCAAAAATAAAAATGTTTTTTCCTGAATCTCCCTTCCAGCAAAAGAGAATTAGGTGCCAGTAGAATATTGATTCTGTGCACACGTGCCTAGACAATGGAGCGGGGGACTATTACACGGAGATGTGAATCAGCGCCGAGTGTTTGAATCCGTTATTAACAGGCACAGAGCTTTCCGACATTTTGAAGGGTTGCATGGAATCGCAATTTCTGGGGTCTTATTTTTATTTTTTATGGTCGAGTCTCCCCATTTCTATTGGATGGAATGCAACTCCGTGAGATGTCCTTCTTGAAATAACATCTCCGCTCGCTCCCTCACGCAGGAATGAAGTAGGTGAGACACAGGACAAGTTTGCTCGCCTGGGTTCGGAACCACGAAGGGGCAGGATTCTTGCGATGCTCCGGTTGGGAGGCGGCTGCCCTGCTGTCCCTCACCACCTAGAAGGATGTGGGGTGGCCTGGCATCTTGGGGACCTTGGGCTGCCCAGAAAGGCTTCCCTGTAACTGTGAGGATTCCGTAGGCGGTGGGGCAGGGCGGAGGGTGGGACAGGGCAGAGGGTCCCTGCAGAGAACTGAATCCTTTCTGTTCAGAGGCTGCTGCAGGGGAGGGAGAGCGAGGGGGCCTGAGACGGTCACTCACTATCCCACACTCTATCCACCCTCCCCAACCCTTCCCTTTGGGTTCCCAGCTGGTATTTGAAAGCTGTGCATATGCTGGCTTGAGAGATGGCAGACACCTCCACTCTCCTGGCAAAGCAATGCCAGGTGTGGCCAAGACACCCACCCAAATCCCCCCCCTTGGCATCCAACTCAGCCTCATCCCAGACTCTGACCCGCCCGCCTGTTTCCCACTTCTCCCCAGACATCCACCATCTACGTGTCGCTCGGCTTTTACTTTTGCTCTACAGAAAGTCATCAAAGGCTCACAGGAGAAAGAACCAAATAATGACCCACTGGTTTTGCATATAGCTGTGTCTGCATATAGCTTTTCCTTCCCAGAGCGGTGAACACAAGGCATTGACATGGAAGGTACTTAATAACAACCCGAATGAAGTCTGTGAACAAAGGCTGAGCAGCCTCTGAGCCCTGGGATGCATATGGTAAGAGCATCCCATCGTGTTTACCGCGGGGATGGTGAGACCACCTGCGGACGGAGGGCCACTCAACAATCCTTAACAGGTCAAATGGGGTGATGAAACTGAGCAGGACCCAGTGGGGCTCCTGGCACAAAAGGCTTTTTGTGTCCCTCCTTTTCTTTTCTTTCATCTCTCCCTCCCTTCCTTTCTGGCTGCGTTGGGTCTTCGTTGCTGTGCGTGGGCTTTCTCTAGTTGTAGTGAGCAGGGGCTACTCTTCGTTGCGGTGCATGGGCTTCTCATTGTGGTGGCTTCCCTTGTTGCGGAGCATGGGCTCTAGAGCGCAGGCTCAGTAGTTGTGGCGCACGGGCTTAGTTGCTCTGTGGCAAGTGGGATCTTCCCGGACCAGGGTTCGAACCCGTGTGCCCTGCATTGGCAGGAGGATTCTTAACCACTGCACCACCAGGGAAGTCGCATCCTCTGTTACTTGATTACAGGAAATAGGCTTCATTCAGCCCCCATGACCTTCCCTGAGTTCCAAGGAGCAGTTCAAACAGTTGCTAATCAGGGAAGGGAGGGGATGCAGAGACAAGGCAGGAGCAGCCAAGAAACAACAGTGCAGCCTTGGGGCAGGGTTCTGGTTCCCCCTCTAGGGATACACACGACAATATCTTTGAGTTCTTCTGCAGATACTGAAACCCCACCAGGTGGGAGAAGTTAACTGTATTCTTCCCGAAAGCACGTAGACCCCAGACCACTTGGAACCAGAAGGTTGATGATGCCGACTGCCACTTACCTCCCTACCAACCAATCAGAAGAAGGTCCACGAGCTGACCACGCCCCCTTTGAACCATGACTATAAAACTCCTCACTACCCCCTCCAGGTCGGGACACAAAGTTCTGAGGGCATGACCCCACTGTGGCCCCCTTTGCCTGGCAAAGCAAGAAAGCTATTCTCTTCTACTTCATCCCAAATTCTGCCTCTGAGACTCAATTCATTGTTGGTGTACAGAGGCCAAATTTCGGGTGCAGTGAGTGGTGGGGAGATAGGAGAGGGTCAGGAGGTTAGTCAGAAGTAGGGGCAGTGTTGGTGTGTGTGTGTACGAGTGTGAGAGCCTGTGAACGTGAGCATATGTGTGAGTGGGTGTGTGTGTGTGTGTGCTCTCAGAAGAATGGATTTGGGCAAAAGCATCTCTCACTAACGTCTGTTCCATCCTGAATAATCTCCTCCATCGCCCCCCCAGCACCCACCATGAGGCAAAACATAAGAGTTATTTCTTTTTCAGAGTCTTTGAAAGAATACACACACACACACACACACACACACACACACACACACATACATATAACTGAATCACTTTGTTGTACAGTTGAAACTAACACAACATTGTAAATCTACTATATTTCAAAGAAAAAAGATAGGTAAGTATTTCTTTCCTTCTCTGCTTTTACTCTCTTCCTACCCAGGGCATCACCATCAACTACCCCATCACCTTCAAAGGAGGCATGTGCATGCATCATTGGATAAAGACAAGGAGGTGTGTACACAGAATGGAATTCTATCTAGTCTTAAAAAGAAAGGAAATTATGCCATTTGTGACAACATAGCTGAACCTGGAAGATAGTCATCTCAGTGAAATAAGCCAGACACAGAAGGACAAGTATTGAATGATGTCAATTATGGAATGTAAAACAGTCGAACTCATGGAAGCAGAGAGTACAAAGCTGGTGGCCAGGGGCTGGGTTGTGGGGAAAGATGGGCAGAGGCTGGTCAAAGGCACAAACGTTCAGTTATGAGTAAATCCCAGGGATCTAATGTCCACCGTGGAGATGCTAGTTGATAACTCTGTCAGTAAGTCCTGCAGATGTAGTATCCAGCATGGTGACCACAGGTAACAATCCTGTGTTCTATACTTGAAATTTACAAAGACAGTAGATCTCAAGTGTTCTCACTACAGACACACAGAAAAGCTAACTATGTGAGGTAATGGATGTGTTAACTAACTTGATCGTGGTTGATCATTTCATGATGTATGCATATATCAAAGCGTCACATTGTGAACCTGAAATATATACAATTTTATGTGTCAATCGTACATCAATAAAGCTGGGGAAAAAAAAAGTTTCTTAGCGAGGAATTAAACAGCAACAAATTCTAGTATTAATCTTGAACAGGGGAAAAAAAAAAAAGAGGGCTGTGTCTCTTCCTTCCAACCATTGGTTCTCAACTTGGTAAACAAAGGATGTTGCAGCCACCAAGCCCTCAGCCACTGCAGCTGCCCCCAGCTGTGCCCCCTGAGGGGACTCAGGATGGAGAAAAACAGGAAACTGGCCCCAGATAGCTGAGGTGCATACCAAAGGAATGATTTCAATGAGCCCAGACTCTTGCATCTTCCCATACATAGAAAAGCGCTAAATTCATTCCGTTGAGATGTCTGGTTTTCTTTCATTAACAGTAATCTTTTGATGTTCCCACTACCTAGCTTTTTTTTGCAAAAATTCCTGTAAATCTGGATCCTCCCTTGTCTCTTTGGAGCCGTCCCTCAGAGCTACCTGAGAGGGCTTGGGCTAGAGTCCTCAGAAAGTCCACCAAATAAAGCAGAATTCTCAGCTTTTAGGTTATGCGTTTTTTTCAGTTGACACTATTAAGCCAGGTATTATTTTAACTAGAAAATATGAAGTGTCAACATTTTGAGCGCCGGTTCACAATCATTTTTGAAAAAACCGATTCTGCATTTCATTGGCGTTAAAAGGGCTCCCTGACTTCCCTCTGTCGATGGTCAAGAAATACCGCGTTAGGTGGAGCCATAGCAAATCGCACCCTCTAGATGGCACCAAACACCAGCATTTTTCTACCTCACTCAGAAACACTTTTGAACACATCTTAGTCTTTTAAACCCTCATCTGACACTGAGCGGGTAGGTGGAAACGTGTGGTAATGATTTGTAATGGAAAGCTCTACCTGGTTCATGGAACCCAGCTATGGAATATTTATCATCACATTAGAGGTCCCCCAGGTGTGCTTAGAGTATGAGAATAAAAAGCCTATCACCTCCAGGTGAGGTCAACCAATGGGTGAGTGAAAATTGCATCATCGCCTGCTGGGGGCACTTCTGTGAGGTAAAGACAGCAGGAAGGTGGAAAAGTCAAATGCACAGGTGTCATGAGAGTGTGTGCACATTTCTGAAACATTTTCATAATGCTTGTGGTGACCACAGTTTGTATAACCATTTACCTGTTCGGCCTATTATGCATGAAACCACAATAATATTGGTACAGAAATCTTTTTTCTAATCCCCCTTCCCCCCCTGTCATTTTTTTTCTTGGTTTATATACCTAGGAGTAAAATTTCTGATTCATATGCCAGACATTTATTTTTCAAAAGTAGTTGTACTATTTTTTCTCCCACCCAGGAAGGTGTGAGGATTCCACACACCTGTGTGTGGTCCACATCCATTGCTTGGTATTGTTGGGCTTTTAAAATTTTGCTCATTCTAGTGGCTGGGGGGTAGTATCTCACTGTTTCTAATTTAATTTAATTTATTTCATTTTTAATTGAAGTATAATTGCCATACAATATTATGTAAGTTACAGGTGTACAATATAGTGATTCACAACTTTTAAAGGTGATACTCCATGTATAGTTATTATAAAATATTGGCTCTATTCCCTGCACAGTATGTCCTTGTAGCTTATTTCATACCTAATAGTTTGTACATCTCTCTGTCATTTTACTTTGCCTCACTCTGATGAGTAAAGATTTTGAGCATCTTTGTTTATATGCCTATTGGCCCCATTTATACATATTTTGTGTGTGGTGTTTGTTTAAATATTTTTGTCAATTGTTTATTGGGTTGTCTTTTATAATTGAGTTGTTTACATATTCTGAATGCATAACAAATATATACAATACCTACGTAAGTATAATACATATTTTATGTAATATTTTCTTTCAGTGTGCAGCTTATTGTTTCATTTTCTCAATAGCGTCCTTCAGAGAGCAAAAGTTCTTAATTTTGAGACAGTCCAATTTATTAATTTCTTTCTAGTGTGGTTCATGCTTTTTGTGTCCTAAGAAATCTTTGCGTATTCCAAATTCAGCAAGATTTTCTCACCTGTTTTGTGCTAGAAGCTAATAGCTTCAGTGTTTACTTTTATGTCTGTGACCCGTTTTGAGTTGGGAAATAAGAAAAGACCACCCAGATGGGAACAAGCAGATGTTGCTGATTAAGACTTTGCCGTAGTAGGGGAGCTGGCTGCCATCGCTGGCCCTTGGCAGAGACTCAAAGGCAGGCAGAGGAGTGGGAAAGATGAACCCTGAGGGGGGCTGTTGGCTTGGAGAAGCTTTGGTGGGCTAACTAGAAGCAGGGCATCCCGTGTGACTGGCTAGTGGGCACGTATTTGGTTTTCTCCGCTTGGTCCTAAGTTGGAAACAAAGACGGACATTAGGGGAGCTGTCTGTAATTAATCAAATCCTGGCCATCTGGGTTGACTGTTAAAGGAGACATACGGATGCTCAACACTGATTATCAGAGAAATGCAAATCAAAACTACAATGAGGTATCACCTCACACTGGTCAGAATGGCCATCGTTAAAAAGTCTACAAACAGTAAATGCTGGAGAAGGTGTGGAGAAAAGGGAGCCCTCCTGCGCTGCTGGTGGGAATGTAAATTGATACAGCCACTATGGAGAACAGTACGGAGGTTCCTTAAAAAACTAATAATGGAATTACCATATGACCCAGCAATCCCACTCCCAGGCATATACCCTGAGAAAACCATAATTCAAAAAGATACATGCATCCCAATGTTCATAGCAGCACTATTTATGGTAGCCAAGACACGGAAGCCCGCTAAACGTCCATCGACAGATGAATGGATAAAGAAGATGTGGTACATATATACAATGGAATACTACTCAGCCATAAAAAAGAATGAAATAATGCCATTTGCAGCAACATGGATGGACCTAGTGATTATCATACTAAGTGAAGCAAGCCAGATAGAAAAAGACAATATATGATACCACTTTTATGTGGAATCTAAAAAAATGATACAAATCAACTTGTTTACAAAACCAAAACAGACTCACAGACATAGAAAACAAACTCATGGTTACCAAAGGGGAAAGGGGTGGGAGGGATAAATCAGGAGTTTGGGATTAACAGACACACACTACCATATACAAAATAGATAAACAACAAGGACCTCCTGTATAGCACAGGGAACTATATTCAATAACCTGTAATAATCTATAATGGAAAAGAATCTGAAAAGAATGTGTATATGTGTGTGTGTGTATATATATATATATATATATATATATAATTATATATATATACACACACACACATATACACACACATATATAGACTTATATATATAACTGAATCACTTTGCTGTACAGCAGAAATTAACACAACATTGTGAATCAACTATACTGCAAATAAATTTTTAAAGAAAGGCTTTGTGAACCTAAAGATCTCCCAAACAGATGATTAGCCAAATAAATTATAGTACTCTCATAGGATAAAAAAAAAAAGAGAGAGAAAGCAGATCAGTGGTTGCCTAGGGCTGAGGGTGCAATTGTGGATTAACTGCAAACAACGAGGGAGTTTTGGAAGGTGATGGAAGTGTTCTGAAAGTGGTTTGTGGTGATGACTGCACAAGTTTATAAATTTACTAAAAGTTATCACCTTGTACACTTACAGTGGTTGAATTGTATGGTAGGCAAAGAATGCCTCAACAAAGTTGTTGGAAAAAAAAAAAGAAGTTATTTCGCGTCCGGCATCATTGTACCTAGAGGTGGCAGTGAGGCTGGTCACTGCACGTAAGGGCTTGGTGTTTGGAGCTGGTGCCCGTAAGTCGTGGGTCAGAATTCTATTTTTATAGTTGGTCCGTCCATTGACCACTATACTTAGTCTCTCAGTAAAAGCGTGTTCTTTCAAGTTTCAGGGACGTTGTTACACACGGCAATCGGGCACCTACACGGACGGATTTCAAGGTCTCTTCTTGCCCAAGTGGTCAAGAGATGTGTGATCATGCCCGCTAAGTAGTAGCGACAGCTGGGGATTCTAGCCATGAGACTGGGGTGACCCTCTCCGCCCCCAGCGGGGGTACGGGGAAAGCTCTCTTATTTCTGGGCGGCTGGCGTTAAATGGGGAACAGCTTATCCGCAACTCCCAAAACCTCTCTCCTCTGCAGTTAGCAAGCGAGACCCACATCTCTCCCTGGAGACAGACCACGTGTTCTTCTGATCTCGGTAGAACTGGAAATTTGTAAAATGGGGCAGGCTCTCCTTACAGAAACCTAAAGCCACTTGTTAACTGCGTGAAGCGGTGAAGTGATTTAGCAAACGATCAGTTACTCAAGTGCAACTATAAGGTGTTTCACTGACTCCTTCCATGGCTGTTCTGGGAATGTCTCTTCTCAGCATGCTGATAAAACCTGAAAACGTTCTGTGAAATCATGCCATTGGCAGCAACATGGATGGACCTAGAGATGATCGTACTAAGTGACATAAGTCAGACAAAGACAAATACCATATGATATCACTTATATGTGGAATGTAAAATATGACACAAATGGACTTATCTACAAAACAGAAACAGACTCACAGACATAGAGAACAGAACTGTGGTTGCCAAGGGCTGGGAGTTTGGGATTAGCAGATGCAGACCAGGATATATAGAATGGATAAACAACAAGGTCCTACTGTATAGCACAGGGAACTATATTCAATATCCTATAGTAAACCGTAATGGAAAAGAAGATGAAAAAGAATGTATATATGTGTGTCACCGAATCACTTTGCTGTGCAGCAGAAGTTAACACAACATTGTAAACCAACTATACTTCAATAAAAATATTTTAAAAATCTTGAAAATGTTCTGTAGGCGCTTACGTTACTACAAAGAAGATTCACACACATAAAAGGGCAATGTCAACATCTACTGTCTTTTTCCTCCTGGTCTATGATGCCATTGGTTAGAAAATATATTTTGGCTTCACCCTTCACTATCTGCTTCTTTTAACATTCTGCTACCTTCACGTAATGGTTATATGGAAGAAAACATTTTACAAAAAATTATGTTTGATGCTCTAGAGACAGACTGCCTGGCATTGTGTCCTGTCTCTGTTGTGTGCTAGCTGTGTGATCTTGGACAACTCCTTACCTACTCTAGGTCTCAGCTTTGTCATCTGCAACGTGGAGGTAATAACATTATTACATTATTATATTAACATTTGATACTATATTATATTATATAATGTTATAAGGATTAAATGACTTACAGCTTTTGAAGTGCTTAGAACATTGTACATAATAATCCTACATAAGTGTATATAGTTTATTTAATCAAAATCTCTTGATAGGCATTTAAATTATTAACACTTTTCTACTAATATAGTCAATTTTGTAATGGATAGTTTTTTACATATGTCTTTGCACATTTGTCTAATTGTTCTTGAGATAAATTCCTAGAAATAGAAAAAAAAAGAAAATATTATTTTGGAAAATATTTTTGAATTTCCTAAAGGCATGTTAAAGTATTCCTACCCTCCCCTGTTGAAAAATGACCCAGAATACTGCCCCAAACCCAAATAGTTTTGGAAAGGATGAAGATTTATTTCTGTCGAGATGTCCTTAAATACAGCGAGGGTCACAGCTAAAGTGAGCTGAGTATAGACATCAAAGTCTGTGCTCTAGGCTCTGAAAACGTTTCCAGAAGGAAGAAAGTTCCAAGATGTTGGATGAATACCAGTACCATTTTCTCTTGAAATATGTCAAACAGATTTAAAAAAATATATGTTATGGATAGGTGTTAAGATTTGAACAATTAAAATGAACAAGCTTGATCAAACATACATACTATATAGAACCTTTATTTGAACACAGAAAGAAAACACATTTTTCTAATCATATATGGCACATTTTCATTAAGCGACTACATATTAGATCAAAAAGGAATTTTTTTACAAATAATAAATGTCACCATTTAGATCATATTCTCTAACTAAAATGAATAAAATCATTTATAAGAAGGTAGTCTCCCCACCTGTATATTTTGAAAGTAAAAACAGAATTCTAAGTAATTCCCTAGTCAAAGATTTAAAACTATAAACTAGATTACAAAATATTTAGCATATAGCATCACATGAAAGTTCCATGTACCCAAACTGGTACTGCTATATCATGGGGGGAATATAGATAGAACCATCCAAGTATATTCCAGAAGATAAGAAATGCTGAAAGTTAACGAATTAAATATTCAAGTCAAGAAATTTTTAAAAAGTAACAGAATCAACCCAAGGAAATCACAAGACAAATTAATAAAAAACAGAAATGAATAAAACAGAAAGCAACAAACACGAAAATAAAAAAGGAAAGAAAACATAGAGTGGATAATAAAACCAAAAGCTACATTTTTGCAACTACTCATAAAAGAGAAAACCTTGGGGAAAAGTAAACAAGAGATGTAAGAGAGCTGGCCCCAGTCAACAATATCAAGAATGAACAAGGAGGCAAAATTACAGATAAGAGGTAAAATAAAGATCTTACTAGAGTCGCAGGGAAAAAAAACCTTATGCTGATAGATTAAAAATAATGAAAGTGTGGGTAAAGCTTTAGTATAACATTGAATCAAAATGCTTATTTCATTACCTCAACTCTGTGCAATTGATATAGTTCATTACTCAACGTAAATAATAATACTACCTGCAGCATCTTAAATAGCAAGCAGACTGCTAGATACTTCAATCACCAACCTACAGATAATTTCTAGTTCAAAGACTAATAAGTGACTCAAAACAGATCCTGGGAATATATTTAGGGGATAGTTGAGTTTTCAGTGTCGACTGCAGAATAATTACTTGGGTACTTTACCAGATCAAAGAATTAAGTTTTCCTCTGGAAGAATTACAAGACTGACCTCTATTGTGAGAACGATGGAGGTGTCCCATTGTTTAATCTCTTAACAATTTAAAGGAGAGGCGAGTCATTGTGTGTCTTTCCCCCAGCTTGGCAGCATTTCATGTGGTCTAATACAGGTAATCAAATGTCATTAGTTAACAAAGATGCTACAACCTTACATTTTAATTTTGCTTAACATTGTTCAAAGTGTGTTCACACATCAAATCTGTCCACTCACTTGATGGATGTGTAATTGTGCCAATAACCACCCTCTATTTCTCGGTCATTCAATCAACATTAGAATAGATGGACATCTCTCTGTGTCCTCACCTGGCGGAGGGGGTGAGGGAGCTCTCTGGGATCTCTTTTATAAGGACACTAATCCCATCATGAGGGCTCCACCCTCATGACCTCATCTTCTCCCAAATGCACCACCTTCTAATACCATCACATTGGGGGGTTAGGGCTTCAACACATAAATTTGGGTGGGACACAAATACTCAGACCACAGTGATGAGCAAATCAGTCTTGTTAACAGATGGTGCCTCACAGCAGTCAGGATGGCCCTCATCAAAAAAATCTACAAACAATAAATGCTGGAGAGGGTGTGGAGAAAAGGGAACCCTCCTACACTGTTGGTGGGAATGTAAACTGGTGCAGCCACTATGGAGAACAGTGTGGAGGTTCCTTAAAAAACTAAAAATAGGGCTTCCCTGGTGGCGCAGTGGTTGAGAATCTGCCTGCCAATGCAGGGGACACGGGTTCGAGCCCTGGTCTGGGAAGATCCCACATGCTGCGAAGTGACTAGGCCCATGAGAGCCACAACTACTGAGCCTGTGTGACTGGAGCCTGTGCTCCGCAACAAGAGAGGCCGCAACAGTGAGAGGCCTGCGCACCGCGATGAAGAGTAGCCCCCACTTGCCGCAACTAGAGAAAGCCCTCGCACAGGAACGAAGACCCAACACAGCCAAAAATAAATAAATAAAAATTAAAAAAAACTAAAACTACAGCTACCACATGACCCAGTAATCCCACGCCTGGGCATATACCCTGAGAAAACCATAATTCGTAAAGATACATGCACCCCAATGTTCATTGCAGCACTATTTACAATAGTCAGGACTTTGGAAGCAACCTAATTGTCCATTGACAGATGAGTGGATAAACAAGATGTGGTACATATATACAGTGGAATATTACTCAGCCATAAAAAAAGAACAAAATAATGCCATTTGCAGTAACATGGATGGACCTAGAGATTGTCATACTGAGTGAAGTAAGTCAGACAGAGAAAGACAAATATCGTATGATATCGCTTATATGTGGGATCTAAAAAAATGATACAAATGAACTTATTTACAAAACAGAAGTAGACTCACAGATGTAGAAACAAACTTATGGTTACCAGGGGATGAGGGGTGAGGGATAAATTGGGAGATTGGGATTGACATATACTCACTACTATATATAAAATAGATAACTAATAAGGACCTACTATATAGCACAGGGAACTCTACCCAATACACTGTAATGACCTATATGGAAAAAGAATCTAAAAAAAGAGCGGATATATGTATAACTGATTCACTTTGCTGTACAGCAGAAACTAACACAACACTGTAAATCAACTGTACTCCAATAAAAATTTAAAAAAACAAAAAACAAAATGCAGATGTCTTGTTTATGTTAATAAGGTGGCTTTGCAATGTCTCTAGGTCATTACAGGATCGGGGCTGGTGGCCAGGGGAACCAACTATGTGATCAGAAGCGTGGAATTTTCAGTCCCAACCATGACCTCCAGGGAGGGAAGAGGAGCTGGACCTTGATTGAGTTCAACCTCCAATGTCCATGGATTTCACCAATCACGCCTACATAATGAAGCCCCATAAAATCTCAGAAAGGATAGGGTTTGGAGAGCTTCCAGGCTGGTCAACCAAAATGCATCCAGGTGGGGAGGTGGCACACCCCAACTCCACTGGGACAGATGCTCCTGTTTTGGGGACCCTTTAAGACCTTGCTGCCATATGTATCACTTCATCTGGCTGTCCATTTTTACCCTTTAATATCCTTTTTAATAAACTGGTAACTGGTTTCTTGAGCTCTTCTAGAACTGGTAGGTAAACTGGTTTCTTGGGTTCTTTCTTTTATTGAAGTAGAGTTGATTTTCAGTATTGTGTTAGCTTCAGGTGTACAGCATAATAATCCAGGTTGGGGGTATGTGTGGGTTATTTTGCACATTATATTCCATTATAAGTTATTATAAGATATTGAACATTGTTCCCTGCACTCCACAGTAAATTATTCTGTTTATCTCTTTTAGGTAGAGTAGTGTGTGTCTGTTAATCCTGTACTCCCAATTTATCCCTCCCCCCTTTCCCCTTTGGCAAACATAAGTTTGTTTTCTATGTCTGTTGGTTTGTTTCTGTTTTGTATACAGATTCATTGGTATTGCATTCTAGATTCCACATATAAGTGATATCATACAGTATTTGTCTTTCTGTGAATTATTTCACCTAGCATAATATTCTCTAGGTCCATCCATGTTGCTGCAAATGGCATTATTTCAGTGTTTTTAATGGCTGAGTAATATTCCATTATGTATGTGTGTGTGTGTGTATATATATATATATATATAAAGAAGAGGTGGTATGTGTATGTGTGTGTGTGCACACACACACACATACACATACCACCTCTTCTTTACCCATTCCTCTGTTGATGGACATCTGGGTTGCTTCCACGTCCTCGCTATTGTAAATAGTGCTGCTATGAACATTGGGGTGCATGTATCTTTTTGAATGAGAGTTTTCATCTTTTCCAGATATATACCTGGTTTCCTGAGTTCTTTGAACAGTTCCAGCTAATTAAGTGAACCTGGTCATTGTCTGCTGTGGACTGAAGCATGGCTTGGTGGTGTGGAAAGCAACATACACTGCAGGTAGCTCACCCCCAGTGATTTTTGCTGGGGAAGTCAATAAAATAACCCAATGTCAGGGAACGCAAGTGTCCTAGGGAGAAGATGGCTTCATTTTCTAAGTCAGACCGAGGTTAGCAAATAGAAACCTCAAGAGGCAAATTAATTCAGAGCTAGTAGAGAACACACAGCATTCAATAAACCCAGCAACGTGTGAAAGCTAGAGATCTGCCACAGCAAAACAAAATTAAAAAATTCTCAATTCCCATGCAATCATCGTGCTAACACATTGCTAGATCTTGAGATTCACCAAAATGTAAAACAGGAAATCATAAAATAACAGGAAGTTTTCGAAAAGGGATGCTTATCTCTGAGTGAGAGGCGTTTATGAGAAGCATTTTGTTTGTTATGGAAGCCAGGAAAGCACTCAAAACAAAAACGTTCAGTTACTTTCTCCACTCACAGAAGGTGACCCCAGGCCCAAGATTAGGTCTCCCAATCATCCATTTTCTTCTGTGGTGTCTATACTGTGTTAGTTTCTGCCTGCCCTCCCTCCATCTTCCTTCCTTCCTTCCTTTCCTTCCTTCCTTCCTTTCCTTCCTTCCTTCTTTCCTTCCTTCCTTCCCTCCTTCCTTCCTTCCTTCCTTTCCTTCCTTCCTTCTTTCCTTCCTTCCTTCCCTCCTTCCTTCCTTCCCTCCTTCCTTCCTTCCCTCCTTCCTTCCTTCCCTCATTCCTTCTTCCCTTCCTTCCTTCCCTCCCTCCCTCCCTTCCTTCCTCTTTCTTTTTTCTTTTTGATCCATTTCCACCCACCCCTTTGTGGCAACCACCAACCTGTTCTCTGTATCTATGAGTTTGGTGGTTGGTTTTAGATTCCACATATAAGTGACATCATACGGTATTTGTCTTTCTCTGTCTGACTTATCTTATTTAGCACAATCCCCTCAAGTTCATCCACGTTGTTGCAAATGGCATGATTTCCTTCTTTTTATGGCAGACAGTCCATTATACGTATATTCCAATATATTATATATATATTCCTCTCAGGAAGGTCTGGACCCACTTCACAACACTCACCTGATTAGGTCAGGCCCACCAACGATCATCTCCCTTTCCTTAGCTCCCAGTGACCAGATTAGGGACCTTAATTAAAATTTCAAAATCCCTTACCCTTTGGCATATCATGTAACCCAATTAAGAGACTGACTACTTCATTATATATCCACAGGGTATCCATACCAGGTGTCAAAAATCATGGGGATCATCTTAAAAAAACCTGTCTACCAGAGACCACCTTCTGCCCCCCCAAAGATGCACATGGCTTCCAAATGCAAAAACACATTCACTTCCTCGCAAGGTTCCCAGGAATCTAACCCTACCTGTTTTAGAAAGATGCCCCCCACCTAAAAATTCTATTTGTGATGCTCCCAACTCACAGTGGTCTCCAATTTTTTAAAAATTTAATTTTTTGCAATGAATTGATTCATGTATCTTTGTTTTTCCTAACTACTCTGTGAGTAGAAACATGCCTTGTGTTTCTCTGGTTTCTCATGGCCACTAAAGCGTAGCTTGATGAAACTGTGTAAGAGTCACAGATGCATACTGACGTACTGGGATGGTTTACCTAGCAAGTCTGCAGAAACTAAGGGCACATAGAAATAATAAAGTTCTCTGGAGGTAGAATAAATAACAGAACAAGAAGAGCCATCCCAATCAAGTTCTCAAATAATTCAGAAAAGATTAAATACTATAGGCTTAGACTATGATATTATTTTAATAGATTTTAATAAAATTATGACACGAAGGATATTCAAGAAGAAGGAACGTTGTGATCTGAGGTAGGATGTTCATGGAGAATCAGAAACTTCATAATTGAGACAATAGAATAAGAAAATGCAGTTTGAAAATCTCTTGGGTCTGGGGCATTAAAAACTTTGATATAGAGGAAAATCCTACAGAGGGCTTGAATTTTAAACTCACCTACCCTTTCTGCAGCGCGGCCAGACTGATCGGATATGTGCGTGTTTTCAAGGTGCCAAGAAACAAGCAAACCTTTCCCAAGGTTGGTTACCATTCGTTCTCTTTCCTTAAGTGGAAAAACAGCAGGACAATAGAGGGAGCTGTGGTCCCACGGAAGATACATGGCCAAGGAGCCCTGCCCACCACTTCTTTCCCACTTGAACAAAAAGATAAAAAGGAATAGCAACCAGGACATTTAGCAACGAAGAGCTACGATTATTCTCGGTGATTTGAAGAACAGGTCCTGCGCTGCTGGCTGTGGGGATGGTGCAGTGGGTCTGATCCACTGAAGGCACAACCTGCTTATAGATGTCAAAGGCAGAAGTGCTCCAGGGCTGAGCTGCCCAAGTCAGCAACCGAATGAATCTCGCAGGTGCCGTCCATACCTTCCGGATCATTCATTAGCTGCCAGGGTAAAGCCAGACTTGCATTCTTGCTGGGGCAAAACGTGTGCAGAGAGAAAGACAGGGTGCAGGGCTTACCTGTGTACCCGAGAGAGCTATTAGACAGGAAAAGTACCTGTGGTCAAAGGCAAAACTCACCCACAGACCATCTTCCTAGAAGTACCTTTGCCTATTCAAATCTTCTGCACGTGGTGCCAATACTTGTTTGCAGATCAGCTTCTAGAGTGTGAGCACCTGTGTTCACTAAAATGAACCGATCACATCCCCCATGCTCTGGGGAAAGCTGCATGGCTGCCGTCAGCCACTGGATACATTTGTTAAGATATTTCTTCTTGGGACTTCCCCGGTGGCGCAGTGGTTAAGAATACACCTGCCAATGCAGGGGACACGGGTTCGAGCCCTGGTCCGGGAAGATTCCACATGCCGCCAAGCAACTAAGCCCGTGTGCCACAACTACTGAGCCTGCGAGCCACAACTACTGAGCCCGTGTGCCACAACTACTGAGCCCATGCGCCTAGAGCCCGTGCTCCGCAACAAGAGAAGCCACTGCAATGAGAAGCCCGTGCACCGCAATGAAGAGTAGCCCCCGCTCGCTGCAACTAGAGAAAGCCCGCGTGCAGCAACGAAGACCCAACGCAGCCAAAAATAAATAAACAAATAAATTTATTAAAAAAAACCCAAAACCTTGCAGGGAAAAAGAAAAGAAAGATATTTCTTCTTGCCAACTGTTCAAAACTTCCTGCCCAGGTACGCAGTGCCAGGCAAGCAGGTGGATGAGGAAGCAGTGGTTTTGTTTTTGCTTTGGCAACAATGTATGTCTTCGTTGAAGATTTCAGTCCTTACTATGGCCATGTATTCTCTTGAGTAACTTACCCCACCCCCCCATCGGTATTGAAGTATAACTGAAAAAAAAACCCCAAACTACACATAATTAATGTGTGCAATTTGAGGAGTTTGGACACATGCAAACTCTCATGACACCTCCCCCCCACTATCAAAATCATAAACATATACATCATGTCTCAACATTTCCTTGTATCCCCTTTTTGTTTTGGTTTGGTGTGTGTGTGTGAAGAACATTTAACATGAAATGTACACTCATAACAATTTTTTTAGGGGCACAAAAAGCTGCACGATTCCACGTACATGAGGTATCTAAAATAGCCAAATTTACAGAAGTGAAAAATTCCAGAAGGGTGGTTGCCAGGAGAGGGGACTTGAGGGGAATGGGGAGTTTTTGTTCAGTTGGTATAAAGTTTCAGTCATACAAGATGGGTAAGTTCTAGAGGTCCATGGTACATGGTGACTAGAGCTGACAATGCGGTTTTGTAACTTTCATCAACTCTTACTACGTGATAGATCCTGCTTTGGACCCGGCAAGGATTAATGGCAACGGAAAGGACAAATTCCTCGGCATGCTTCCCAACAGCTCAAGATGCTACGTAGACACTTTGAGCATTGACAGGTGTGAAGCCCTAACCTTTTATGGTAATGAATTCATTTCTTCTAAATGAAAAGGAACACAGTCCATTGTTCTTTACCTGCACTTCCGCCCTGTAGTAGCTGGATATTCAGAACCCTTCTGATTTTTATCCTCTGGTACACAGGAGCTAGTAGACTTTTTTCTCCTTCATTTCTCCTTTGCTATCCCAGCTGTGTAGAGTTAGAACTGAAAAAACATTTTCTTGGTTTCCCTATGAGGCATTTATCTTTTTTTAAAAAAAATTAATTAATTAATTTATTTTTGGCTGCGTTGGGTCTTCATTGCTGTGTGTGGGCTTTCTCTAGTTGCAGCGAGCAGGGGCTACTCTTTGTTGCGGTGCGCGGGCTTCTCATTGCGGTGGCTTCTCTTGTTGCGGAGCACGGGCTCTAGGTGCGTGGGCTTCAGTAGTTGTGGCACACGGGCTCAGTAGTTGTGGCTCGTGGGCTCTAGAGCACAGGCTCAGTAGTTGTGGCGCACGGGCTTAGTTGCTCCGCGGCATGTGGGATCTTCGCGGACCAGGGCTCGAACCCGTGTCCCCTGCCTTGGCAGACGGATTTTCAACCACTGCACCACCAGGGAAGCCCGAGGCATTTATCTTCTTTAAGACAGTTCCTGACCTCAGATGTGGAGGTCTGGTGGATGCACTGGTGGATCCTGTGGTTTCCAAACAAAATCACATTCAGTTTTGTGGAGAGCTGGAGGCCAGGGTGGTGTTGAACTGTGTCATTCAGTAATAAGGAAACACAGTGAAACATTCAAAGCACGATGGCGGGTCTCCTTTGTCTACTGCGGAAAGCCAGAACCATGGCTCAAACAAAGACAGCTAACGAGAAAAATAGAGATTCGAGGTAGCCCAGGTGAACGTAAAGATGGGACCTGTGTCTTTAACTGATATTTGTGTGGTTCTATTCAAAGTCATAAAAGAAAAGAACAATAGAACAAACAACAAACGTATGGATACCAAGGGGGAAAGGGGAGGGGGGGAGGAAGTGGGAGATTGGGATTGACATATATACACTACTGATACTATGTATAAAATAGACAACTAAGGAGAACCTATTGTAGAGCGCAGGGAACTCTACTTAATGCTCTGGGGTGACCTAAATGAGAAGGAAGTCCATAAAAGAGGGGATGTATGTATACGTAGAGCTGATTCACTTTGCTGTACAGCAGAAACTAACACAACATTGTAAAGCAACTCAGCTCCAATAAAAATTAATTAAAAAAAGAAAAGACAATAAATGCAGATTTGTCAGGTGAATCCAAGCAAGTTCAGGCAGAAGATAATTTCCATAAGAAACTCTTCCCATAAATCCTTTCTAACACAACGTGTATGACAGGAATGTGTATGAGAGGGGGTACCTTATGCACAAGGTACCATAGTCCCTCTTTATATGTTGAAGAATTATGTGTGTAGGCACTTATAATTTAACCAAAGAGGTCTAACAGAGTGTTTTGTAAATTTTCATCACCTTAAGTGGGCAATTCCCCAGAACCAATATCCTTGATGGACTGGATAGAGCTCATTTCTTCTTCATTCCACCCTTTCTTCTTCCTCGACTGAAATCATGATAGAGAGTCTCAGCCAGTCAATGCCAAGGTAGAACTTCTTTGCTGGAGAAGGGTGTGCAGGATGTGTTTGAGTCCCCTGCAGGGTGGAGTATCTATTTTAAAATTCTGATTGCAGAGTTAAGGAAGTATTGTAATCTGCATGTGAAATCGGTCCCAGAGCTTCTCATTTACACAATGAAGGGGTTGAAAAAGATGTTGTCAGAAATCTCTTCCAAATCCTCACTTCCTGTTATCTTATGATTCTTTAATCGACGTGTGGTCTTCAGAACTTCATTGCAGATAGGATGAATATTCCCTTTCAAGTTGAAGTTCTGGGCTGGTTCCCACCTGCTCTGTATCAGACAGTTGGAGCTGCCAGCACCTGCTGTCAGGATGATTGGATGGAAGATGATTCACCCAACTTTGTTCTTGGTCTCATCAGTGTCTAAGGAGGGATATGAATCTCTCCCCCAAGATGTCAGGAAGGACAGATGTTGTGGACTTTCTGCTGTTTTTAATCAGCCATGCCGGCTCCCCTTTAATCAAATGCATTATCTCAAGCATATTTTGTTGGGTTCACACTCCATACACAGGTGGGCTCGCACAGCACAAAATACAGTAATTATGTGTCTCACTGAAAATGTTCAGACTCGCTATTCCACACAGGAATGCAAATCGGACAACATTTCTGCTCTCTGGAGTCGAAAATTCACAACAGCTACGAAAATGGCTGGTAAGTGAGATGTCATGGTGAGCGAGGGTTTGAAGTGAAAAGACCACAATGTCATGACATTCAGTGGCCAAGACAATTTACAAAACGATATGCCTTGTCCATAAGTTGATTGATACGACCACACGATCGTCTTCCAGCGCCAAGTTGGCTGCCATGTTATTTACTTCAAGTGACCGTTGGCAAGTGGATTTACAGCGAGCATTCCAAGGCAAGCTATTTTTCCAAGGGCAGCTTTTCCAGTTTCCAGAGGATGCCTTATGGTCGCTTGCTTCAACGGCCATCGTATTCAACAGGATATCATTAAGAAAGAGCAAAGGCAACGTGGGACCTCCCAAGTGAGAACACTCGGGGTCTCTTCCACGGCCTGAGCGTGCACGCGTGGCGACGTGCCCGCGTGCCCGGTGAGGTGCATCTACATCCCGAGGCGCAGCTGGCGGACGCCTGGGCGGGGTGCTTCAGCAGCCCACACTCACTTTCTCGCTTGCATTCAAACTGACTTTGCTTTCTGGTGCTTAAAGTCCGAGTGTGGCTCTCATAAGGACGTAGAAGTCGGGGAGGTCCCTATTGTTGAGTGGCTGTTTCCCGAGCCCTCATTTCAGAAGGGCACGGATGGGCAGGTAGCCTCCTCCCCCATGGGGAAAGGGGTCTTGATTGCACCTCGGGGCTGAACGTGTGAAGACAGAAAGGCACGTAGGCATTGTGGGAGGGTTTCACTACTTGTGAATATGTATGCTTGTAGGTAATACATATTAAATATTCTAACATATGCATATACACGTGTCACTCTGATGTAATTATATAAGTATGATTTATATATCCTATATTACATAGTTACTATATTACACTACGTATTGTACTTATATATATTATAGTATATATTTACTATATATTATATTACTATAAGATGACATAAATACTTATATTACTAAAAGAATGCATTTACTATTCATATAAAAGATAACCGTACTACTGCCATGTACATATATCACTGTATATATAAAAATATAGATATTGCACAGTACGTGTAGATATCACATATATAATTATAAATCCCATGTAATAATAATTAATACAATTTATGTAAATTATATATGTATTTTTATCATAGATTTAAATAAATAAAATATATTTACGATTGCTATATTTATATATAACCATACTGGGACTTCCCTGGTGGTGCAGTGGTGAAGAATCCACCTGCCAATGCAGGGGACACAGGTTCAAGCCCTGGTCCGGGAAGATCTCCCATGCCATGGAGCAACTAAGCCCGTGCGCCAAAACTACTGAGAATGCACTCTAGAGCCCATGAGCCACAACTACTGAGCCCGCACGCCACAACTACTGAAGCCCGCGTGCCTAAAGCCCGTGCGCCTAGAGCCTGTGCTCTGCAACAAGAGAAGCTACCGCAATGAGAAGCCCGCGCACCACAACAAAGACCCAACGCAGCCATAAATAAATAAATAACCATACTACTATAAGGTGCATATATTATTATATGTATATTATATGCATATATTATTACATGTATATTATTATATGTAAAGATATTACATAGTACATATATATCATATATAATTACACATTATATACAATATATAATACAATTTATTTAAATTATATTTGTATTAATTTTGTATTTATATTAATACAGTTTTTGTATATGTATGCGTGTATACAGACACATAAAATTCATAATAACAGTTTATACTTTAGATGCTTCTGAATGGTGCATTTCCAGAATTCCCAGCGTGATATTTCGTTATAGTCTCCCTTTTCAGATCCCAGTTGACAACACAGGCCACGGGCTCAAATTCAATGAATATCTGATTGAGTCTAAGGCCTGCTATAAAGCTTCCTATCTTTGTGTTAATTGCACATCTCTTTCTCTTGAATAACATCAGCGTTTCCTGTGTTACAAGAGTTCTATCCATCAATGCCACTGGCAAGATATTGAAACAATCAAATGATGGCCGGGTCCCTGGTTTACAGGTACGAAAAGGGCAACACGGTTTACAGCTCAAGCTCCGAAGCAGCTGCACCAATGTGCATTCCCACCAACGGAATACAAGTGTTGCAAAGGGTCCTCAGATGCGTACCGTCAATAGAAAACGGAATTTCCACTCTACCAGAAAAATCAAGCACGTGACGCCTCTGCTTGTGACTTGGAGACTTCTAGTTTAATGATGGATGATGACCATTATCTTAACAAGAGGAGGGTTCCCAGGTGATAACAGAAATGGGTGCAGGAAGGTATTCTCTCCTTATCAGCCATGGACTTTTTGTCTCTGCCTTGCACTCTTACTGATAATACGGGTTTCAGCGGTTTTGTACTCTGTGTAAGATCCTGCAGAGCAAAAGTGTTCTGTGTCTCTATCTTTTCAATTCCTAATAAAAATGCACTGCAAGATGTTCAATAACTAACTGCACTGACTTTGTGCCTTAAAGCTGAAAATGCTCAGGGCGTTGCCACCTGGTCCTCTTTCTGTAACGGGAAACCTCTCAAAATAAACAGATCTTGACCATCACCTTATGTTGCTATAACAGAGTGACTTTCCCTTCACAGGTATAGGCTGACTGTTTATTTTCCCCTCTCCAAATATTTCACGATCCCTGTTATTTGTCAAAAATATAAAAAGGATCAGACTTCCCTGGTGGCACAGTGTTTAAGAATCCGCCTGCCAATGCAGGGGACACGGGTACGAGCCCTGGTCCGGGAAGATCCCAAACAGTGTTAATACGGCAGTCTCCGTAATCCTTTGTCATAGAGTGTATGGCCACCGTTACGTCTTTAATAAACTTGTCAAAATTATGTGCTGCTTTTTCACTAGTGCAGCAAATAAGCCAGATGTTTTTTTCTTTAACTGCATCTATTCTGAATACTTTCCTGAATAAACACCTTGGTGAAAAGACTCACACGAGGATGGCTATTTAGATGTCGAACAGAGTGAGGCAGGTAATTCAAGATCAATTGATGGCAGTAACAAAGTGACTAGTAGTCTAAAATATTGAATGTTTACTGAATTTTTAATTTTTTTAAAAAAGGTATAAGCATTTATTTTTTTGGGTAAATTTTCAACATTAAAATACATATCCAAATATAGATAACTATTCTTTTTTATATATATAACATCTTGTGCCTAGGTATACATCTTTATCTGTTATTAGACAACTCTTCTTTATATTAATGAAGAGGCATGAAACTAAAGATGTTGCTGAGGGGTTAGTTAAATGTTATTTTAATTTTATCTTTAGTAATATTCCGATTTATGATTTGCTCCCTATGGAATATTTTCATTTTGATTTTATTAATTTTACTTTATCATTGTAATACTTTTCATTCCTGAGAAAATACAGCCATTCATGAAGCGAGGGGTATAGATACAGGCCACCTGGAAAAGGGAGATGGGAAATTATTTGGGGATCAAAAATTAGCTCTAGGTAACTAACAAATTAAAGTTTGGCTGGAAAAAATGATACTGCATGCAGTTTCATGCCGTAAAAGATGTTATGATTTGGACTCACACAGCCTGGGCTTGCATCTCAGCTCATGTGATCACGAGTACCTTACTTTAAAAAATTCAAGCCTTAATTCCTTATTTGCAAAATAGAAATAATAAAGCACACCTTACAGGTTATTGTTAGGAGTGAGTGGGATATTTTATGTGAAGTGCCAGACAGGTGCTTATTTAATAAACGGATGGATTGGTGAAGGAGTAACCCACGAGGAATCTACCCACTCATTTTATCCTCAGCCCGTCTCTAGACACGTGGTGAAGAAAACAAGTTCATTTCAGGCTTTATGCACCTTAAGCTCTGTAAGCACCACGGAAGAAGATTAAGACAAAGCAAGATGATGGTCCTGCCAGATAACATCCCTAACCTGCCGTCCCAATGTTTGCATGCTTCAGAGATGGTTGACAGAAGCTCTATCTACTCAAGAATTTCAACATCAAGGCATTTTTCTGTTGACTTGCTATTTGCAAGTTGTCTTGAGGGGGGCAGAACCAAGGGGGTGAGTAGGCAAAATGCAAACCATTCAATCAGGCAGCCAGCTGTTGGATGCTGGAGCTTGGCAAAGAAATCATTTGGTTTCTTCTTATTGGGTTCTTTATTTTCTCAGCTTCCTGTGGATAGAGACATGGGAATTCAAGGGGACTCACTATTCATCAGCTCTTGAGGCAGTGTTTCTCTGCTTCTCTCCCCATAAAAGACATCAGAGAGAGAGAGAGAGAGAGAGAGAGAGAGAGAAATGGGTCTAAATTGTGTCTTTCACGAACCACTGCCAGAATAGTCTTTTCTTGATGAAGGGAGGTACAGACACACAGAACTGGTCTCTGCTAGGATGGAAAGCATTCCTCTATTCACTACTTTTGTCAGGACCATGACTTTGCGGCTGAGGATGGGAAGACAGCAAGGGAAGGTGGAAAATCCATTAAATTTACTAATTTATCTTCAGGAAACTAGAGGATAAACTTTTCCACCAGGCACATGGTACCTGGAGGACAATTTGTAATGAGATAGTCATGACTGAACAAACTGTCATGAGTCCAAGAGTGGCATTTTGAGCTATTTTTGATGGCAACCCACTATAAGAAACATGTTTCTCCTCTTTCGTGGGGATGGAATTGTATCCTTCAAAATTCGTGTCCACGTGGAACCTCAGACTGGAACCTTATTCAGAAGCAGGGTCTTTCCAGATACAATTGGCTAAGATGAGGTCATCGTGGGTAACGGTGGCTCAGATCCAAAGATGAGTGTCCTTATAATAAGGGACAGAAGAGGAGAGACACAGACCCAGAGGAGAAGCCCCGTGAAGAAAGAGGCAGAGACAGGAGGGTTGCGGCCACAAGCCCAGGGACGCATGGAGCCCCCAGAAGCTGGGAGAGGCAGGAAGGACCCTCCCCTGGAGCCTCTGGAGGGAGTGTGGCTGCTTGGACACCTTGATTTCAGACGTCTGGTCTCCAGAACCGTGAGAGCATAAATTTCTATTGTTTTAAGCCACCCATTTTGTGGTCCTTTGTTACAAGCATCCCTAGGAAACTAACACTTTCATCTACTGGTGTCTCTTGGGCTCTCCTCTCAAATAACAATTTGTTCAGAATGATTGTCTCAGGGTGTGTTTCTGTGGGAACCCAAACTAAAAAAGCATGCACAAATTTTTTTTCTCGGTATCTTTGCCAGCCAATTTCGGTATGTATTTTCCATTCTCTTTCTTTCTATCCCAAAGCTTTACCAGGGTTTAGCACATTCAGGAAGCAGGTGGCATCCTCTTGTCTGGATGACCTCAAAGCACAAGCTCTCTGGGATTTAAGGCTGAGAAATACTCTCAGCTGCTGCTGTGGAATCAACACCCGAGCCAGGACGTGACACAGCAGGAGCATCTTTATTCTTTCTGCATCCCTATGTTCTTTAGGGAGACATCTTTCTTTCAATAGGCTTTCAGTAATATTGTCGTATCTGGGAATGTAGGGTCTCTCTTTCTCCATCAGCTCCTGAGTGACTACAGGCCCCTGTAAAATTAGCCCTTGGGTTCAGGATGGTAGAAAATGATGCGTGATCACCCTTCAAACATTCTCCAAAGAAGACATGCAGACGGCCATCAGGCACATGAAAAGATGCTCAACATCACTAATTATTAGAGAAATGCAACTCAGAACTACAATGAGGTATCACCTCACACCGGTCAGAAAGGCCATCGTCAAAAAGTCTAAAAACAGTGAACGCTGGAGAGGGTGTGGAGAAAAGGGAACCCTCCTACACTGTTGGTGGGAATGTAAATTGATATAGTCACTATGGAGAACAGGATGGACGTTCCTTAAACAACTAAAAATAGAGTCACCATATGATCCAGCAATCCCACTCCTGGGCATATATCTGGAGAAAACTATAATTTGAAAAGATACATGCACCCCTATGTTCATTGCAGCACTACTTAGAATAACCAAGACACGGAAGCAACCTAAATGTCCATCGACTGATGAATGGATAAAGAAGATGTGGTACGTATATACAATGGAATATTACTCAGCCATAAAAAAGAACAAAATAACGCCACTTGCAACAACATGGATGGACAGATTGTCATACTAAGTGAAGTAAGACAGAGAAAGACAAATATCATATAATATCGTTTATATGTGGAATCTATATTCAATATTTTGTAATAGCCTATAATAGGAAAGAATCTGAAAAAGAATATATCTATATTCTTTATTCTATATTCCCATATAGATCTATCTGAATCACTTTGCGGTACACCTGAAACTAACAAGACATTGTAAATCAGCTCTACTCCAAGAAAAAGAAAATGGAAAAACCACTCAGAATTTCTCAGCATTGAGTTGAGCCCAGAGGAGCTAATCCTGTTTGCAGCGACCTTGAGGTCTTGTAGTTTCTAATAGCAAGCAGGTAGGCTGCCAACTTGGACAGCAGACATCGCCACAGCATATGGCTTGGCTTTCTGTCTGTGATTAAAACAGAGAAGTGCCGCAGAGCAAAGTCTGGCTTCCCTGCTCCTGAAGTTGTAGCGTTCCTGTGTTTACACAGCGACATGCAATAACACTGCTATCCATGTCGATTCCTCTGTTCACACCTTCTGTTAGGCATATGAAGATGGTTATCACGATTAGCCCAACTGCGGGGAAACTAGTCAAGAAACCCATTTGCAGCAATATTATCAATGTGCATATATCAGGGACTTTGCCCTAAACCTTTTGGGGTGTCCAGGGCAATCCCATAAATGTGCTGTGCATCTTCCATGAAATTCTGGAGCCCACCTCACTCTAGGGCAAAGGATTGAGATTTGGCAGGTGTGGTGGTTTCCTCTTTGTCCATCTTCCCAGTTGTCATTCTGTCCTTCCCCACGTTTCTCAATTCCCAACCATTTCAATCAGCCCAGGCCAAGTGGAAACAACGGAAAAGTTGATGGAGAAGATGAAAATAGGATGCTTCCAGCTGGTGTGGAGTTGGTGGTTATCCTTCGAGTGTGTTCTCTTTTTCTAGCCCTTTGAAAGAAAGGTACCACTTATCACTTGCCATTGGCTAAGGATGGTTTTCTTTCTTTCTTATTTTTTATTTATTAGGATGGCTTTCTTATTTGGGTTCCCTTAAGCATATCATTGGTATTTTAAAAAAATTTTTATTGGAGTATAGTTGATTTATAATGTTGTGTTAGTTTCTGCTGTACAGCAAAGTGAATCAATTATGCATGTACAGATATCTACTCTTTTTAAGATTCTTTTCCCATATAGGTCATTACAGAGCATTGAGTAGAGAGCTCCCTGTGCTATGCAGTAGGTCCTTATTAGTTATCTATTTTATATATTGTAGTGTGTATATGTCAATCCCAATCTCCTAATTTATCCTTCCCCCCCTTTACCCCCTTTGGTAACCATAAATTTGTTTTCTACATCTGTGACTCTATTTCTGTTTTGCAAATAAGTTCACTTGTACCATTTTTGTTTAGATTCCTCATTGGTATTAAGAAACCTAATTCATGGGAAAAATACTTCCTCAAATAGACTCTGGAGCACCTAGAATTGTTTATTCTAGAATATACTTTGCCAAATTTTAGTCCCTGGAATCTCCTTTACTACTTTTGCTCTAGGCTAATGCCACCTCTGCTGCTGCTTCTGATGAAAGAAACCTCTGGAGACAAAGCCCTTTTCTCTCTGTGTTAGAGAGATGATGGTGGTAACCCGTGACATCCCACTTGATATGACCTTTGGAAAGGAGATACCTGTGTAAATAAGTGATCTGATGACAGTTAATGGGTTGCTGAGGTATCAACCAGGGTTGTCTCCTGGAACTGTCCATGGTACCCTTTTTTCCCCCCCACGAGAAACACCCCCTAAGGGCTCTGAAACATTTCTAGTGTAAGAGACGTCTCATGAAAGATGCCCCTGGGGAGCCCATGGGTGGACTTGCATCTGGAAGATCTCATATGTTACCTTTACTCCAAGATACTGAAAGGGAATAAGGTACCTGTGTCCCAAGAGGCAACATAAGCATGATGACAATTTTAAAAGACAAAAATGCCTTTTGGAAGGGCAGGGAGACGGGAAAGTAGGAAAGACTATGAATTAGACAAATCTTGAATTGGGTAGAGAAGTACGTTTAGGATTTTGACTGATACAGGAGTAACGCTATTTCTCGCAAAGTAAGGAATGAAACACGTTTAATGGTTGTGAGTTGTGAAATTAGAACGTCTAGAAAATGAATACTGTGTGAATATCAATGAATGGCATAAATATATAATAGCATTAGCTGGACATTTTTTCTGTCCTTAAAAACAATAACATTAATTGGTACAACCACTATGGAGAACAGTATGGAGGTTCCTTAAAAAACTAAAAATAGAGTTACCATATGATCCAGCAATCTCACTCCTGGGCATATATATCCAGAGAAGAACATAATTGGAAAAGATACATGCACCCCCATGTTCATAGCAGCACTATTTACAATAGCCAAGACATGGAAGCAACCTAAGTGTCCATCGACAGAGGAATGGATAAAGAAGAAGTGGTACATATACACAATGGAATATTACTCAGCCATAAAAAAATGAAATAATGCCATTTGTAGCCATATGGATGGGCCTAGAGATTATGATACTAAGTGAAGTAAGTCAGACAAAGACAAATATCACATAATATCACTTATATGTGGAATCTAAAAAATGATACAAATGAACTTATTTACAAAACGGAAACAGACTCACAGATTTCAAAAACAAACTTATGGTTACCAAAGGGGAAACGCGGAGGGGGAGGGATAAATTAGGAGCTTGGGATTAACATACACACTCTACTATATATAAAATAGATAACCAACAAGGTCCTGTGTATAGCACAGGGAACTCTACTCAATATTCTGTAATAACCTATATGGGTAAAGAATCTCAGAAAGAATGAATATATGCATATGCATAACTGAATCACTTTGCTGTACACCTGAAGCTAATACAACATTGTAAATCAACTATAGTCCAATAAAATTTTTTAAAAATTTATTGTTACCAATGACATTTATTGTTGGGAGGTCTCAGTAACCCTGAATGCTTCCAGATTTCTCTGTTTTAATAATTCTTTGGGTGACTATATTCCCTATTCCTCCTTTTTTCTGTTTTTAGCCATTAATTTTCACTACTGTCAGCCTCCTAGCCATAGCTCCTAATCTTCTCTCTGATTTTACACAGAAATGGTCAGAAATGCCCTGGATATTTCTAAAATGCATCGCTTCTTTCTCTGCACTTACTATTATTATTATTGTTATTTTGTTCTGAACTTACTATTATTATTGTTGTTATTGTTATTTTGCTCAGTGCAACCCCTATCAAAATACCAGTGACATTTTTCACAGAACTAGAATAATTTAAAAATTTGTATGGAAACACGAAAGACCCCCAAATAGTCAAAGTAATGTTGAGAAAGAAGAACGGAGATGGAGGAATCAGGCTCCCTGACTTCAGACTATACTACAAAGCTACAGTAATCAAGACAGTACGGTACTGGCACAAAAACAGAAATATACATCAGTGGAGACGATGGTGTAAATCCTGGTCCAAGGGCAGGTGAAGATGAAATGAGATGTCCCAGCTGAAACAGTGAGGTGTAAATAAAAGGGTACCATTCCTCCTTCTTCTGACTTTCGGTCTATCCGGGTCCTCAACTGATTAGACGAGGCCCACCCACACTGGGGGAGGACAATTTGTTTTAGTCAGTCCACTGATTCAAATGCTAATCTCACCTGGAAACACCCTTAGTGACACACTTAGAAATCATGTTTAATCTGGGCACCCTGTGGCCCAGTCAAGTTGATCCTTAAAATTAACTATTGCACACATGCACGCACACACACACACACGCACAAAATCACACAGCTTCAATTACAGAGGACTACAGCTTGCTCTCAGGAAGGTATCAGGGCAGCTTTCTGAGAGCAGGCCTTGCTGTGTACCACATGGGTTTACTGCTGACTACTCATTATAACTCCTGGTGATGGGAAAACAAATCCAAAGGAATGCACAGAGCCATGAATTCATAAGCTAAATCAAAACCATGGGAAAACTTTGATTCCTTTCCTAAAAGCACTGTGAGCTGGAACCTTGTGTATTTGGGGGTGACAGAAAACCAGAATTCCAGCTCCGTTTACAATGTTTGCAGGGTCCTCACCTTTTGGTAGCCACTAAAATTTACCAAGCATGGTAAATTTGTTGAGACCTCCAGCAAGTGGTGTATTAGGTAGAGAAATACCGTTATTTTCAGGACCCTGGGGTTCAACTCAGCGTGTATATTAATTATTGAAGATCCCATCATGGTAGATACATACAATGGAATACTACTCAGCCATAAAAAAGAATGAAATGATGCCATTTGCTGCAACATGGAAGGACCAAGAGATGATCATACTAAGTGAAGTAAATCAGAGAAAGACAAATATCATATCGCTTATCCGTGGAATCTAAAATATGACACAAATGAACTTACCTACGAAACAGAAACAGACTCACAGGCACAGAGAACAGACTTGTGGTTGCCAAGGGGCGGGGGGTGGGGGAGGGATGGAGTGGGAGTTTGGGATTAGCAGATGCAAACTATTACGTTTAGAGTGGATAAACAGCAGGGTCCATCTGTAGAGCACTGGAAACTCTATTCAATATCCTGTGATAAACCATCATGGAAAAGAATATATAAAAGAATGTCTATATGTGGATAACGGAATCACTTTGCTGTACAGCAGAAATTAACGCAACATTGTAAATCAACTACACTTTAATTACAAAAAGGAAAAAGAAATCATATCACACTTAAACTGGGAATTCTGGTTTCAAGTATTTTGGAGGACATGCTAATTGCCTTTGTTTGAAGGATTTCAGTAACATATGTTATTTTTGACGATTTCAATAATGGAAGTTCAAGCAACTAAAGTAACTAAATGAGCCACAAATGCTTCAGGACATGTGACATCGAAAGGTAGTCACAATATATGATAGGCTTTTTATTTCAATGAGATTGAAAATAAATAGAAGAGTGAGTCCTCAGTGATGTATTTGTTAAACAAAATGCCTTAAAGAGGGTCCACTTTTT
Organism: Eubalaena glacialis; assembly: GCF_028564815.1. Taxonomy (NCBI): domain Eukaryota; kingdom Metazoa; phylum Chordata; class Mammalia; order Artiodactyla; family Balaenidae; genus Eubalaena; species Eubalaena glacialis. Next base: position 4,582,528 of record NC_083737.1, on the reverse strand, counting down.
TTTTTAACTGACAATTCCCTGAATTTAACCCTTCAGCATCCTTTTATAGGTGAGCTTTGATTCCATGAACAATATTTAATGAATCACAATGAGAGGAGATAGTGAAACAAATAGACTGCCTAACAATCTCGGGTTAACTGCCTGTAAAATCTTACAGAAACAAAGGAAAACAATTGCTAACACAAGACTCTAATTCTGAAAATAACCTTCCTGTACACTGTTTATAACGTGGTTTGCTCCTGTGTAAACTCATTCATTTGAGTGATACCCATGCACGAGGACTGGGTTGTGGGTTGGTTTTACAAATGAATCAAACACAGTATGGCCCTGTGGTGGACACAAATGCAGCACCTTGATTCCTCCTCATGGAAGAACTTGCTGTCCAGGGTCCTGAGGTTCTTCCCAGAGCTAGCCTGTGTCCAGCAATGGAATCTAGGTTATGAAGGATTGGCCATTTTGGCTCAATTCAGATGGGTAGAACTTTCTTTGCAGTTTAGTGCTAGGTTGGCAAAGATTGGTTGGCCCTGCCCATCATCCTTGCTTTCACAAACATCTTGCACCCCAAAGTCCATCCCAGGGTCCACTTCTGCAGAAGTCCAACTGGAAAGGTTGATACCTGGAAAGATCTGAGATAAGATGACAAGATACTGTTTAGAAGACAGTGTTTAGAACTCGAACCATTCACCACCTGTGAACATGGTGGGTGGGCCTGTACTTCTCAGACCCCAGCAAAAAGGATCAGGCGAAACTGGGCCAACAATAGATATTTCTTCCAAGATGGATTTACCTATTGCTCCACATGGCATAAATGGCAGAAGGGAGGGGAAAAAAAAGAGTTTTGTTCATCCAGTAGGAATTTCTGTCGCTTCATTAATTATGTGTGGCATGTAGAGATTAGATTCTATTTTTTTCTCACCAGCAATGGAGAGGCCCATTTCCTTCATCCATCACTTTTTCTAGTCTCTATTCTGTCCTTCTGGGGAAAGAATTTGTCTTAAACTTTCATTCTGCATTATCCATAGCATTCAGCCTTTTATTGATGGCCACTGAGACCATTAGGCACAAGTGACATCTATTGGGGGCTGTCATGGCCATTTGGTTGGTTTTCTTCCTCACTTATTCTTTAAGGCACTTCTCCATAGATTAATGGATCCGAACCCTCATTTCAATTACTTTTATTATGCCTGGCTACTGCTTGCTCCTATTAAAAATGAGAGTGTACAGTTCATTTAAGCCTTCAATATTCCTGTTAAGCAATAATTCACTTCGGTTTCTCCATTACCATGCCACCGACTCATGCGACCTGATTTATAGACATAGTCCTTGTTGGAACTTTGCCTCTGTCCACTGGACATGGTTTGTCTCATGGGAAGTTTACCTCGAAATGCTTAATAATTCCTAATGAAGTTCTCTATGGTTTGTTCAGCTGGATCCACTGTGATTATCAGAGTGAACTCAAGGCAAAACTACAAATCTTCATGCATTTCTGGAAGATGAGGCAATTTTGTGCTTCCACAGGGTACCAACAGGAGCAACTTCTCTGGGAGCAAATAACTGAAAACCTATAAAAACAGCAGCCATCCCTGACATGGGTTCCATGAATTCAGACCGTCAGTTGAGATCTACGTTCCTGGTGATGTGGTGATGTTTTTACTCATGTTACCTACTGGAAATTTCTGAACAATGGAGCATCCTTTCCAAAGTATTCATTGAGGGACAGGTGATAGTCACATTGGACGTGTTTTAACTTTCCTACGCTGTGTCACAAATTGCCACAAACTTTGCAGGTTTTAAAACTACATCTGTTTAACAGCTTACGGCTCTGTAGGTCAGAAGTCCAGCATGGCATGGCTGGGTAATTTCCTAAGGCTGAAATCAAGGTGTTGGCTAGACTGAGTTCTCGCCCAGAGGCTCAGGGGAAAGAGATCTGACTCGAGACTCCTCCTTGCTGCCAGCAGAATTAAGTTCCTTGCGATTGTAGGACTGAAGTCCCTCACTGTTTTGCCGGTTGGTTATCAGATGGGGACCTCTTTCAGTTTCCTAAATCTCATGTGATGTTCTCCATCTTCAAGCCAGCAACAGCACACTGAATGCCGGTCATCCTTCAAGTTCCTCTGTCTCTTCTTCTGCCAGCCGGGGAAAACTCTCTGCTTTGAAAAGCTCTTGTAGTTACGTCAGGCACAACTGCATAATCTCTCTGCGTAATCTTAATTGCGTCTGCAAAGCCCTTCGCAGGGGTTCCCACATAAGTGTTTGAATATCTTGCAGAAGTTATGTGTACAGAAGGGGCCAAGGATCTTGGAGGATCATCTTAGAAACTTTCTTACCTAGTATTACATTCTTGGGTCTCCCCAGATAGAATCCTCCGAGAACCTAAGGGCTCATCCAGTCCCAAGGGTTTAGTTGTGTTGTTTTCAAATATCAAGGGAAAGCAGAACTGGAGAGAATCTGATGTTCATTATTACTGATGCTCCTATTCAAGCAAAAGTAGCAAACAGACTGAGCATAGGACAAACCAGTAATATAGATCTGCAGAAAGGACCAGAGTACACGGAGAGTCTCTGGAGAGCCTGATTTCCTGGGAGGCACATGGAGGGTTTATCTATAAAGTAAATAAAGCAACATTGGGTTTGTATTCTACATCAGTCCAAGCTTTAGCAGCATCCCTGGCTGCTTTCATTTCAATGCCAGTAACAGTCTCCCAATTGGTTTTTTGTTGGTGAGAATATTTTGTTTTTATTTTGGTTTACATTGAGTCCAACCCTCCCCCATCTCCAGATATTGCTGACCCCTGGGGAGTAAAATCATCCCCACGGAAAACCAATGCCCTGTATGAAAAATCCAAACTTTCGCAGAATTCATGGAAAAGTTGCTCTCTGCAATACCTACACATCTCAAGGCAGGACACGTTGCTCTGAAAATGCCAGATCAATATGGTGCCCTAACCAAGGAACAGGGGTCATCAAAGAGAATCACTTGAAGATTAGGACGCAGGCAAATTTCTTCTGATGATACCTTTGGACTTCCTTGGAGATTAAACAATCTCTAATTTTGTAAGAGCCTCCAGCATTGATTTCACAGAGATGCTGTTTCCTGGCTTCTCAATTTCTCCAGGTAAATGGCCTCCTTACTGGGAACCTACAAAATACCCCCAGAACGGCCGTGGAAGCCCTTCTGTTCAAATTTCACAAATGGCATATTTTCTTTCATGAAAAGGGTACTGGAAATATACCATGTTCTGTAGTCACGTTAGTTCTTGAAAACGAATGCTAGAAGATGTAATCCCCCCTACAAAAGATGCTTAGATTAAATATTAGAAAAAATGTCAAACATTGGTAAATAGGTCTTTCAAACCATAGTTCCTATTTACCAGTGAGGTAAGGTCTTTAATCCTACTGGGGGTTTTAGGCTTTACGTTATCATTCATTGCTTCTGCTACTTAATTGGATGGTGACCTTGTGGAGGGCAAGGGTTAGACTCCGGTCCCACCCTGGGCAGGGGGCTCAATATGTAACAGGAAGTGATTAACACTGTTGATTGCATTGCAATGACAAAATGAGTCCTTGCCTTTCCTACATTATCCCCAGTCTTGCTGTATCGCTTAGGGATATCCTTAATTTAGTCTTCTTTGAGCCTATGTTTTTCTGTCTTCCTTATCCACATATTAAATGATCAGAGATCAACAAAGTTTGAATATGACCACATGATAATGCAGGTTTAAACCACAATTTGAAAAAATACATGCACCGCTATGTTCATAGCAGCATTATTTACAATAGTCAAGACATGGAAGCAACCTAAGTGCCCATCAACAGATGAATGGATAAAGAAGACGTGGTACATATATACAATGGAGTATTACTAAGCCATAAGAAAGAATGAAATCATGCCATTGGCAGCAACATGGATGGACCTAGACATGATCATACGAAGTGAACTAAGTCAGACAAAGAAAGACAAATACCATATGATATCACTTTTATATGGAATCTAAAAAATAATACAAATGTATCTATATGCAAAACAGAAATAGACTCACAGACATAGAAAACAAACTTATGGTTACCAAAGGGGAAAGGTGGGGGAGGGATAAATTAGGAGTTTGGGATTAACATATACACACTACTATATATAAAATAGATAAACAACAAGGACCTACTGTATAGCACAAGGACCTATATTCAATATCTTGTAATCACCTATAATGGAAAAGAATCTGAAAAAGAATATATGTTTACATATATATATACACACACACATATATATAACTGAATCACTTTGATGTACACCTGAAACTAACACAGCATTGTAAATCAACTGTATTTCAATAAAAAAGATAATTCAGGGTTTTTTTGTTTTTTGTTTTTTTACAAACAAGCCATTTGCAATGAAAATATTTCCATGGCATCAATTAATATGCATAGGGCATTGTCATTAATAATCCATTACCCTGAAACTGTGTGACAAGGAGGTCTGGAACGGGACCAGAGCTGCTATTTATTTTGAATTTAATGTTTTGATGGCGTCTCCCTGTTTCTTTGTAAATTATGCTCCAAACAGCCTTGCAAATATTCTGCTACTGATGAAGTACTGTGGAAAACATAAATTTCCAGGAGGTTTTTCTAATCTTATTTTTTTTTTTTAATGAGAACTTGCATTATTTTTTTTTTTTTTTTTTTATTTATTTATTTTTGGCTGTGTTGGGTCTTCGTTTCTGTGCGAGGGCTCTCTGTAGTTGCGGCGAGTGGGGACCACTCTTCATTGCGGTGCGCGGGCCTCTCACTGTCGCGGCCTCTCTTGTCGTGGAGCACAGGCTCCAGACGCGCAGGCTCAGTAGTTGTGGCTCACGGGCCTAGTTGCTCCGCGGCATGTGGGATCTTCTCAGACCAGGGCTCGAACCCGTGTCCCCTGCATTGGCAGGCAGATTCTCAACCACTGTGCCACCAGGGAAGCCCTAATCTTATTTTTGTCTCTTGAAGTACTTTTTGCTGGGTCGACTAATGGGGGATATCATATTTCACCACCGTGTTCAACTAGATTTAGGATTTTGGTGAGCTATAAAAATAGAGGAAATTATTATTATATCATGCAGATATTGCCCCTAACGCATTCAAGCATCTACCAATAAAATGTTCTTGAGTTGCGACGGTAAAGTTTATCACTCGCAGTGACAAGAATTAAAGGGAAGTCTGTGAAAAATTGGCTAATAATAATAAGAGATAAGTTCTCTTTTTTATTTTGCCCTTTTCTTACATCTTTCCACCCTTCCCTCCCTCCCTCCCTTCCTTCCTTCCCTCCTTCTTTCCCTCTTTCCCTCCTCCCTTCTTTCCCTCCTCCTATCCCTTCTCCATTTTGTGTTTCCAACACTCGGTATGTGATGACCTGTGCTTGGCACCAAGGACAAAACAAGATGAATAAAACCATTTTTAACTTTAAGGAAGAGACAGAAAGGTACTCTGAGAATACAAGGTAGAAACAGAACCTTTATTAGCCTGATTGTAGTATTAGTTAATTCCCTTTATTGTGTCTCATTTGACAATGTGATATAAAAAAAAAATTCTGTGAATGCCATCATCCTGATTGGCTAGGACAAATGCTAAAATTTTGCTTTGTTTTCATCATTTTTTTAAATAAATTAATTTTATTTTATTTTTTAAATTTATTTTTGGCTGCGCTGGGTCTTCGTTGCTGTGTGCGGACTTTCTCTATGTGGCGAGCGGGGGCTACTCTTTGTTGCAGTGCGCGGGCTTCTCATTGTGGTGGCTTCTCTTGTTGCGGAGCATGGGCTCTAGGTGCGCGGGCTTCAGTAGTTGTGGCACATGGGTTCAGTAGTTGTGGCGCATGGGCTCAGTAGTTGTGGCTCGCGGGCTCAGTAGTTGTGGCTCATGGGCTCTAGAGCGCAGGCTCAGTAGTTGTGGCGCAGGGGCTTAGTTGCTCTGCGGCATGTGGGATCTTCCCGGACCAGGGCTCGAACCTGTCTCCCCTGCATTGGCAGGCGGATTCTTAACCACTGCACCACGAGGGAAGCCCCTCGTCAATTTTTAAAAGAAGATGTAAAATGTTAAAGAACCAGTAGCACTATCCACTGTATTTCCTGTACCTCAAGTCTGTCTTTTTCCAGAAGTACTATGTTGATATTTTTTATTCTCACTCAGATTTAAAGTTTTTACTTACAAAGCTCTGCATTCATAAACAATAACTGATTTAATGTTGCACGTTGTAAGCTTTATACAAATTGCATCAGAGCATACCCAGCATTTAGTCAATTTAGGGTGTTTTTTGTACTTAAATTTATAACTTGAAGTTTATCTATGTTGTTACGTCCTGGAGCAAATGCTGTATGCAACTCTGCTTACTCTGGTCACTGCTTCCTGGAATGTCATTATATTAATGCATAATGCTTATTTTATCCCTCTCATTTTGATGAATATTTAGGGTTCTTTTCTTTCAAGTTTTGCCATGACAAACATACAGATGTAATTCATGTTAAGGACTGAGATGAGGTCCTCCTGGATGACGGTGGCCCTACATCCAATGACAGGGTCCTTCTAAGACACAGAAGAGGAGAGACACAGACACAGAGGGGAAGCCACGTGGAGACAGAGGCAGAGACGGGAGGGATGTGGCCACAAGCCCAGGGATGCCTGGAGCCCCCAGAGGCTGGAAGAGGCGGGAAGGACCCTCCCCTGGAGCCTCTGGAGGGAGCGTGGCCCTGGGACACCTTGACCTCAGACATCTGGTCTCCAGGACTGTGAAAGAATCATTTTTTGTGGTCTTAAGCTGCCCAGTCTATGGTATATTATGTTTTTCATCTACACGAGAGATACTCTTACCATATTTGGTAAAAGCCCACCAGAAGGATTTGGTTAATTAATGCTAACCTGCCGTAGGCTCCTGGAATTTATTGAGAGGCTCAACCAAGAGGTTGGGAAAGCATTCTGTGAGCTTTCAGGCATTATACACATATGAGTTGAGTGTCCTGTTTCTGCCTAAGATGAGTAAAAAGGTTGCAAGCTTCTGGGTAGACTATATGTGCACGCAAAAGAAATCATCAATCAGGGTCAAGATTAATTGTCTTTAAAATCTTTGGCAAAGACAAATATGGATTTTTAATTAAAACTTCTATTTCTATGTGTCTTCTTATCTACCTGGAGAAAGAAATTACGCTTATAAACACTTAGCACATAGATTGAAACTCATGCATTGACTACACCCAGTTAGCATGACTCACCTCAGTGAATGGTTTTAAAATATTGTCCATGTCCTCAAAGAAACAGAGAGTAGAGTGGTGTTTGCCAGGGGATGAGGTGGGGGGATTGGAGAGCTGTTGGTCAAAGGGCACAAACTCCCGGTTATAAGATAAATGAGTTCTGGGATATCTATGCCCAGCATGGGGATTAAGAGTTAACAATACTGTGGGACTTCCCTGGCGGTCCAGTGGTTAGGATTCTGTGCTTTCACTGCCGAAGGTCCGGGTTCAATCCCTGGTCCGGGAACTAAGATCCTGTAAGCCACTCGGCACGGCCCAAATAAGAAACAAACAAAGAAAACAACCCCCAAACCAATACTGAATTATATACTTGAAATTGCCAAGAGAGTAGATCTTAAATGTTCTCACCAAGACACAAAAGAAGGGTAACTATTTGAGGTGATGGAGTTGTTAGCTAACCTTATGATGGTGATCATTCTGCAATATATATATGTATCAGATCATCACAATGTACACCTTAAATGTACACAATGTTACATGTCAGTTACAGCTCAATAAAGCTGGAAGAATTATTGTTTATCTCATTAACTTTCCATTCTTTTGGACATTCTGGTTAGGGGGTGTGTCTTATAGGGTATGTCATCTAACTGAACAGAAGCCCCAGGACTTCCCTGGTCATCCAGTGGTTAAGACTCTGAGCTCCCATTGCAGGGGCACGGGTTCGATCTCTGACCGGGGAGCTAAGATCTTGCATGCTGCGGGGCGTGGCCAAAAAACGAAACAAAACAAAGCAAACAAACAAAAAAACAGAAGCCCCTGTATCATTCTGTAAGTAGAATAATATTCAAATATTGGGGGGCGTGCTCCAATTTGGATAGTTTCTGATATAGAGCCCAGGGGTCCACATTAACACGGGGCTCAGAAGGATGAATTCCTGCCGACCAAATTTTCTCTCCTCCAGGGAGTGTGAGCTCCTGCCTTCTCTGAATAAAGGCAGCAGAGTTTAAATAAATATGGTCCCTGGGCGACCCCTCCCCTATTTCTATCCGTAGTAGGCAATCACTCCTGAGATACTTGAACGATATTCTGAGAGGTGAAGAATAGGAATGGCCGGGCCTTTGAAATGACAACTCCAAGAAAGGTCAGAGCAAACAAGTCTCTGTGAAAAACAATTTGCATAGCAAATGATGCATTAAATGATGATTCCACTTTGCCGTGATCATAATTACAATGGTAATAGGAAAACTCTCCGCAAGGATGATTGCTGAGAGAGCGGACACAGCACACTCAGAGCCCAAAACACGCCAACTCATGGAAGTCTGTCACTGATAGTTATAGAAGGAGTCATCCGGTTAGATTCGTTCTGAGGTCTATTTAAGCTAACAAAATCCATAGTCTGTCAACAGCATGGCTGTGCTAGAGTACAGCCTTCCATCTACCTCGTGAAAATGTATTGCTTTGCAATTTCTTTTTCCGCCATATGGTCTGCTAACCTTGGAGGCTTTTAAGTACTTTTAAGGTCTTGGAAGAGAATCATTGAGCTTGAGTTGGTAAAAAAGAAGATTGGACTTTGGGGAGCCTGATTTCCTGGGAGGCACATGGAGGTAAATAAAGCAACACTGGGTTTGTATTCTATATAAGATACTGACAGATGCAATGGCACTCTCCCCCTCTTTGCAGTGACAACCAAAAATGTCTTCAGACACTACTTGATGCCCCCTGGGCATAAAATGCCCCACAGTTAAGAACCACTGGAATAAAACAGGGACAATGCATTTAAGTGTCCAAGATCACACGGCCGATCCATGACAGTGTAGAGATGGGGTCTTCTGAGATCTTCAGGGCATCCCTCATGGGGTCACACTGCCCCATGGGGAGACTTATCTTTTTTTAAATTTAATGTTTATTTTATATTAGAGTTGATTTATAGTGTTGTGTTAGTCTCAGGTGTACAGCAAAGTGACTCCATTCTCTCTCTCTCTCTATATATATATCCATTCTTTTTTTTAGATTCTTTTCCCATATAGGTCATTACAAAGTATTGAGTAGAGTTCCCTGTGCTATATAGCAGGTCCTATGTTGATTATCTATTTTATATGTAGTAGTGTGTCTATGTTAATCCCAAACTTCTAATTTATCCCCCCCTCCCTTCCCCCATGGTAACCATAAGTTCATTTTCTAAGTCTGTGAGTCTGTTTCTGTTTTGTAAATAAGTTCACTTGTATCACTTATTTTAGATTCCACATATAAGGGACATCATATGATATTTGTCTTTCTCTGACTGACTTCATTTAGTATGATCACCTCTAGGTCCATCTATGTTGCTGCAAATGGCATTATTTCATTCTTTTTATGGCTGAGTCATATTCCATTGTATATACGGACCACATCTTCTTTATCCATTCATCTGTCGATGGATATTTAGTTTGTTTCCATGTCCCGGGTATTGTAAATAGTGCTGCTATGAACATTGGGGTGCACATATCTTTTTGAATTATTTTCTCTGGATACATGCCCAGGAGTGGGGTGGCAGGATCATATGGTAGTTCTACTTTTAGTTTTTTAAGGAACCTCCATCCTGTTCTCCACAGTGGCTGCACCAATTTGCATTCTCAGGGAGACTTATCTTCAGTGTCCAGCTTGATTATCGATACACTGATATCATCTTCAATTATATTATCATTACCTTCCTGATTCTATTGCTTATAGAGTCCTTGGGACAGTCTCACAGGTTACAGTCTGCTCACAATTCTCTTTTCATATCCCTGTGGATGTTAGGAACAAGCACGTATTGTAGAAGACTTGGGAAACGCTCTGGTGTGACCAGTTCCTGGGAAGCATCTTGATTTCTGACTTTCAGCCTCCCTGGCCCCTCTTTACAGCTTCTTAAAAGCATCAAGCACAGGACATCCCAAAAGGAGGTTTCCTCTGCCTGAGAATATTCCTCCTCTCCTCGCTTTGCAGAATTAATTTTCAGTCTTGCTACAGATCTGAGCACCAATGAAATTCTTTAGGGAAGATTCTCCTCCCTGACTTTCCAGACCTAGTCCCATCCCCCTTCTCTGTGTTCTTACAGTGTGTTATCACTTTTCCTTCACAGCTTCCCTCATCCTTGGAAATCATGTGCTTATTTGTGTGATTGTATGCTGAATGTCAACCTCTCCGTCTTGACTGTAAGCTCCAAGGAAGCAGAGATGCTGTATCTATGTGCTCATCCTTTATCCCTACCCCTGAGTGTTCAAGGGAAATCTGGTCTATGAATATGTGAGGAAGGGCAGATACCTGTAATGGTTGCAGGGAGGCCCCCAAAAGATATGTGCATCTCACAACACCTGGAACCTCAGAATGAGACGTTATTTGGGAAGAGGATCTTCGCAGATGTGATGGAGTGAAGGGTCTGAGATGAGGTCCTCCTGGATGAGGGTGGCCCTACATCCAATGACAGGGTCCTTCTAAGAGACAGAAGAGGAGAGACACAGACACAGAGGAGAGGCCCCGAGAAGACAGAGGCAGAGATGGGAGGGATGCGGCCACAAGCCCAGGGACGCCTGGAGCCCCCAGAAGCTGGAAGAGGCGGGAAGGACCCTCCCCTGGAGCCTCTGGAGGGACTGCGGCCCTGGGACACCTTGACCTCAGATGTCTGGTCTCCAGGGCTGGGGGAGGATAAATATCTCTTGTGTTAAGCCACTTGGTTTGTGGTCACTTTTACAGCAGCAAGAAACTGATACACCACCCAAAAGGATTTAATTTACTAAGACATAGCACGTTTCTTTTTCATTATTCTTCTTCCCATTATATCACAGCTAAGGGGGAATTGAAGAGACACTGACCATCAAAGCATATTGTCTACTGAAGGGTTGTCATTAGTGAAACTGTATTCCAAGGTCAGTTCTGCATTTCAGTCAGTTGTTTATGAAAACAACTTCAATGTGGGCATATTTGTTTTGATACGATTTCATTCCACCTCCAGAGAGATTGACCCTAACCCCTACTTTATTATCCTTGACCTTGTTCTATGACTCAGTTTCTCTCCCCAATAAGTACGTTGGTTGAGGTCAGGTTCTGAGTCTTGGTGATTTTGGTGTTGTCAAAGATAAATGTAATGCTGTTATAACAAGTCTCCAGAAAACTATTTGTCATGGAAATACATGCATACCCAATTTATAAACAACGCAGATTTTTCTGAGGTCTTCGTCTGAGTTATGACACCAAGATCTGCCAATCAATTTCCTGAGACTTGAACACGGAAGAGTTCCAATGACGGGTTTGCTTCTGGCTGGAAGAGAAGGGAGGTCCCAGAATGAGAGTGAAGAACACAGTTGTTTATCATTCTCTGATTTTCATTTTAAACACTACATTGGAAAGTTAAAATTCATGTCACTGTCTTGATCTCTCTCTTCCTCTTTCTTAATGTTTTAACTGTCATCCATTTTAGAAAGGCACGTTGCTAAATTTTATTACTTATTTTTTTTAAACACTGCCAGCAGGGGTATCTTCATGCAATGTGACCGTAAAATATGTGTATCCTCAAGAAGCACCAACGCCATAAAATGCATCACTAGTTTTGACTGCCCCCATCGCTTGTAGGGAGAAAATTCCACGTAAGCACTTGTACTTTGATATTCTGAAGCAATGGAGAAGAATCTCTTTTGAGGTGGAATGAAAGCATGAAAATCCTGGAAGCCATTTGGTTTACATAATAAACTCTTGTAAACTAGATGATTTTATGACTGAATCTTCCCAACGCTATCCTGAATCAGATACTATTGAGGTTCTTGGCCACGATACTCTTCAAGGGGCCAGAATAGCTCTGTATTAACTCAATAGTTAAAGAATTCTAATTCCTGTTGGTTATAATACAAAGTTATCTTCCTACTTTGCTTGTAGTAAGTCTTGTTGAGGGTTCACCGACTGATTCCGATCAGTTATGATACAAGGTTTTCTTCAACTTTTGGTTATAATAAGTATTGTTGAGGGTTCATGGACTTCAGAGTACAGATTCCATTTTATAACTAGGATTTGGGAGCAGAGAATTTAGTGGAAATGCATAGATGGGCTTGAATAGACTTTGAGTAATTCCCGTCTTATACCTATTTGGTCATGGAAGTGATGCCGAAAACCTTTAGTTTCCTATGGACTCCTATTGATTCTAGGGGTCTCACATGTTTAGGTAGTTGTTGCCTGCACGTAGGTATGGGTACACGAAGACTTTTTTTTGAGTTTGGTTTTTATTTTATTTTCTTTCATTTTTATTGAAGTATAGTTGATATACGATGTTGTGTTAGTTTCTGGTGTACAACAAAGTGTATTCAATTATACATATATATACATATTTTTTTCATATCATTTTCCATTGTGTCTCATTACAGGATATTGAATATAGTTCCTTGTGCTATACAGTAGGTCCTTGTCGTTTACTTTATATACAGCAGTTTGTATCTGCTGATCCCAAACTCCTAATTTATCCCTCCCCCACCCCTTTCCCTTTTGGTAACCGTAAGTTTGTCTTCTATGTCTGCTTCTGTGTCTGAGTCTGTTTCTGTTTTGTAAATAAGTTCATCTGTATCCGTTTTTTTTTTAGGTTCCACATATAGGTGATATCATATGGTATTTGTCTTTCTCTGTCTGATTTACTTCACTTAGTATGATAACCTCTAGGTCCATCCATGTGGCTGCAAATGGCATTATTTCATTCTCTTTTATGGCTGAGTAATATTCCATTGTGTAGGTACCACATCTTCTTTCTTAACAAGTGGCAAGAATGATCCTTGTAGAATCTGTTAATAACTGTGGAATTCTTTAAACAGCACCATGATGCTGTGACTTTTCTGGGGTAAAACATTCTTGAAACAGCAAATTGAGGTAGGTACAATGGAATCAAGTTGTGCAGATGACAAATACACCTAGAAAAAGGCATGTTTTACATCAAGGAGAACAGTCTAGGAGAGCCTGCAGCTGACAGGATGCAGCCTCCAGCACAGCTGTATCTGTGCATCAGTTGATACCTGGGCATGTATGTATTCACTGCAATTATGTGCAGTGCCCACAGGTGTCAGAGCTGGTGTTTCATTGGGAGAGAAGAGGTTATTTTGTGTCTCGCGCAGTATGATGTGTCTTAGGGCATTGGCAAGGGGATCTGGAACCCATATGGGGACACCTGAGTCATTTGGAACAGCACAGGGCACAGATGCCACAGGAAAGGTTATAGGATGAGAAGTCTCAGGGTTCAAGTCAGCAAGGAGGCATGGAATCTTTTGAGAAAGTGTCAGGGGAACCACTGACCAAAACTGCCCACCCTGGCCAGGCACCATAGCAACCACTGGCATGAGTTCTCTTAGAGCAGGAGGTCCTGGTAAGGAACACGGAAGTAACAAGCTACCACCAACCAGAAGAATTCGGGAAACGTCAAAAGGAGAGACGAGATGCCCGTCCACAGGTCCTACCAACCTCCCAGGATCCTTCTCGGGGAATCCACCTTGGCTGAGTGATGCGTGCACCACCAGGAAGGACCCTGAGTCAGAACGATTGGCCAGAGACAACCCGGAAACTCACCCCATCACCATAAAACCCGAGACCACGAGCCACGTGGCAGAGCAGTTCTCCTGGGCTCCCTTACCCTCCTGCTCTCCAGCCGGGCGCCCCTTCCCAATAAAGTCTCTTGCTTTGTCAGCACGTGTGTCTCCTCGGACGATTCATTTCCGAGTGTTAGACAAGAGCCCGCTCTCGGGCCCTGGAAGGGTCCCCTTCCTGCAACCAAGGGACATCTCAGGCAGATGAAACTGATGTGTGAGGTCTAAGCTAAAGAGTGGAGACTGGAGAGATATAAATGCGTAGGATTTGGTTGGATATAAACTCACATGTATAGACACATATGTGGTTACAGCACAGTTCAAAGTATTATAATCAGTATTCTATAATACTAATCTGTATTATAATCAGTGCAATAAAACCCCTGCAATAAAACAGTGTCTCTTTAAAAAAAGGAAAGAAAAAGAAAAAAAAAAAAGAAAAGGAAGTAAAACAAATTTATGGTTACCAAAGGGGAAAGGGGGGTAGGGATAAATTGGGAGATTGGGGTTGACATATTCACATTACTACATGTAAAACAGATAAACAACGAGGACCTACTGTATAGCACAGCGAACTCCGCTCAATACTCTGTAATGACCTATATGGGAAAAGAATCTGAAAAAGAATGGATACATTTACATGTATAACTGAATCACTTTGCTGTACACCTGAAACTAACACAACATTGTAAATCAATCATACTCCAATATAAAATAAAAATTAAATTTAAACAAAAGGAAAGAAAAAGTAAAATAAAGAAAAAAATAAAGCAGAACCCAGTTTGAAAAAGCCTCCTGAAATCACAAAGATGCCCATCAACATTTCCTAGTATCTAGATTGTTCCACCCTTCCCTTGGTTATTCTATCTTAGGTGACCACTTAGCATCTGGCTGAGCGTTAAAAGGTTGGATTAACTCAACTGGCTTTGCTCTAAGGTTCAAGGCTGTGCTTGCTTCCTGTTACAAAGACGGCCTTTCCCACTGAGAGTCTGCCTTCAAAAATAATCTACCCAATGGAGACTTTACGAAGCTCTGAGCCTGAAACAATACCTTCACTCTATTTGCTGACATTTCAAGCATTAAATTAATATTCTTGAAGCCATGCATCAGGCTCCTAACCTGTCATTTGGATTCAACGAATGCGGACGATTAGAGGAGAGAGCAGTTGGTCCACGGAGAAAGATGACTTTGCAGTTTGCATCCAATCACAGAAAGCAAACACAATCAGGCAACGTCCCGGGGGCCGGGAGGAGCTGCAATTTTAATGATGGAAGCAGCGAGAAACAGAGCCTTGCAAAAAACAAGGAATAAGGCTTTGTAACCTGTGAACCCCACCTACCTCATCCATCCCTAATTTTTTAAAATGTATTTTTAATTTTTTTTAACCATCCCTAATTTTTATAGACCCCTAAAATTTATTTTTAATTAAATTTTTTTTTTTACCATCCCTAATTTTTATCACATAGACCCCAGGCTGGCTATTAATACATCTTTATCTTTTAGATGCTTCCATGTGTAGCAATATGGCCAGAATGGGGTGGCATGATGTATTCAAAGTGCTAAAGGGGAAAAACCTGCCACCTAGGATACTCTACCCAGCGAGATTATCATTTAGAATAGAAGGAGAGAGAAAGAACTTCTCAAACAAGCAGAAACACAAAAAATTTATCAATAGTAAACCCACCCTAAAAGAAATGTTGAAGGGTCTTCTCTAAATGGAAACGAAGCAAGATTCTATAGGAAAGGGGAACATCCCACTAGGAAAGGCAAATATACAGTACAGATTAAAGATCACGTCAATAAACCAGTATGTAGATTAAAAGACAAAAAAGTGTCAAAGCAATTATAACTACAGTAAACAGTTAAGGGACAAGCATGAAGATGTAAAATAGGACATCAAAAACACAAAATGTAGGGGAGGGGAGTAAAAAATGCAGCTCTTTTAGGATGTGTCTGAACTTAAAGGAAGTGGTGTTTTTTTCTTGAGGGTGTGTAATTTATGGAAAGCAATGAAAACTAGGCAGTGTTTGTTTCCAGCCTGGATGCATGGTTAAGATTACAGCTAGCCTGTCACAGGGTTGACACTGTAGATTACAGTAAGGCTAGAGTCTTGTTATAATATTTGAGACCGCCTACACCCATGTTCACCTGTATCAACAGGTTCACGCTTAAGAAAGTCTATAGCTTGAGGGATTTCTTTGTAGTCCTTCTGCAAGACAAACTACAAAACAGGGAGGGTCCTTCATGACGAAGGCAAAATTTACTCCAAAAAGTTCGAGGATGGTACAGTCCAGACTGCTAAGGCAATGCAACTATTCTTTCCCAAGAGCTGATGTGTTATTTTGTTTCTTTTGGGAGGGGGTCAGTTGCTCAAAATCACAGAGCTTAGTTAATTAGCTCTTTTTTTTAAAATTGAAGTATAGTTGATTTACAATATCATGATAGTTTCAGTTGTATAGTACAGTGATTCAGCATATATATATATACACACATATATATATATATACACACACACACATACACGCACATATATATGTACACACACACATATATACAAATTCTTTTTCAGATTCTTTTCCCTTATAGGTTATTACAAAATATGGAGTAGAGTTCCCTGTGCTATACAGTAGGTCCTTGTTGTTTATCTATTTTATATATAATAGTGTGTATCTGTTCATTCCAACCTCCTAATTTATCCCTCCTCCACAGCTAACATCATACTTGATGGTGAAGAGCTGGAAACATTTCCTCTAACATCAGGAACAAGACAAGGATGCCCACTCTCACCATGTTTATTCAACAGAGTTTTGGAAGTCCTAGCCATGGCAATCAGAGAAGAAAAAGGGGTGTGCTCTTTGAGATGTCCTTTGTCTGATAAAATCAAAGCCAGCCGGCTAAATGGTTCTAATGAAGTCTTAGAGAAGAACCCAGTCGCTATGGGTGGTTTTCCTTTTGGAAATATTTGTCCAAGTATTTCAGAACAGCCGGAACTCTGCCAGAGCAAATCCATTCTAAAACAAATCCTTGGTCCTTTGTCTATAATCCGTGCTAATGCCTTTCTTGGGCACTGAAGCTTCTCTGGAGACAGACACAAGAACCTATGATATGGGGCTGTACGCCAGGGTCTTACGGCTTTCCTTATGCATGTCCTGTGTCGTTTTAGAAAGCCAGCAAGGCAAGGATATATTGAGCCGTGCAGGGCCGGAAGCTTATAGATCGTCGGGTATCCCCCTCTGTCAGAGGTGATTCCTTCTTCCTAATAGTCAGGCATCTCTGCTTTGGAGTTTCTGCCCCTTTCAAAATGCGTTTTCAAATCTTATAGCCTCTAGAGCTGTTTGAATCATTTAAACAAGCCCATAGAAGGATGTACTTAGAACTCAGAGGATCGACACTTTAATATTTTCAAAGGATCGACACTTTAATATTTACAATAGCGAGTAAGGGCGAAAGAGTGCACAAATGGCTTTCTTCCCAGGAGGAGAGAAGGTTTGGGGCTCAGTTTATTTATTTTTTTCCTCTCAATAAATAACACTGTCAGAGAGATTTACCAAAAAAAAATGAAACTTTAAAGTCACCAAGAAAGGGCAGAGGCCAATAAAACATATTCATGATTTAAGAAGCCAGGAGTGTCAAAGAAATAATAGACAACTGAAGTCTTCTTTGTACAGGCATGGAGGTAAAAGCTACACAGCATCTTGGCATCTTTTCAGTGACAGAGCAAAACGGATACATGTCAATGGATTTGAGACATTTATTTTTGTAAATATAAAAATGTAGACCACTGCTTCATTATCGCTTTTAAGTACCCTCCCATTTCCTGGCATTAAAATAAGTTGTGTGCAGATATGAAATTTCCACCACAGCAATTGTCTAACAGGTGCATTTCTTGCGGGGGGGGGGGGGGGGGGGGGAACTTTAGCATTTAGCAAGGGTAAGAGTTTTGCACATTCATATTTAAATGCAAGCCCAAGGGTGTGGCAGGAAAACAAGAGGAAACTCTTCAAGCACAGGCTTTAAAGATAATGAAGCTACTTTGTATTGACGTCATGCTTATCCACTATCTCTAAGTAGTTTAGAAGTTTACAAAGCCTCCACAAAATGTCTTTTGACTCACACACTTTAGCATTTTATCAGGGGAGTAATGATTCGTGAAAGGTTCAAGGTCACTCACTGTTGGCCTGAAAGCACGAGTGGACACAAATCTCTCTTTTCTAAAAAGATTTTTCTTTGTTTGGTGGTAAAATATGCATCACATAAAATGTACTATGTTTACCACTTTTAAGTGGCATGAAGTACATTCACATCCTTGGGCAGCCATCACCACCATCCTCTCCAGAATTTTTCATCTGGCAAAACCAAAGCTCTGTCCTCATAGAACACTCACTTCGCATCCCCCTCAGGCACCCACCATCCTACTTTCCATCTCTGTGCATCTGTACTCCTTTAGGGACCTCCTAGGAGTGGAGTCATACAATGTTGGTCCTTTTGTGTCTGGTTCATTTCACTCAGCGTCATGTGTTCAAGGTCCATCCCCATTGTAGCCTGTGTCAGAGCTTCTCTCCTTTTCTGGACTGAATAATGTTCCATTGTGTGGATGGACCCCATTTGGTTTATCCACCCATCCATCCATGGACGCTTGTGTTGCTTCCACATGTTGGCTACTGTGAATAATGCTGCTGTGAACCTGAGTGAGCAAATATGTTTTCTAGTCCCTGCTTGAGATTCTTTGCAAATCTCCTTTTTCCTCCTAAAAGCAGCAACTGACAGAACATGCTTGATACTTAAGAAATTTTGCAATTTTGCAATTTTTAATGGTCATTTTGCAATTTTTAATGGAGGATAGCCCAGTACACTAGGAAGCAGGTTCTCATGTGAACACTATAAGATGAATAGACTCCAAGGCTGCAAGGAATGTCTTCGAAACTGTTTGGAGGATGTTTGTTACATGGCATCTGTGACTAGCTGTTACATTTTAAAGCTTTATTAAGGCAGTGTTGCCCTTTGTAACTCTCTTGACCTTATAGTGTCATCGCTTTGAGCTCCCTTGCAGCAATCATGCACAGCAGAGAACAGTTCAAAAGAATAAACACCTACTATTTTGCAGAATGGAGTCACCTCTTAGAGGGAAGAGTATTCTGAGTTCTTGTTTATTTAGGATAAATCCTAAATGTGTACCACCAGCACAGTTAAAAGAGTGAGGTTTTGTGTATGGTAGGTTTACTCCTCAAAAACAGACATGGATTACCAATGTGGTTCACCAAGTTAATAGGGTTATGAGAAGCAGAGGCAGGAAAGGTAGGTTATAGATAAAATGTTGATAACCTACTTTGTGACAAGTATGTTCCTGCCATAGTTTGAACTGGTATTTCCTCAGCTGATGTATGGCACAATTCTAGATGGAGTTTTCTCTCTCTCAGCTGCCTTTCTCCTCTATCTATCTATCTATCTATCTATCTATCTATCATCTACCTCTATCTATCCATCCATCCATCACCTATCTATCCTCTATATCTATCAATCTATCTGTCTGTCTGTCTGCCTGTCTATCATCTATATCTGTCTATCTATCCATCCATCACCTATCTATTTATCTATCTATCCATCCATCACCTATCCATCTATCTATCTATCCATCCATCCATCCATCCATCTACATCTATCCATCATCTCTCTATTCATCTACATCCTGTGAATATGCTCATTCCACAGTGGGAAGCAAGTGCCCCTCACATCAGTAATCACATCTGCCTTCTCAAGAAGAGTTGTTTTGATACATTGTCCCACCCAAGTGGAATACAGAGTCAGCCCGAGCTGATGAAGACACTGGTCAGTAGCCAACCTTGCAAGCTGGCCTTGCTAAGGAGAGCCGTGTCCAGTCTGCTGTGTTGATTCTTCTCTGCCCATGGGCCTCGCGATAGCACATGTCTGGGGTTACAAAGGCCAGATGGGATGATGCATTTCTAAAAGACAGTGATGTGTTCAAAGGTTGATGGGTGATGAGTACAGAGTTGGGGACAGGTCTGCTTCAAGGCAGTAGGTGATGCTTCAAGGCAGTAGGTGATGCTTCAAGGCAGTAGGTGAAAAAGCATGTAGCAAAGGGTTACCCGCTTTGCTGTTGACTTTCTCACCACCACGAGGTGGTTCATGCCTTGGCAAGGGCTCTTGGGCTGGCTGAGGGGGGGTATGCTTGGCAGCTGGTGACTTTTCTAGAAGGAGCTCTGAGCCCCAGGGAGGTTGAAGCAATGAACACACCTGGAGGAGAAGGTCCAACACGGAGACCTCACGTGGGGTGCACGGAGAGCCGCCGGGACTCCCGGGCAACCTGATTTTGGAAGTGGGTTTAAGAGCCAAAGAGGCAAGAGATGATGAACTTAGGATAATGGCCAGAACACACACTTCGAAAGGACAGTTTCGCTGCCCCCAAACCCCTCAGCACTCTGTCCGATCAACCTGTGTTGGTTTCAAATCCTCACCGCAACTCCCCTGGTTTAAACCACTAGGGTTGCAACCAACACAATCTGGATGCTTCCGAGTTTAAATCGGCATTTGCATGACTCGTGGAAAACAGCTCCCACCCCCAACACAAAATGAAATCGCTGGTAAAAGGGCTTGTAAAGGGGTTTTTGCATGCTGTCTCAAATTCTCCGTAAGCTTGGGGTTTCAGGCTTTGAAATCTCTAAAGCTCCTTTTGACTAGGACCCAGGAGGTTGGATTTACCCTAATTCCAAGGGAGCTAAAACAAGGATGCTCAAAGGGGTCCTGGCAGGGTACCGGATGCTGTTTTCTTTTTCCTTGTCTTTTCCTAGCAGATAGCATGATTCCCCAGATTAAAAAGGGAGTAATATCTAGTACGAAGCCTCCGTTTTCCATGGGGACTGAAACTCTGAAGCACTTCATAAAACCTCACTTTCAGTAAACCCTACACACTCCTTCTCATTAGCCTTCCAAGAATATTAAAAGGAATTTTAATTCAGATTTTGCAAATAGAGAAACAGCACACGTTGTGTATATTTCATACTGTTGAATATTAATACCCCCGAGGGAGCTTCAATTTCCATTTTTTTAAAAAGCTGAGAGTTCAAGAAAATAATATTCTGACAGTCTCCATAGCCAAATAAAAAGAGAGTCGTATTCATTGTCTATATAATTCTAGTAAAGGGATTGTCCTGTCTCTCCCACACCTTTTCCCTCATAAAGATGATGTCTTCTCATCTGGGTTGTAGTTTCTTGCTCAATTAACCCTAGAAATTTCCTTTTTCTCACCTTCCCAAACTACGAGTCAGGTTTTGCAGGTATTTCCTTCTTTACTGCTAATCTTGATGAGTTTGAATTCAACGTCATGTCCTTAGAGGATCTGGAAGATGTGGTTTCTTTAGTGCCATTAAGGGTTATACATGAGCAGCAACCTTTAGAGGGGCTGCAAATACTCTGAGTTTCTGGATCTTCCCATACCTTGGAAGGAATAAAAGCATCTTTTACTGCATCTCTCTTAAAAACAAGTTCTGTTTCTCTTACTGGTCTACTACTGACTAGAATTGGTGGTGGCTTTTAGCCCCTTTCCTAATTGTGGGATTTGGTCCTGGATCTGCCCCTGCTGAGGAATCAAGCGTGTCCCCATTTAGGATATTGTGTTTTATCTTTAATAAGCAGAACAGCCTCCAAGGATGCTCCAAGGTAACAACCCACATCCGTACTTGGCTTCAGGGGTTGAAGGAGACCTACCACAGAGACACCATCCCCCAGTGACTCAGATTCTAACTTTTGGACCCCCCCTTCCATAGTTCTGGTTGTATAAACGGCACCTCACATTTGCTCAATTCAAACTGCCTAAATTTTACATACAGGTTGAAAAAATATATATGTGGGCTCCACGGGGTTCTTCTACAAGAGCTCCTAGAGAATTAGAAAGAAAAAGTAAGCCTGAGCCCAGATGTCAGCCTCAAAGACATTCTGTCTCCAGGTGACGCCAGTACATTAAGGAGGAAAGAGTTGTGGAGATTTTTCGTCTCGTATGGAGCCTCTGTCTGGTTACTAAAATTATGCTTGGGTTCGTCCTGTTATTCCAGGACCCAGGGTCAAATTTCAAAGTCTGACGGACTTTTTGTCAGTGACAACTTGGACGGATATATTGGGAAATGACCAGAAAGGCTAATTTCTAAAGTTTTATAGGTGAGAAAGGGCATAACATCTGACTTTTTCTAGAGGCTGAAGCCCTGTACAAAATCATGGTCTGTAAACAGCAAAAAATTGGCAATGTGTACTCCCTTTACTGGGATTTAGACACTTCAATATCAAAAGTGTTTTCTTTTTTTTCAAAGGCGACCTGGACATTGCAAGAAATAAGACAGCAAGATTTGTTGTATTAAAAGTGCCTAGTCTCTTCTGAACGTAGGAACTGGTTTCAGAATTTTACTTTACAATGCCCTAAAGTGCTCTTTGAAATTTTCTCTGGAAATTCTTTCTGACTGCTTTAAAAAAAAATTAACCCCATTTGGAAAAAAGGCAATCGGCCATAGGCTATATTATTTGGTGTATGGTAAAAGCTAAAAGCTTATTATGTAGGCACTGTAATTTTATCTGGATTAAAAAGGTTAGTTCTACTTATAGAATTGAAAGACGGAAAAAAGGCAGCAGAAGGCTATTTCTATTTCAAATTAGAAAACTGAACCTTGGGGAAATTAGAAATTTCTATTTAAAATGATTTCTGTTTAAATGGTTGTGATGAAAACATAATGGAACTTCTCTCTTTAGTAGAACAACATTTAATATTAAGAGCCAGTTTAATAGCGCTCTTTTCATATTCCTGTCCCCTTTTTAAAATTCTGAATTACCCAGATGCATATGGCCAGTTTTAAGAGCCATAGTTTGTGTTCACTTACCCTAAATATTCTTGAGAGTTAAACCTCTATGCTTCTCTAAAAATTCTTCCTGAAAGTTGAAAGATGAAGGCACCACTAGGGGTAAATATTAAAGCACTGGTTGGCTTATTGGGTGAATGATGCTCAGAGAATTTTAGATTCTTGGAGTAGACAATGTTCCTAGACATCAAGTCATCCCACCAACATGGGCATTCCCAATAAATAAAATGTACTGAAATGTACAGTTGTTGGCTTGTACAAAATAGTCTGTGAGTTTTTCTGTTGTGCTTATCACTGTTTATCTGCATTTAATTTGAAACTTGTTATAAGAATTGCAAGAACAGAATAGGGGAATCGTATATGCTTCTATGCGTATTTAGCAATTATCTACATTTTGTCCTAATTGTTTTATAATCCCTCCTCCTCTCTTTGTATGTATACACACACACACACACACACACACACACACACACACACAATTTCTTCTTCTGAACCACCGTGTACATTGAAGAATTATGTTCCTTTACTCCCAAATACTTCATATTCTAAATAAAATCCTAAATATTTCATAACCATCAGCATAACAAGGACATTTCCTTAGATAACCAAATAACTGAATAATGGAAGTCAAGATATGGAGCATTTATACAACAGAAAAATATATACTTGCAATAAGACATGAAGAAAACACAGGACTTCAGTGCTTTAGGTGAAACCCATGGACCCCAAAGTTTTCCAAAGTTCAGCCCTAAGCCTGGATGCTTTGAGCTGCAAGGAAGCAGTCACATTCTGGGCTTGAACATCTCTTTGCGATGAAGGTGCAGTAAGTCTTTGTGATTCTCTGGTCCCCTTCAGATTCACACGTCTACATAGGGTCTCACATGGTCCCTGATGCAGGTTCCTTCAACCTCATTCATTCTTAAACCCTGTCCAGCCAGTGTGTCACCAACGACTGGGCTCCAAACTGTCCTAGATGAATCTCTGCTCTGTGTTAATTACGAACTGTCTTTCCTGTCACTCCTAAGGCATCTGGTGTGGAGAGCATATTATAAGGTCTCCCTGAGAACACAATCGGTACTCAACCACATACTTCAGTGTAACTTGAACCGCGGGGCAAGGGAGCAATTTTATGGCAAATCTTCCAGGTAATCACGTATAACTGAATGAGAAAAGCACATTTCTTGGTTAAAGGAGATGTGGTACATATATACAATGGCATATACCCACCCATAAAAAAGAAGGAAATAATGCCATTTGCAGTAACATGGATGGACCTAGAGATGATCATACGAAGTAACTCAGACAGAGAAAGACAAATATCATATGATATCACTTATATGTGGAATTGAAAAAAAATGATACAAATGAACTTATTTATGAAACAGAAACAGACTCACAGACATAGAGAACAGACTTGTGGTTGCCAAGGGGGAGGGATTTGGGGGAGGGATGGATTGGGAGTTTGGGATTAGCAGATACAAACTACTACACATAGGATGGATAAACAACAAGGACCTACTGCTCAGGGAACTATATTCAATATCCTGTGATAAACCATCATGGAAAAGAATATGAAAAAGAATGTGTATATATGTATAACTGAATCACTTTGCTGTAGAGCAGAAATTAACACAACACTGCAAATCAACTATGCTTCAGTAAAATAAATTTTTAGAAAATATCACATCATTGTAGTTCAGTTAACTTAATATAAATAGCCCATTCTTTATCATTTTTCCACTCAGGTAGATATCTAACAATCTACCAGACTATTCTCAAATCTATGGCTGTAGAGCATGCTTTTTAAGGTAGATATTATATTTTGATAACTAATTTTACCTGTCTCCTTTCCTTCTCTCTATATGATCTTACCTGTATTTTTTGCTTCATTTTACATGATAATTCTGGAACAATTATCCACCCCAAAATCTTTGTTCTGATTTCTGAATACCTATTCTAATGAGAAGTTAAGCCCTATAGCTGAGATTATCAGGTACCCTTTCAGCTGCTTCCCATAATTTAAAAGAATCTCTTGTCTCACTCATTTTAAGGATTCAACAAATGTTGAATGAATAAGATATCTGTTTGAATATCATTTCTTTGAGGATGAATCACCTTAAAGTTTCTTGGATGTTGAATCTAAATTTCAGGACGATGAGTTCGTATAGGACATTTTTAGTTTTCTTTCCAGTTGAATGGTTGTTACAGAAAATAACACTTAGTGATTTGAATAAAACATTTATGTTTCCATCTCCAGTAGGATATTCTGTTAGATTCTGGGTTAATTACATAAGATTTGGGAAGCTCTACTCTCTAACTTTAAAAAATAATCAAACATATGTGATGAGGGATGTAAGAATTTTGAAAATATAATTTATCATGGAAGAAATAGGGATGATAATCGAATAATTAAGTAGACCTTTTTGTAATTGTAAGGAATAGTTTATTTATGTAAACAGGTAGAACTTTGATTACAGACATTTAATAGCATGAAAAATATAACTATGGGTTTTCCAAGTCTGAAATTTCATAATAAACAGGTTTAGTTAGTTTCCCATGGGAATATTTCCAACTGAGTCACAAAGCATGCATGAAACAGAATGACAGAGGGTTAAACTTTAAATATCAGGATAGTTTGCCATTTTACTGATTATTTTTCAGACCTAATTGCCATTGGGTTACATTTCCAAGTTCCATATTGAGTTTCACTGTAGCCTCAGTACTCTGACAGAATAAGATTTTGATTCTTCCCTTCGAAAAGTGTAGAGGATACACACAAGACTTGCTTAAATTACTGAGCAACTCAAAATGTATTTACGTGCCAATTTAATGGTGCAGATAAAAGTATTATAAGAATTTGAAGGAGGAAGAAGCTGATGTGGTCTGAGGTTTGCAGCAAAGATCTGAGGG
The DNA here is from genome assembly GCF_028564815.1 of Eubalaena glacialis. Classification (NCBI taxonomy): domain Eukaryota; kingdom Metazoa; phylum Chordata; class Mammalia; order Artiodactyla; family Balaenidae; genus Eubalaena; species Eubalaena glacialis. The sequence continues at coordinate 4,556,981 of NC_083737.1, read as the reverse complement.
AAAGACTAGAAAATATGTCCTGGCACAGGGTAGAGTTAAAACGGGAATGCAGTGCAGGACACACAGAGGAAAATGAAGCACAAAGGTGCCCACCATCAAGATGCTAGAGAAGGTGTGTGCTAGAGTGGACTTGAGTATAAAGAGAGGAATTTTAGGGGGAACTCTAAATGCCCCCAATTTAGGACATCTGTGGACATAAGGTTTATGAGTATGGGATGTGTTGATTGAAAAGTATACTATAGGACAATATAATAGTAAGTATATACATATATGTGTATATACATATAATAGTAAGGATTTATAATAGTAAGGTTTATGAGTATGGGATGTATTTGAAAAATATACTATAGGACATTGTTTATAATAGTAAGGATAGTAGTAACGATTATAATAGTAAGGTTTATGAGTATGTGATGTGTTGACTGAAAAGTACACTATAGGACATTATTTATAATAGTAAGGATATATACATGAGTTGGGTGGGGAGAGAGAGAGGGAGAGATTTAGTATGAGGAATTGGCTTATGCAGTTCTGTCTACCCTCTATAAGCTGGAGACCCAAGAAAGCCAGGTGTAATTCAATCTGAATCCAAAGCCATGAGAACTAGGGCACCTGAAGGTGTAAAGCCCAGCGTGAGGTCAGGAGAAGATGGGATAAGATGTCTCAGCTCAACAGTTGATACAGAAAACAATGGGTGAATTCTCCCCGCCTCCACTTCTGGTTCGATTCGGGCCCTCAACTGATTAGACGAGGCCTACCCACGTTCGGGAGGGCAACCTGCTTACGCAGTCTGCGAGTTCAAATGCTAATCATATCGGGAGACACTCTCACAGACACGCTTAGAAATCATGTTCAATCTGAACCCCCGAGCCCCTAACCCAGCCACTCTAGCTGCTGCATAAAATTAGCATCTCAAGTGCAAACGTGTAGACATTACACATACGTGTAGACAATACTTTGCTTTACCAAGAACCTTCCATCTTGCTCCTTAGAAAATTCTATGAAGAACGTAAGAGAGTTGGCTCCATTATACAGATGGATGAACTGGAACAGAGGTTTCACATAGCAGAAGTCAATGCGTAGGTGGACCCAAAGCTCTACATGTATTATGGATTAATTTATCTTTCCAGGAATCTAAAGTTATTGCCTTGAAATAATTGATGTCTGTTTTAAATTAGATGAACTTGTGTTGATGAATGGTCCCATGTCGATGAATTCCCACCTGAATAGGTGTGACATCTAACAATCGCCTGGTTAGATTTGTAATAAATGACTCTCAGTGACCATTTTTTAGATGGTCACTCCAATCATAAAGACTATGAAGGTCATGGGAAGACAGAAAATAAACTAAATCTGGGAGCTGGAAAGAACAGTGTATGTTGGTTAGTTTGAGCCTCATATTTAAGAGAAGATGAAGCGTAGCGTGGTGAGCCCAAGATCACAGAGGAAGTTAAAGACAGAGAAAGCTCTAGAAATCTAGGTCCCATTGGTCCACAGAGTACGTTGAATGATGATGCTTTTGCTGCAGCTGCCCCAGGGGATGAATACAGCCCGTGTTCGGCTGTTTCGTGTTGCGTGGTTCCCAGAGTGAGAACACAGTGCATCTGTCTGGGTGAACTTCTCCTCCCATTTCCCAGGCACCCACGTCCTCATGATCACGTCAGCAGTGTCCCTGAATAACAGGATCTGAAGGAGGAATCTGCCCCAGTGCCATGCCTAATTGCAGTCCCCAGTTGCTGTCTGCCCCATTGGCAGACTGGCCGTGGGCTTCCAGCCCCAGACCTTGGCACTCCTGCGGAAGACGCATGTTTATTGAAAGGAACAACTTCAGGCTGACATGTTAATATTCTCCACAGTAAGTTGGGCAGTTCGGAAGCATAAATATGAAGTCAAGTTCTTCTAAAGATCCCAGAGAAGGCTTCCCTGGTGGTGCAGTGATTAAGAATCCACCTGCCAATGCAGGGGACACGGGTTCGAGCCCTGGTCCGGGAAGATCCCACATGCTGCAGAGCAACTAAGCCCGTGTGCCACAACTACTGAGGCTGTGCTCTAGAGCCCACGTGCCACAACTACTGAGCCCGTGTGCCACAACTACTGAGCCTGCACTCTAGAGCCTGAGTCACAACTACTGAGCCAGCACACCACAACTACTGAAGCCCGTGTGCCACAACTACTGAAGCCCACATGCCACAACTACTGAAGCCCGTGTGCCTAGAGCCCGTGCTTCGCAACAAGAGAAGCCACCGCAGTGAGAAGCCCACGCACTGCAATGAAGACCCAACGCAGCCAAAAATAAATAAATAAATAAATAACAAAACCAAAACTTCATTAAAGATCTCAGAGAAAGGCTACAGACCCTTGGCATTCGTCCTATCATGATGTGCTTTTTTTTTTTTTTTTGCCACATGGCGTGTGGGATCTTAGTTCCCCAACCAGGGATTGAACCCATGTCCCCTGCAGTGGAAGTGCAGAGTCCTAACCACTGGACCGCCAGGGAAGTCCCTATGATGTGCTTTTCTGACCTTTTCATCAGCCTGCCCGGACGTTTCATTTATTCACAACCTGAGACCAAGACGTTCAAAAAACGTCCTGGAGGTCGGCTGTTACAGTGAGTCTGTTGTTTGCCACAAAACTGCCTCTTTGAAATACATTAGAGCAATCAAAATGTAGCTGTTTAGAAAGGTCAATGAGTCATTATTGTTTTACAGGATGGAGAAAGCCTGAATATCAGGGAATATTCTTTCTTCCAGTGTCAAGGTCTCCAAACCAGGAAAAAGCTGGATAAATAAATTGTACCTTTCCAAAGGATGGTACCAAAAAGTGGCTACCTTTCAAATATAGAGGCTCGAGTCTTAATATCTATAGCAGCTTTGCTTAATTACAAAATTAAATGAAAATTCTATTTTATTTATTTAATTATCGATTAAAAATAAGATTTGCTTTATTAAAAAAATATATAAAAGTCCCAGAGAAATGGATAGCTCTAAAGAGAGGAAATTTTAAAGCCAATGAATCTCAGGGACTTCCCTGGAGGTCCAGTGGTTAAAATTCTGCGCTTCCACTGCAGGGGGCACAGGTTCGATCCATGGTCCCGGAACTAAGATCCCGCATGCCGCATGCTGCAGCCAAAAAAATAAAATAAAAATAAAAAAGTCAATGATTCTCAGACCTCTTTTCAAAGCAGGTAATTTGGGGGGTAGGGCCTAGAAAGAGGAATTAAATAAATAAGAAAGATGAAAGAGAGGTGAATACGTTTAGGAACGTCAGATGAACTTGGGAAGGATGCGGATACACCAAATGTGTGCCATGCGATGCTGTGTATTTGATCATCTTTTCTGCACGTATGTGTATGAGTGTTAACCAGACATCCCGCAAACGGAACAAGAGGTATTTATATACCCTATGCGTTCACGGCCTCCCTGGACCCTGAAGTATTTGACGGACCCTCTGTGGAAGTCATACTCCTCAGCTTGACCCTACTGAAATAAGAATCACAGAGACTGAGAGAAAAGGGCAAAAGGGAAAAAAAGGACAGACACTTACTGGGTTTCCCTATGTGTCAGGCATCATCCGTGTTACCACCTTACCTTGTCTATATGTTATGACCTAACACTTACTCTCCTGATTTTGCAGTGAGTCTTAGAAGCTGAATTGCTGGGTCACAGCTTAGGCATGGTAACCTGTCACAGATAACACCAAATTTCCATTAAAAACATATGAAGCCAATGGTATCAGACTCATTTCTCCACCTCCTTGCCAAAAAAGCCTGTTAGTTTCTTTCAATTTTTTTTTTTTTTCGCCAGAGTGGTAAAAACGGCAGATCCTGGCTTAGATTTAATTCTCTTTCATTATTAAAGAAGGCTGTGTGTCTTTTCACGTATTTATTGACACATTTGTTTATTTGTGTTGCCTCTGTGTTTTTGCCTTGCTATGACTTTTTTTTTTTTTAAAGTTTTGGCCACACTGCGAGGCACGTGGGATTTTAGTTCCCTGGCCAGGGATCAAACCCGTGGCCCCTGCATTGGAAGCATGGAGTCTCAACCACTTAACTGCCAGGGTAGTCCCAGCCTTGCCATGACTTTAAGATTTTTTTTTTTGATGTGGACCATTTTTTTTTAACGTCTCTATTGAATTTGTTACAATATTGCTTCTGTTTTATGTTCTGCTTTTTTTGGCCGGGATCTTAGCTCTGCCACCAGGGATCGAACCCGCACCCTGTGGCATTGGAAGGCGAAGTCTCAACCACTGGACTGCCAGGGAAGTCCCCCTTGCTAGGACTTTTACAAGGAGTGATGGGGAGTCAGGCAGAGTCCGTCTTGTTTCCCTGGTTCTGAAATTCAGAGACACAGCAAGGTGTCCTCTTGGTGTATTACTTGTCTTCTGTAGACACAGGAAGCAACAAGGGCATCTGCCAGGTGTGTAGGAGAGGGGGGAGCATCCCAGGTAGCCTCCATCCTCACCCACTGCCTGATACCTGGCTAATTACAGGACGGGGGCCTGGTCCTGACATAGCTGTGCATTATCAGCTAGTGCTGCGGACACACAACTCCTTAGTGGGGGCTGATTCAGCCTAGGGGGTAGATGCTCCAAGGCAGGTGAGTTTCCAGAGGTTAGATGTTGTGAGCACCATGCAGTGGTCAATGGCCCCTTGCTCCCTCTCTATACCCCTGTCTGATGTCTGAGCATCCTGCCCTCTCCCTCTGGTCCATGCCCACCCCTGTGTCCCCAGGTTTGCTCTGAGCATCCTGCCCTCTCCCTCTGGTCCATGCCCACCCCTGTGTCCCCAGGTTTGTTCAAGGCACGTTTATGAACTTTCAAGGCAACAGGTGCTGCGTTGAGTCCGTGGCATGTGATCAAGGTAACGAGACGTGCTCTTTGCCCTTTAAAGAGAGATCTGACCTCCACCTACACAATTGCATCCTTTCTCTTTCCTCCCTTCCAGAGCTCCCCAGGAAACTGCGATGCTATTTCTGTAAACTGATTCCAACTACGATATTGAAGACAGACGTTCCCCTCCCATCTGAAGAACGACCTCTTCTCATGGCTCGGCGAGACGGGTTTCTTTCTTATTTATTGTTTGAATCTGTGCACCAGGTGCAGAAATGTGACCCCGCTCGCCCAGTGGGAAGGGGAACCTTGTCTTTGGAGCAGACAAAGCAGTCCTGTGCTCTTTTCAGACTTAATTATTGTTTCTTCAAAAGGCTGTTTGAGCCTGGTTTCAAAAGAATGGAGATTAGCGTGGTGTCTTTGATCTCTTGGCCACTTGAGCCTCAGGTAAATTCGACTTCTATATTTACTTAATTGTTCCTGTCAGCCTAGACTGGCTGGCGTCAGATTTCCTAAACAATTACTAGGAGGAGGCATTGGGCGTGCTGGCTAATTCAAGCCATTCATCTGCACTCTTTAACTCCTTTACAATTTAAAAATCCTATCCTGTATTTCAACTGGCTGAGATCTTCCTAAAATGTAATGATAGTTGCAGAAACACCATCTAAGACAGGGTGGTGATAAATGTTTTGTACTCTTATTAATGGTACTACAAGTCCCGACATTATTTCTACCTGATAGGAAAATTGGTTAATCAAGAGATGAAAAAATTTTCCCTAAAAGAAATTTATGGTTACCGGGGGGGTAAGGGGTGGAGGGATAAACTGGAAGATTGCGACTGACACATACACACTACTATATATAAAATAGATAACTAATAAGGACCTACTGTGTAGCACAGGGAACTCCACTCAATACTCTGTCATGGCCTATTTGGGAATCTAAAAACAAGTGGATATATGCATATGTATAACTGATTCACTTTGCTGTATTCCTGAAAGTAACACAACGTTGTAAATCAACTCTACCCCAATAAAAATTTAAAAAAAAAACCTTTCCCTAGAGCCTACATCTAGTCAGGGACAGAATCAGAATATATCGGAATTGGAGTTCGTGTTTGACTGGTTCACAAAGCAGCCACTCGGCTCTGTATATATATATAGACATCCAGGGATTGGAGAAGTGTTTGTTCTCCAGGGACAAGCATGGGTGGCCAGGCAATGGCGGGTATATGGTGTTTTGTGTGGTGGTTTTATTGTGCTTTGTTTCCTTTTCTCACAAGTTTCAGGCTGCCGTGGATCAACGTGGTGATTTGGTTCCGGGACATTTCTTTTTTTCCCCCGAAAGGACAATTCAAGACCAGATCAAGGCAGCATCCCTCTGGCCCAAGGAAGGGATTGGAGTCATCTTAGCTCTACCATGGAACGTACGGGGACTATCTGTAATATACTTTTGAATGCTGGTTTCCTAGACTGTTGACCACGTAAAAATAAAAGAAGCCAGGTGTGGAAATGCTCACCTGAAAGGTCAGGAAAGATCTGAGATGACTGGGGAGCTCAAGGGGTTTGTCGGGATAAATGGAGAACGACTCAGCTGCTTACTGGGAAGAACTCAGATGATTGTGACCACCTGCAGCCAGCGTGAGATGGTGGGAGCATGTCCCCCCGCGTGTGCTAAAAATGGGCCTTTTACTTGTGCGTTGGAAAATTACCGTGAAGATTTAACATTTTAAGTGTTTCAGAACATCTTTAGCGTTTAAACTGCAGCTCTCTGCAGGAATAATTACATGATTGCTAGTGGCAGTTATTAAAGCTGTAGGTACCACCATGACATTTCAGGTGAAGCTCTTTGTACGATCAGTGGATGCCTTCTGTACTAAGTGGTTTTGATTCTTTGTATTTTGTGTGTGTGTCTCAATTTTATTAGACAGGGGAAAGTTTCTCAGAAACATAGTATACAAACAAAAAATAAGATACTTTAGAACATGACACGTGTACAGACACTGGAGGACTGTTTAGATTTTATGCAAATTAAAAGGAGATTATGGAAGTATTTCTATGAAAAATGGCTCTGTATAATATCTTTTCGGCCAAATTTTCAAAACTGAAAACTTCAGGAACATGGCAGGAGGATGGTTCCAAAGAGAGTATCGTTTTGGATCAGATCTTATTGTTCTGGGACTGAAAGCATGTTAGTATCTTCTGCAAAGTTGGAACATATAAATTCCAGATGCAGACCTTAGCTCCACAAAAGCTGAGGTGAGATGATTTGAGACGATTTGTGGACCTTTAGAAGATGCATGAGGTTGGATTCCTTATCATTTCTTCTTCGGCGACTAGAAACAGAGAAACTTAAATCTGTTGGTTACTGAGTTATACACTTCTCTTTCCAGTTGGGCCACTTCTGCTATAGTGAACGCCCACAATGGTATGTACATACGTCCTTGAGTTTGTGATGAGAAATTGTTATGGGTTCTTTATGCCCCTTCAAAATCCCTAGGTTGAAGGCTTAACCCCAGAACTGCAGAATGAGGTTTTGGGGATATTCCTGATTCCAAATTAGGTAAGAAATTGAACATGGCCTCAAGGAGAATAGGATTTACCAGAAGATAACTTTGTGCACGGGGAGTTTTGCGTTGCTTTTGTGTAGGAGGAAGGCAGGAAGAAGACCCATTGCTGGTCTGAGACGTCTCAACATCAAAAGCTACTGAATGAATTCAGTGAGGAGAAAGCCCTTGTCGTTTGTATCACTTAATATCTAGGAAGGGCCTTCCAAGACGGAATGTCTGGGTGCCCCATTATTCACCCCACAGCTTTCAGAAGAGACCTAAGATTCTCCCGAAAGTTCTACGGAGTCTAAATTGGTTATTCCACTCTATCTAGATCTTTCTGGCTTGCTCTTTTGCTGGATATATTGTGTTTTTTAAATACTCTAGAATGGTCCTTGGACTAATTCATGGACTCCATATGACCCAAACCATATTCCAGTTAAGCAAACCTTCCTGTACTGCTTGATATCCAGGCCCCCAATTCTTTCCCATTTGGACTCAAGGACTTATGTATTTCCCTGAAGAATGGCTACCTCAGGTGTCTGTCTGTTCGCTGCTCACATCCTCTGAAGGACGTCGCAAGCTACTGGCACAACCCATCCTATTTGTCTTGTTTGGTTGCATTCTTAATATTTTCTTATAAAGCCAGCCAATGAGAATAAGGAATCCTTGTTAATATACACACTATAAAGTCAGGGGGTAATGCTTACCATTTGTAACGAGGGTCTTTTTAATTTTTTATTTTTATTAAAAAACATTTTTTTTTACAGTCGGTTCTCATTAGTTATCTATTTTATACATAGTAGTGTATATATGTCCATCCCAATCTCCCAATTCATCCCACCTCCCTCCCTTCCCCACCTTGGTATCCATACGTTTGTTCTCTATGTCTGTGTCTCTATTTCTGCTTTGCAAATAAGTTCATAAGTTCATCTGTACCATTTTTCTAGATTCCACATATATGTATTCATATACGGTATTTGCTTTTCTATTTCTGACTTGTAATGAGGGTCTTTTTTTAAAAAAAAGACCATAATTACAACATTGTTTTTTTATCTCAGTGTTTATGCTTCTCTGGGATTACACATGTTTGTTTATTTATTTCTGGGCTAGTTTTAATTCTCCCTCCTGTGGTTACATAAAACAAAACTTGCCCCACTTAAGTAGCCCTGCAAATGTTTGTAAGGAGTGACGTGTTTCCTTCTTTTCTTGTTGAACTGAATATTGGCAAAATGGGCTGTGCTTTCTCTTATGCAACTGTCACATGGTCACATTTTCTTTCATCAACGTTTTTATTTCAAAGTGTTTTGCCCCAAGATGAATCAAAAACTAAGGTGCAGTCAGCTCCAGGCAACCTGATCATCTCCCTTGCTCTGGGGTCCTCACTGAACCCCCAACTGTCCTTTTGAACTATCAGCTTTGGGTCCGTTGAGCCATGAGGACAAGGATACACATGGATGATGGTTTCCTTTGCACGTCGATGGAAAGACGATTTGGTCATACTTTTCTCAATGCCCAGAGAATCACGATCCCCTGTGTGTTGCATGCAGGCTGATTTCTGCAGGATGCACTTTCGTACCTGCCCAGCACTTTTACTTACACTCATCTACCTACATGCTGAATCTGACACCATCCCTGTACACCTGCCTGCCTACCTCTCTGGGTAGGATCTACATGGGAGAGGAATCCACACCAGCCGTGACATGGCAAAGAGCATTGTTTTATTTCGGGAGGAAGCTGCTGGTATCGTCTGAGAGGTTTTAGACAGAGAAGATGGGTGTCTCCCTGCCAGAAGATGGGTGTCTCCCTGTCTCCCTGGGTGTCACCAGCTTCCAATGGGAAGGAAGAGAGTGGGTTCAAGGGTATCCTTAATCAATGGGGTCTCATTAATAGATGAGGGATATAAATGCAGCCCCTTCTCATTAGCATCCCACCAGGTCTTAGGAAGAAAGTTTTCTTGGCATTTATGGGTCATTTGATATAATCTCATCTATCTATCTATCTAATCTGAGAACTCTTCATGAAAAGATAACCTTGAAAGTTAGAGAAAAAAAATAGAAGAATATTTATTTACTTATTTGTATATATATTATGTATACATGCATATTACACGTACATACACATGTATATATGTATGTATCAATATTTATTTTTAAATGTATCCTGAGATCAAGAAATCCAAAAATAATTGAGAAAATACACAGGTCGACTTCACAGCATAAGTGATATTTAGGGAGTTATCTGCAAACTGAAACCTAATACACTTTTTAAAACATCCCATTATTAGATCTCCGAGCACATCATTAAGCCAAAATTTCTTAATAGCATTTAAGTCCCTCATGCCACCCTCTCAACCAAGGCGAGGAAAGTGGGAGCTGTCTCCTACAAGCCTGTAAATCTCTTCCCTAACGTCCCACTGCAACTGTGTTTTGTTATTTAAAATAATCCCTTTTTGTGGAAGGGAGGGAGGAGGGATAAATTGGGAGATTGGGACTGACACATACACACTACTATGTATAAAATGGATAGCTAAGAAGGACCTACTGCAGAGCACAGGGAACTCTACTCAATACTCCGTAATGACCTATATGGGAAAAGGATCTGAAAGAGTGGATATATGTATCTGTATAACTGAATCACTTTCCTGTACATCTGAAATTAACACAATACTGCAGATCAACTCTACTCCAATACAAAATAAAAAATTTCTCAGTAATTTAATGTGTAGCCTATCAATACTGCAATTTTAACTTTACTTAGCCCTATAAGATTTCGTTTGAAATATTTTAAATTAACGTTTCTGCTGCTAAAATTGTTTGGACCCATTTGCTAGAGTGTAAATCAGAGCTGCTCCCAGATCCATGCAGCTACTTGTCGTGAGCATTAAGCGGAGATGGAAGACACTGCAAGCTCCATGGAAACCAGGATCCTCTTTTCTTCTCCATCCCATGCAGCACCTCATGCTCAGCCAGCACACGGAGAGACAACAGAAGTACGTACTGACCTCACCAGGGATGGGGCTGGGGGAAGGTGCATCCCGCGAGCATTTCATGGTCTGTTATTTCTGCATCTGTTCTCTCTCCCTTTTCCTCTCTCCGGTCTCTCTTCCCTCCTTTTCTTCCTTCGCTCTTTCCATCCTTCCCTCCCATGCTTTCCCAACTGGACACATTAATTCCAACATTTGAAATACACTAGTATTTCCAATGAAAGTTCCCTAAGCATGGGCTCCAACGACAATTCATTTTTCAAAATTCCTACTCTTGGTTTTCCTATAGTCAGAAGAGACGGCTATTCCACAGGTCATGGATTATAACACTGACAGAGCCTTTTGCATGATTTCCTCGTTCACTCAAAGGATTAAAAGACAAGTTTACTATTAAGGAAGGGGAATCTTATACCCTGTCTGGGAAAGTTACTGGACACACTGTAACTAAGGACACACAAACATTGGCTTTCTCACTCCAATTTATTGGGTTGCAAGTATCATAAGTTGGATTCAACAGACTGTTAATAGGAACTACAGTGAAAAAAAAAAGTGGCAGAGTCTTTGAACAAATGAGTCTGGGAGACAACGCTCTGAGAATGTCATAGCATTTCCTCTGCAGACCGTCTCTAAAATGCCCTACCCTCAGAATGTGTTATAAGTGAAAGTGTGTCCAAAATCCCCAAGAAGAGGATATAGTGTGAACACATTTCAAATTAAATTTAAGAAAAGTAGTGTCTAACAATGGAGAAAGCTTACCAGTGTAATATTTTGATGAACACACTGTTGGAAATGTCATTCTAATGAATTGATATTATTCACCTACCTGATCAATATGTAGGGAGCACTCAGGCAAATTCTTGTACACAAATATTCGTAGAAGTACTATTCACAATAGAAAAAAACGGGGGAGGGATATACTGGGAGACTGGGATTGACATATACGCCCCACTATATATACAGATAAAACAGACAACTAAAAAGAACCTACTGTATAGTACAGTAATCTGTAATGGCCTATATGGGAAAACAATCTAAAAAAAGAATAGATATATGCATACGTATAACTGATTCACTTTGCTGTACACCTGAAACTAACACAACATTGTAAATCAACTATACTCCAGCAAAAATTTAAAAAAGACACATGCCAGAAAGAATAAAGAAAAAAGAAAAAAAAGGTGGAAACAATACAGATGTTCACCAACGGATTAATGGATAAACAAATTGTGCTGTGTCCATACAATGGAATATTGTTCAGCCGTAAAAGGAATGAAGAACAGATACCTGCTCTAACATGGAAGAATCCCTGAAAACATGATGCTAAGTGAAATGTCAGACACAAAAGGTCACATATTATATGATTCCACCTATATGAATAGTTCCATCTATAGAAACAGAAAGCAGATTAATGGTTGCCAGGGGCTGGGGGGAAGGTAGGAATAGGGAACGACTCCTAATTGGGATGGGGTGTCCTTTTAGGGTCATGAAAATGTTCTGGAGTTATATAGTGGTGATGGTTGCCCAAGATTATAAATGTACATAATGCTGCTGGATTGTTCAGTTTTTTTAAAATAGTAATAGCAATTATTTATTGAGTACTTATGTGACAGGCAATATAGTACCTTTTGTTGTTCTTGTTGATTGACAGCTCTTTTATTTTTAAAAAATTTTTTATTGTAGTTGCTTTACAATGTTGTGTTAGTTTCTGCTGTACAGCAAAGTGAATCAGCTGTACGTATACATATATCCCGTTTTTTGGATTTCCTTCCCATTTAGGTCACCCCAGAGCATTGAGAAGTGTTCCCTTTGCTATACAGTAGGTTCTCATTAGTTATCTATTTTATACATAGTAGTGTATATATGTCAATCCCACTCTCCCAACTTGTCCCATCCCCCCTTTCCCCTTCAGTAACCATAAGTTTGTTCTCTACATCTGTGACTCTGTTTCTGCTTTGCAAATAAGTTCATCTGTACCATTTTTCTAGATTCCACATATAAGCGATATTACACAATATTTGTTTTTCTCTGTCAGAGTTACTTCACTCTGTATGACAATCTCTAGGTCCATCCACATCTCTGCAAATGGCACTATTTTGCTCTTTTTATGGCTGAGTAATATTCCATTGTATATGTGTACCACATCTTCTTTATCCCTTCATCTGTCATTGGACATTAAGGTTGTTTCCATGTCCTGGCTATTGTAAATAGTGCTGCAACGAACACAGGGGTGCATGTATCCTTTTCCTTTTTTAAAAAATGTTTTCACAGGTAACCTACCACAGTGTATTCACAATCTGTATAGGGTATTATGGAATTGAAGACATAGGTTACTGAATTCTGTTTTCTAAAGTCAGAGGTAGTATTCGTATGTCAACTACACATTTTGGAAGACCCCAGAGAGACTTTGTGAGAGTGCATATATATTTCAGAGTTTTTGAAAAGAGTTCTGAATAATAAGCGTGAATGCCTGGGAGTGCTTTGGTGGGAACAAGTTACCATGTGTTTATGCAGGAAGAGGTCAAACTGAGGGACCGTTTCACGCTAAAATCACGAGACCAAAATTGCAGAAAGAGGAGGACACAAGTCACATGTTCAAAGTCAGTTGGAGGTTAGGAAACCGTGCGCCCCTCTGGAGAGATTCGGGCATAGACAGAGCAGAGGAAGTTGGAGGTCACAGCAAAGGAAAGGTTGGGATGCTGAGTCTGTGTTTCTTTCCTTCAGAGTTGTGTAGGGTCAGCCCCAGACAACTTTAACGGGTGATTAACGTGATCAACTGATAAAAGAGATTTACTGTAAAAGATCTTGGCAATTAGTGATGGCCATTATCTTGTAGCTCCTAGTTTTTCTCTTCCTTTCCCAGTTAAACCTATTTCCTGTAGAAATGGCACACCTTATGTTGGTCCTGTAAGATGGACAGGTGCATGTTCATAGAATTGCATCCTTGCTGCTTCTGGTGCTGAAGATCGTTTATTTCGTTTTTATAGGGCTGCAGGCTCTTGTAAGCTTAATTAAAGCTCTAATTTCCTCTGGGAAATGTAGATGAACTTGTTGGGCAAACTAAAAATCTCCAGGGAATGAGTTTGAGAAAAAAAAAATAAAGAGGACAGAGAGATTGGTTCAAGATGGCGGAGGAGAAGGAGGTGCGCTCGCTCCCTCTCGCAAGAGCACCTTAATCACCACTAACTGCTGAACAATCATCGACAGGAAGACACTGGAACTCACCAAAAACATACCCCACCATCCAAAGACAAAGGAGAAGCGGCAGTGAGACGGTAGCGCAATCATAATAAAATCAAATCCCATAACTGCTGGGTGGGTGACTCACAAATTGGAGAACACTTATACCCCGGAAGTCCACCCACTGGCGTGAAGGTTCTGAGTCCCACTAAAAATAGAACTACGATATGACCCAGCAATCCCGCTACTGGGCATATACCCTGAGAAAACCATAATTCAACAAGAGTCATGTACCACAGTGTTCACTGCAGCACTATTTACAATAGCCAGGTCATGGAAGCAACGTTAAGTGTCCATCGACAGATGAATGGATAAAGAAGATGTGGCACATATATACAATGGACTATTACTCAGCCATAAAAAAGGAATGAAATTGGGTCATTTGTAGAGACCTGGATGGACCTAGAGACTGTCATACAGAGTGAAGTAAGTCAGAAAGAAAAACAAATATTGTATAGTAACGCATATTTGTGGAATCTAGAAAAATGGTACAGATGAACCGGTTTGCAAGGCAGAAATAGACACACAGATGTAGAGAACAAACGTATGGACACCAAGGGGGGAAAGCGGGGAGGGGGGTGATGGTGGGATGAATTGGGTGATTGGGATTGACATGTATACACTAATATGTATAAAATAGATAACTAATTAAAAAAATAAAGAGGAAAGACTAGTGAATCGTTTCAGAGTTATGGGAATCAGAGTTTAAAACAAATGTACACAATAGCAGGGAGAAAAATATGCCCTTCCCCAAAGTTTGGAGAGAATTTAGATTAAATTCCACTTTGATTAATTCTATGAGTTAGTTAAATCTGACATCTGCTATTTTTCTGCCATTGTAGTATCTATTTAATTCCATCTTTTCTTCATTTTTCTCCCATTATTTTGCCTCCTACACCTTCTCTTTTTCTCTGGCCATGGAAGACGCATAAATCACGGAAATATGGGTAAAGAGATGCAAAGTCTCACAACTAATCCGGGAAATTTTTAGGAGAACAGGCAATAGAGACCCACAGTTGAAGAAATGTTCTCTTCCTAAAACCAAAATAGATGGCCAAAACAAAACAAAGAAATATATAGACACAGTAAAAACGTATCAAGCATTCTCTCCAGAGTCTCCCAAACACCCGCTAGCATGGGGATTGGCTGGAAAGGACACATGGTCCCCATCATGTTACAAGTGCAGCTAAGACTTATTAAAACCAAGGAAACATGTAGGAACAGCAAGGAAAAGGTCTACATTGGTAAAGACTACAGAGGTCAAATGCAGAGTTTCTTGTCTTTGCTCTCTGACGATAACAGAGATGTGCTTTGGGTTTCTCTCCATTTGCAAAATTCAGGGACATATTCAAGATGCCCTTGCTGAGCAAAGCTCACTTGAGTCTTGGAGTCCAATGTTCTTAAAGGGAACTGGTCACGTAGACACATATGTACCCCATGACCAGCCATCGGACCCAACCAGGAATCAAAGCACACATCATGAAATGTCATGGTTAGTTTCAGCATGCTGACAGCCTGGTTTATCTTACCCCCCTGCCTCACCTACAGAGAATCACATCTTACCTAGTAACCAAATGCGTTGAGTTCTGACAGTTTGACCAAGAGTCATCGCCATGACTAAGAGTAGGGGCAAAGAACAGACTTTCTGTGCGGTGTTGCCTCACAAGTATTCATGAAACTAAGAAAACATTTCTCTCCCTTATAGTTCAAATCAGGAATGTTTGAGACAGAGTCATAGCCTTTGCGTGCACACTGAAAAAAAAAAACGCGGCCAGGAAAAATATTATCCGGAAGACCCTCCCTTTTACAAGAGCAGATGAACGTGGCCATTGGTTTCCAAAGAAACACTGAAACAGCACTGAGATACATAGCATGGCGGTGTCTTAAGTTACAGCACATTAAATGGCTCTAGGGAAGGTCCCAATGTTACCCTACTGAGGGTGTCTAAGGTTTAAGCTCTGAAAGAGAGGACGGTATTTTTTAACCCATTTCTTACAACAGGAGGAAGCATAGAGGTTAAAGCCCTGAGGTCTGCAGTTAGACACAGATTTTTTTTTCTTTTTTTTTACTCTGGGTCTTAATTTCCTTTTCTTTTTAAAAAAAAATTTCATTGAAGTCCAGTTGATTTACAATGTTGTGTTATTTTCTGGTGTATAGCAAAGTTAATCAGCTACATATACATATTTATATACATATATATTCTTTTTCAGATTCTTTTCCATTTTAGGTTATTACAAAATACTGAATATAGTTCGCTGTGCTACGCAGTAGGACCTTGTTGTTTATTTTATATATAGTGGTGTGTATCTGTCAATCCTAAACTCCTAATTTATCCCTCCCTCCCTGTTGCACCATGAGAGCTGTGTGATTTGGACAAGTTAAGGAACCTTATCAACACTGTTTCCCATCTGACAAATAACGATTTGGGGGAATGCTTCCATTGTCATGTTTATGTGGGGATTCCCTTAGATATAGGATGGAGTGCATTCAATCAGCATGTTATATATGTTAACAAAGACATGAAACATGAAACATATGAGAGATTAATGTCGTATGCAGATTTGGTGGGGGAGAAATTATCTTCAAAGAAGACAAGATGATGAAGGAGAAATGAAAATGTGTAGTGTCAGTTCTCTAAAAGTTAGTATGGACCGTGTCTAACCATAAAGCAAAGACGAAGGAAAAGAAATAAAGAAGAGGATGGAACCAGAAGATGAGATGGCATCCAGGTTGGAAAAGATGACGAGGATGTGGAGGATGCCACAGGTACCTAAGGCAGAAACAGACACAGGTGGAATCCACAGGCAGGACCATTTTCTGATTGGACGAATCACAAGATGCCTAAGGAGACACTGAATCTTCTCAACACTCAAAATCTGAATCCAATCCAAAGGAACACTCGTTACAATAAAAAACCAAACTCACGGTCTGTGAATTCCCCTCCATTCCTACCAAACCAGTTCATCATTTTTACTAATCAGTATGATAGAAAGAGCAACATTCAAAGGTGTTAAGAGGAGATGGAAAAGATCACGGTGAATGAACACCAGAAAAATTTTCACTCTTTGAGGAAAATCTGGAAATTACTGTGAAATCTACTGGCTGTGTTTCGAGACAAAGCAGAAGCCTGTGTGGGTGTGTGTATGTATGTATGTATGTATGTGTGTGTGTGTGTGTGTGTGTGTACTGGAAACAGAATTTATAATTGTATTGATTGTTTTCCTTCTAACTACATTTTTTCCTCTTGAATTCTTATCTGTCGGCCCATTCTGTAAACAGAATAGATGGCAGACAATTTACAAAAAATAGTTAATAGAGTTAGACCATTGAGGGACTCAATATAAACTCAAAAATATACTTGGGGGACTTCCCTGGTGGCGCAGTGGTTAAGAATCCGCCTGCCATTGCAGGGGACATGGGTTCGAGCCCTGGTCCGGGAGGATCCCACATGCCGCGGAGCAACTAAGCCCGCGAGCCACAACTACTGAGGCTGCGCTCTAGAGCCCACGAGCCACAACTACTGAAGCCCGCGCACCTAGAGCCCGCTTGCCGCAACTAGAGAAAGCCTGCGTGCAGCAGCAAACACCCAACACAGCCAAATATAAATAAATAAATAAATAAATAAAATTAAAAAAAAATATATATATATACACTTGGAAGTTACAGTTACTGGGTAAGTAGAGATTTGGTGCTTTTGGTCCTTTATTCTGTGTGCTGAAAACATGATTCATGGATGATTTCCTTTCCAAGAGATGATCAGCAAATTTTGAAATCTCGACTGTGAGATACTCTAGTTTCTTTTTTGTTATTATTCACTCTTCAAACATATACACAAACATAAGTTTCCAAGGAATAAACTATTTTCGACCTCAAAAGTAGCTATAGAATGCCACTGGAATTCTAGGATATGAAATGGAAACAGGTAAACATTAAACACAGCGTGTGAAGGGCTAAGCGTGAACCGTGGCCAATTCTGAGGTGAGGCTAATTCTCCAGGCACTGAATTCATGGCATCCTGCCCACGGAAGAGAAAAAAGCATCATCGCATGGTTCTAACAGGCTTAGGTTTTTCAAGAAAATTACATATGCATCAAGGGAGATACTCAAGGAAAAACATAGGGAAAAAAAAGTAAAGCAAAACAGTTTTGCTGTGTATAGCAAATTGCCCCAAATGTGAAACTCGATGTTGAGATAATCATTTGGAAGCAGCATTTCTGTCAGTGAGTTAAGAAACCCAGAAGAAAAAACCCCAAACAACCCAAAGCAAATGCTTGTTTTTTACCCTGTGAATACTGCAATTGAGATAGATGCTTACCATCTTTTTTTTTCCATGTGTTTTGTGTCTAGACAGGTGTCCCGACAAAACACAGTGAAATCAGACAGACCAGAATAACTAGTGCTTTATGCTATCCATTTTCAAGTTGAGGATGGAAAAAAAAATCAAACATTAAAAAAAGAAAAATTCACATCTGCTCTACCTTTCACAGGAACAATTTCCTTTTTTTAATCATTTTTTTCAAAATTTTTATTTACTTATTTATTTTTCACAGTAGGTCCTTTGGCAGTGACAGGGGAATGAAGAGGAAAGTATGGATTTGGTAAACCTTTGGGAATTAGTACAGGCAGAAGTTTAGACTGATTAGATGTGGAGATAAGGGAGTATGTGACTAGAATAAATCCCAGAATTGGTTCTGGATTTAAATCTGAAAAATAAAAAATAAAAAAAAAGACCAAGGTAAGCACTACAGCTAAGTTGGGAAGCTGGGGGGCTGGGAGGGATGAAAAAGACAAAGACTACAAGAAAGGGATGCCAAGAAGCGGCATAGATGCCCAGTCTCCATTGGGGTTGAGGTTGGTACCCAGTGAGGACCCACCTGGCAGCCTTCAACAGAGCATCATGCATAAACCACCGATGTGGATTCAGTCAATGCTGGTTTGAACCTTTGTTTATTCCGACCCACACTATGGGCACAAATGCTGTCCAACAGCTAAGGACCCTGGATCACCCACCCATTCCCTACCCAGGGCGGAGGTGGTAGACCAGAAAGATTTCACACCATGCAAGTCTGGGGTGGAGCACCCAGGCTCTTGATGGTATAGAAGGAGATCATGTTTTTCTTAATTTTTATTTTATTGAAGTACAGTTGATTTACAATGTTGTGTTAGATTCTGATGTACAGCCAAGTGACTCAGTTATACATATATATATAATTTTTCATATTCTTTTCCATGATGGCTTATCACAGGATACCGAATATAGTTCCCCGTGCTGTACAGTAGGACCTTGTTGTTTATCCATCCTATATACAATAGTTTGCACCTGCTAACCCCAAACTCCCAATCCATCCCTCCCCCACCCCACCCTGCTTGGCAACCACAAGTCTGTTCTCTATGTCTGTGAGTCGTTTCTGTTTCATAGATAAGTTCATTTGTGTCATATTTTAGATTCCACATGTAAGTGACATCATATGATATTTGTCTTTCTCTGACTTACTTCACTTAGTATGATAATCTCTAGGTCCACCCATGTTGCTGCAAATGGCATTATTTCATTCTTTTTTAAGGCTGAGTAGTGTTCCATTGTATATATGTACCACATCTTCTTTATCCATTCATCTATCGATGGACACTTAGGTTGCTTCCATGTCTTGGCTATTGTGAATAGTGCTGCTATGAACATAGGGGTGCATGTATCTTTTCAAATTAAAGTTTTTGTCTTTTCTGGATATATGCCCAGGAGTGGGATTGCTGGATCATATGGCAATTCTATAGTTTTTTAAGGAACCTCCATACTGTTCTCCATAGTGGGTGCACCAACTTACATCCACACCAGCAGTGTAGGAGGGCTCCCTATAAAAACAGATCTTGAATTCAAGAGTCACAGATTATGCAAGACAATTTCTCGGTAGCTTTTGGTGTCTCACTATACTTGAGATATACTTTTGGGCACCCCTCCACTGTAATGGCATAGGTGAAGTATGCCTTTCTGGAATGGAGTAAGCAACTCAGCCCTTCTTAGGAGCTCCAGGAATATTCTGTAAACTATTTGAAATAAGAAGGTTTTGTTTCTCACTCCTCAGCTACCAGAAACATCCTGCCATTGGTGAATGGATCTCCATGTTACCTCTGGGCTTTCGGTGACGGTTAAACAGTTAATCTAAAGCGAATGAAGGGAAAAGATGAAAAAAGAGTGATAAATACTTAACCGTTTTGGTGACTTTAATTAAAACATTTGTCATGCTTGAGACTAGTTAGTAATTACATAAGAAGTTTATTATGTCATCCCAAGGAAACATTACTTTGAGTTTCAGTGCAAATTTGAGTCTCAAGTAAATAATTGTTTAAGTCAGAATTAATTACTTCATAAATTATGTAGCCACAGGATTATTTCCATGAACTTATGTTCGTTAATAAATTGGTCAAGGTCTTCTTTTCTCCAGCATTAAAATGAATATTGTTTAATAACTTATTGAATGTAAACATAAAATTCACAGTGAGTTTAGATGGATTAAAGGGTTTCTTATGCATTGTATTTAAGGACACAGTGTGTTATTTAAAAGCTATATTAATTTTGTGAAAGGCAGATAAACAAGTTCAAAAATATAAAAAAGCATAGAATTCCATATGCTTAAATTAGGGGAAGAAATTGTAAAACATTTTGGAATTTCAGTATAGGTCACGACATTTGAATATTGTGAGATTACAGATATAAAGCCTTCATGGAGTAACAGTTACACAGGATAATTGTTTGCAAATCGTCCTATGGCAGAAATACTAAAGAATACTACTGATGATATGAAACCACAGTCACGACATTTATGTGAAATCCAAATGATCACTATAATTTCCCTTTGAGCTCTGAGAATGTCAATAATTGGATTTGTATCCATGTCAGAGGATGCATTATTGATAGTTCTTTAAATAGAACACTGCTTTGTACAAAGTCAAGTTGAACATAGGTGAAATAAATGTAAGATTCATTCCAAGGAATGAGAGGTACTGAATCACTGGAGAGCAAAGGGTATGTATCTTGATGTCTATTAATTGTACACATGTAGTAGGATGGAAATCTGCTTGGACCACGTGCAGGTACAAAGAAAATGCCAGTTCTTTACTGTTCCCAAACTGTTCAGTTCTCCTGTATGAGCTCATTATCTGGAAAACATCACCTGTTCTGGAGGTGAACACCACATTTGCTGTGGGTTTCAGGTTTCCTCCCTCTGTGTTCTTTCTCAGGGTGGCTTTTGTGTGAATGTAGGTGGGGAGGAGGAACAGGGGACGCCAGTGTCCCCTTGCTTTCTGCTTTGTAGGGAGCTAGTCTGAGCTCCTAAGGTCTGGAAACCACTGGGGAAATGCTGGTCCCAGCGACATTGCCCACGTCGACATCTAAGGCTAGAGACTGTTTTCTCAATCTAGTAGGTGCTCTGGGAAGCAACAGGTAACTTCCCCTGCTGACTGGGTCCTTCTTGGCTCTTTCTGGGTCTGCATAACCCTGAGGTTGGGCTGGGGTCCCTCTGCAAACACTGAGTGGAGTGAGTTTGGGGTGCAACCCCTAGCTGTAGAGCTGAACACAGGAACCAGGGAGGTGTCCATCTTCTACTTTTTCTTCTACATCTAGGACCTTTTCAATGGATCATCCGTTCTACAGATAGGATTCTCTCAATCCTTTCTTACTTTTTCTCATGGGTTAAACCTTGTTCCCCCAAAAGATGTGTTGAAGTCTGAATGCCAGGTAACTGAGAATATGGTCTTAGTTGGAAATATACAGAATCTCTGCAGATGTGATCCAGATGAAGACATTAGGGTGGGTCCTAATCCAATATGACAAGTGTCCTCAGAAAAAGAGGAGACACAGACACAGAGGAGAAGCCCCGTGAAGACAGAGGCAGAGATAGGAGGGATGCGGCCACAAGCCCAGGGACGCCTGGAGCCCCCAGAAGCTGGAAGAGGCAGGAGGGACCCTCCCCTGGAGCCTCCAGAAGGAACCGACCCTGATGACACCTTGATTTTGGACTTGTGGTCTCCAGAACAGTGAGACAATACATTTCCATGGCTTTAAGACACTCAGTTTGTGGTCCTCTGCTGTGACAGTCCTAGGAAACAAATAAACCTCTATATAGAAATGCAAAAGAGAAAGTAGGCAGGAAAAACAACCTAGATGTTCCCGCACCCCCTGTGTAAGGATCTAGGGAGAATGATTTTTCTCTGTATACTTGGTGATTCCGTTTTCTTCTTCTTTAAACTCCTGGAGCAGAGTTATTGTACGAAGAAAAGCCTTATCTTCTGTCACTTTGCATTTGGATCACGTAGATAGTTGATCTCCCTTTTAGACGTTTCGGTTGAGGGCAGTGAAACAAGCACTTAAAATAGCCAGTGTCTGACTCACAGACATAGAAAACCAATGTATGGTTACCAAAGGGGATGATGGGGGAGGGATAAATTAGGAGTTTGGGATTAACGGATAGACACTATGACATATAAAATAGATAAACAACAAGGACCTACTGTAGAGCACAGGGTACTATATTCGATATCCTGAAATAAACCATAATGGGAAAGAATTTGAAATGTATATATTTATAATATATAAAAATATATATTTAGAATACATATAAATATATATTTATATAATTGAATATATAATATATATAACAATCACTTTGCTGTACACCTGAAACTAACACAATATTGTAAATCAACTATATTTCAATAAAATAAAATAGTGTGATAAACCATAATGGAAAAGAATATTTAAAAAAAAGAGTGTCTGTATGTGTATAATGGGGTCACTTTGCTGTACAGCAGAGACAGGCACAGCATTGTAAATCAACTCTACTTCAATAAAAAATAAAAATAAAATAGACAGTGTTTGAATCGTAGTAGTGGTCCTGGATGCCTTCCAGAATAAAATCAAGGGTCTCCTGTCTCTCATGGTGCACTGCTAATGGACAGTCAGTATGAACTTTCTATACGACACAACTCTCTGGGAGAAATGGATTTCACTCC
The DNA here is from genome assembly GCF_028564815.1 of Eubalaena glacialis. Classification (NCBI taxonomy): domain Eukaryota; kingdom Metazoa; phylum Chordata; class Mammalia; order Artiodactyla; family Balaenidae; genus Eubalaena; species Eubalaena glacialis. The sequence continues at coordinate 4,534,377 of NC_083737.1, read as the reverse complement.
CCACCATACACCGATTGGTTCCTTGGTTCCAGGAAAGTCTGACTTTTCTAGACCTCAATTCTGCACCTGGTAACAGGCTCAAGAGCATCCCTTACCTCCTGTGTCAGGTGGGACACTGAAATAGGTTTATTGTGAAGGTTATCTCCGTGATGGTTAATGACTCGTGTTATCTACAATCGTACATTAGATGCTCCTCTAATGTAAGAGTGTGTGTGTGTGTGTGTGTGTGTGTGTGTGTGTGTGTGTGAGGGAGAGAGAGAGAGAGAGAGAGACAGAGAGAGAGGAGAGGGTTGGGGGAGAGGGTAGAGGAGAAAGAGGGGGTGAAACAGAGAGAAGGTGTAGGGAGAAAGGAGAAGGAAGCAGAGAATCAGGAGGACGGGCCCGAGCATCCTTTTGTCCGGCAAGAGAAAAGGAGGGTGTCTAGATGTTGATGAGAATGAAAATGTATTGAGAGGCTTTGCTCTCTGCGCTGTGGATTTTCATTTCTGAATATAATATTTTGGGAAAAATGTGTGCGCTGAGGGGGAAGTCAAATGGAATGGAGAGAGGATTAGTAGCAGACTAACTACAGGATGAAAGCAGAGCTGTAAGTCTGGGTTTTGGTTTCTGTGAGCAAATCTAGAGAAGGCTCTTAATCTCGAGGGATCTCGTTTCCGTTTCATTATTGGCTTGGCTTGTCTCTCTCTGTGATGTACTGATTGTTTCTTTATAGTGTCACTCCCCCCAAAATATACACACATACACTTTATTCCCAAAAGAGGGCTTGGCTCAGAGTAAACTCTAAATAATTGCTGGTATCTATTTCAGTCAATGAATGGATATGCTTATTCTTGGTTGAGATGTTAAAGGTTTTCAGACTCAAAATACCCATTATCTTCAATGATTTTTTTCCGGAAGGGCAACCATAAATTGTTCTCAATTAGTAGTTTTTCGGCTAATAGAAGCAGCGTAGATCCTGTCATTTTCTGTAGTTTTTCTCTGAGTGATCTCTGTAATTCAGGATGGGATAGAATCATTTGTGCTCAGCTGATTTTTCTTTTTCTTTTTTTTTTGCAACGACTGGCATCAAACAAGGAACTATGTTTTTATTACCTCAGGGTACGTATTAAAATGTGTAGCCTGAAATTAAGAAAGCACTCTGGAAATTTACAATTCCTCTGGCTCCTTTTTTTTTTTTTTCTTTTCTGAAGACTTATTTATGGTTTTAACAAATGTCTTCCAAGTTACTGTCATCTTTCAGTAGTGAAGGAAATGCATTGTTATTATAGGTCTGCGTTGATTTGATTTCGGAGCCCGAGCGTTTGTTCCGGCTGAAGGCATTATGGATGTGTCCGAGAGCGTATTGCAAAACAAATTAAAGCAATTAAAGGGAAGTCAAAAATCCATAGAGTGGCAAAAACAAAATTATTAAATGACTAGACAGTCATCAAGTGGTGCGTCTTAAAGTGGAATGGGTTACTTTTTTTTTTTTTTAAAGGAGGTCTCGACTCGAGGGAAGAGGGTGGGAGGAGACAAGGGGTGAGGGTTCCTTAGGAAGAGTTTCTAGATCTGGAGGAGCCTGTGGAAACCCTACTTCTGTGAGTTAGAGGTTTGACAGCTGAGTACACCAGAGCATGTTTCTGAATAGACAGACCAGAATTTGCTGTTTGGTCCCATTGCATACTTGCTGGTGAGCTCAGGGAAGCTTTCCTAGCCTCAAATTCCCTCTACTCTCAGATTAGACAATATAAGTAAAGATCCTAGCCCTGACTGTGGTACACAGCAAGCATCTAATAAACAGCAATTGTATCTGTGATGACTATCTTCTGAGCCCGTGCTGTGAGACTCAGAATAACGACCCTCCAAAGGTGTCCAGGCCCTAATCCCCAACACGTGTGAATGTGTTACCTTATGTGACAAAAGGGACTTTGCAGATGTGATTCAGTTAAAGACGTTGAGGTGGGAAGATGATCCTGGATTATCTGGGTGATCCCCATTGTAAGGTACTTAGAAAAGGGAAGCCCCATGGTAAAGACAAGGGTCCTTGGCAAGAAAACAGTCTCTCCTCTAGACTCTCCAGAAGAAAAAAGCCCTGTTGACACCTTAATTTTAGCCCAGTGAAATCCATGGTAGAGTTCCGCCCCCCAGAACTGTGAGATAATAAATGTGTGTTCTTTTAAGCCACCAAGCATATGGTAATTTGTTACAGCAGCCATAGAAAACTAATACACATGCCAAGAAAGGGTAAAGGGATTCCCCATCCCAACGAATAATCTACACATCTGCTGTGTCTATTCTTCAATGGAGGGATTCACCTGCTTTCCTCTGCCAGTCACCTCAATTCTAAATACAGGTGACCCTTTCTCTGTCTGACTGACTTCACTTAGTATGATCACCTCTAGGTCCACCCATGTTGCTGCAAATGGCATTATTTCCTTCTTTTTTATGGCTGAGTAGTATTCCATTGTATATATGCACCACATCTTCTTTATCCATTCATCTGTTGATGGACATTTAGGTTGCTTTCATGTCTTGGCTGTTTTATATAGTGCTGCAATGAACATTGGGGTGCATGTATCATATAATATCACTTATATGTGGAATCTTAAAAAAATGATACAAATGAACTTATTTACAAAACAGAAACAGACTCACAGACTTGGAAAACAAACGTATGGTTACCAAAGGGGAAAGCTGGGGGCTCGGGATAAATGAGGAGTTTGGGATTAGCAGATAACACACTACCATATATAAAATAGATAACCAACAAGTACCTACTGTATAGCACAGGGAACTCTACTCAATATTATGTAACAACCTAAGTGGGAAAAGAATTTGAAAAAGAATGGATACATGTGTATGTATAACTGATTCACTTTGGTGTACACCTGAAACACAACATTGTAAATCAACTATACTCCAATATAAAATAAAAATTAAATTAAAAAAATACAGTTGACCCTTGAACAACACGGGTTTGAACTGTGCAGGTCCTCTTATACCGTGTGTGAATGAAAAATGTCACCTGCCATATCTGTAAACAAAGGATGTTGCAGCCGTCAAGTCATCACATTACAGCCACCCCGACGGTGAGCCCTGAGGGAACTCAGGATGGGAAAACACAGGATCCTGGCCCCAGGTAGCTGAGGTGCAGATCAAAACAATGATTTCAGTGAGCCCAGACTCTTGCATCTTCCCACACACAGAGCCCAGACTCTTCCCATCTTCCCACGCTACATTTCTTAACTTGAAATGTCGAGTTTTCTTTAATTAACATTAATCTTTTGATGTCCTGATTACCTAGTCTTTGTTGCAAAAAATCCTATATATCCAGGCTCCTCCCTGACCTCTTTGGAGCTGTCCCTCAGAGCTACCTAAGAGTCCTGCCCCCTAGGCTTGAAGTCCTCAGAAAGTCCGTCAAATAAAACATAATTCTTAACATTTAACTTGTGCGTTTGTTTTCAGTCGACACATGGATATTTCTCAATAGTTAATACTACAGTACCCCATGGTCAGCAGTTGGCTGAATCCACAGATATAGTGAAACTACACATATGGGATGGGGAGGGGGGGCAACTATAAACTATATGTGTTGTTCAAGGGTCAAATGTAATTCAACCAAACCATCCAGCTGACTTTGACAAAATAATGGCCCATGCAATGCTTACTGAGTGTCTATGCTGCATCCGTCATTGCTCTGGGCACTTCAGAGGCAGTCGTTAACTTTATCCCCCAAAGAAACTTCTCCGTTAACAACATTATCCCCATTCTACAGCTTGGGAAACTGAGGTGCAGGGAGGTTAAATCAGGAGGCAACACAGCCAGTAACTGGCAGAGGCAGTCGTTAACTTTATCCCCCAAAGAAACTTCTCCTTTAACGACATTATTATCCCCATTCTACAGCTTGGGAAACTGAGGTGCAGGGCGGTTAAATCAGGAGGCAACACAGCCAGTAACTGGCAGAGGCAGAATTTGACTCCACGAAGCTTCATACCAGAATCAAGAGTGCAAACCACCCCATGATACCACCTGCTCTCAAAATCTAAAGATGACCTGGGTCTATGATGTTGATGGTAGTCATACCTATAATATTTGTTGAATTTATTTATAATTATATGGCTCACGACTATAATTATCATCTGTTATCACCCTCTTAAACATTGGGACCGCCTTTCTTGGTGCCCAACCCCAGGGGGAAGTGACCTGCTGAACTAAACTTCAAATTGATGTGAGAAGAGATGGAAGGTGTGTCTAGGATGATGTATTATAGCAGGAGAAGGGTGAAGAAATACGAATTCATCTTCCATCTCCAGGTCCAGTGTTTTTTCTACTCCAACGCAGCTGAATGCGTAAGAGGTGTCCATCGAATATTTTCGTGTTCCTGCTCCATCATTTGGGTAACAAGGGTTCCTGGATGCCGATTCCTGGGTGGAGAACCCCACACTGAAATTCCATGGTTCACACCATTGCATAATGCTGTATGGTTTAGGATAAACACTTTGTTTCCATTGCTAGGCAACAAGAGATCTTCATACACATAAAGACGGGTTTAGAACGCTGCCCAATTAAGAGGAGCTTCCTGTCATTCTCAGGGGATTAGAGGGTTTCCAAGAACTGGGGCTAATTCTCTTTCCTTCTTGAAAATTATAAACAATCCAAATTGCTTCATGTATTTTGCAATGATATTTTATTGTTTTGCAAGACCACAAAATATTAAACTGATATGGATAATTAGTATTATTCAGTGTATACGTGTGTGTGTGAACATTTTACTACCAGTGAGCTTGCTGTGTTAATAGCTTGATATATATTATTATCTATGTTTTTCGTAGAGCTCTGTCAGCTGAGTATTACATTTTTTCCACTTTACAGATGAGAAAAATAAAGTTCAGACAACTTAAGGAACAAATAGGACATCCCATAACTATTAAGTGCCCAAGTAGGAACATGAGCTCAAAATTATGTAACTCAAAAAAAACTCAAAAAAACCCCAAAAAACACAAACAAAAAAATTATATAACTCCTCATCCCATTACATAAGTATTATGCCATAAAAAGTGTCATGATTGCCAGACTTTATTTTCCATCAAAACTCAGTATGCAGCATTCCTAATGCCAAAAAAGTGTTATTTAAAAATCTCCACTGCAAATGAACATGTGGATAATCGCTCCAAATAGCATTAATTTTTTAACTTAATATGCCATGAACCATTTTCACTTTTATTTGCTGCACTTGTGATGGGTACTGCATTTTTCTAGTTATTTTGATGCACGATTGAATTAAGAGAAAGAAGGAACTGAACATTTGCTAAGCAATAGGGTTCTTTTATTTACACAGAGGAAAATGCAGTGGGGAAATCTCAGGCCCTTTTAAAGGAAATTAGCGGTTTTTTGGTTTTACCTCTGCTGTGCAGTTTTCCCACGTCATCCACTGCCAGCAAACAAGAGTCAACCATATGGCAGGGATATAAGGCAATTAATTCATCTCATACAAATCCCATTCCTATTTCATGGGAATGTCTCAGTATCATTTTACTGCCGTGGTTTTGAGGCAATTATCTTAATGGATTTTCATGCGTAGAATACGTTATTTCACAGTATCTTATCTAATTAATTTTCTCTATTTCTTAAAAAAAACCAACAGTCTGTACTTATCAGGTTTCTTTCTGTTGAAATTGACAGAAACCAAACAGAAACCAGCTTAAGCAAAAATGGAAGCAGATTGCCTTCAGCTGGCTTTGGCTTGATTCAGGCATATCTGGACAGAGCCCCTCAAACAGTATTGTCAATGCTCTGATTCTTTCTCCATCTCTCAGCTCTCCCTCCTTGCAGGATTTATTTCATTGTGCGTACGGAGTTTCTCTTTGCAGTGGAGAAGATGGCTACTTCCAGCCCTCTTCCACATCGCCCATGGGAAGAGAGAAGAAAGCATCTTCATTCTGTCTCCTGCCATCATCCATGAAAGAATCCTGTTCCTTATTTGGTCGAGTATAGTGGTTTCCAAAGTTTCATCCTTGAAGCGGCAGCATCAAGATCACATGGGAACGTGTTAGAGATTCTTGGTCCTGCCCTCAACTTACAGGATCAGAATCTATGGGGTCTGGGACCCACCAAACTATATTGTATTGTAAGAAGCCCTCCAGGTCATCCTGACACGTGCCGAATTCTGTGAATTGCGGCTCTATTATCTCCCGCACGACGAAAGTCAGAGTGAGATGTTTGGCCAAGGCTGGGCCACTGTCTCCTTGGAAGAAGTAAAAGGAAGGAGCATTGAAAGTGGAAGGAAGGATTAGTTCTCCAAGAGAAATGGGAATTCTAGATGGAGAAACACAACAGCACGTGCCTACTTGTGGGTGGAACACGTGACAACTGGCGCATCAACACACACTCAGGAAAGGCGGCCAGGGAGACCGTGCTTAGAGACCCATCTTACCTGAGGCGTTCTCTAAGAAAGGGGAGCACAGCCTCACTCCCCAAACCCAAGTTATCTTTATTCTGCCCATAGGGAGCATCTCCCATGTTCATTATATTCCATGGATGTGCCTAAGCTGTTGCAGGTTTTCCCTTCTGGAGGCTGTAGAGATTTAACATCCAGTCTCCATTGGTGTGGTTTTGGGTATCCGAAGATTGGGTTCTGTCCTGGCCTGAATGGTCCTCCACAAATTCATATGTTGAAGCCATAACCCCCAGGACCTCAGAATGGGACTATATTTAGAGATGGGGTCTTTAAAGAGGTGATGAAGGTAAAATGAGTGAGTCCTAACCGAATAGCACTGGTGTCCTTATAAGAAGAGGAGATCAGGACACAGACACACACAGAGGGACGACCCTGTGAGGACACAGGGAGGAGAAGGCTGTCTACATGCCAAGGCAAGAGGCTTACAAAGGAGATAGATGATAATAAAAAATAGCTACTCAACTTTTTCAAAAAGGCAAATTTGTGACATATCACATGTTCTGTTAATGCTTTAACAAGACCAAACTGGTGGTGAGTATAAACAGTAAAGATACCAGCAGTGTCCTGAACTTAATTGGAAAATATTAGATATTTCTATTGGTGACAAAAATCAGTCACACTCGATGTTATCGTGGTTTGTTGCCTACGGTGAGAACTGATGGAAACGCTAAATTGCAGTTAGCATTACTGGTCCTTCGTGAATTTTGCTGAATGTAGACGCCATCCTTGTAGGGTCTGGTTCCTAGCGCTGTTTTCTGTTTCTGTAGTCTTAGCCTCTCCTCACTCCTTGATCCCATGTCTTAAGTTAAAGACCATTCCCTTGACCTGCCGTGGACCATCCAGCCTCAGGGTCGATCCCAGTGGGAGTGCTACTGTGAAAAGTCAAGTACAAAGAATGGATCTTGTTACGTTCCTTCAAAATTTATAAGTGGAGATCCTAACCCACACTACCTCAGGGTGATGTCACTTGATCTTATTTGAAAATAGGGTCTTTGAAGATATAATTGGTAAAGAGAAGGTCATTAGGATGGGTCCTAATGCAATATGCTTGGCATCCTTAGAAAAGGGGAAATTTGAAAATATGCATGCACAGCACACGGGGAGGACACCCATGAAGACAGAGATTGGGGTCATGTGTCTACAAGCCAAGGAACAGAAAGGACTGCCATCAAACCACCAGAAGCCAGAAGAGAGGCATGGAACAGATTTTTCCCCACTGCCCTCAGAAGGAACCAAACCTGCCGACACCTTGATCTCAGCCTTTTGACCTCCAGAACTGTTAGACAATAAATATACGTTATTTAATCCAATTTGCGGTACTCTGTTACAGCAACCCTAGTAAACCAGTACAGATGTCCTTGTTTTTGAATAGAAAATTTAAAGGATGGAGAGAGAGTAAATGGGAAATCCGAGAGAAGCAGAGCCTTCTGGGTAATCTCGGGGTGATCTTAGATTGCAAAAATTTTCATATATTCATACATAATTGGCTCACAGTATTCATAAATACTCTTTCTCTCTCTCTGTCCTTCCTTCCTTCCTTCTTCCTTTCCCACTCTCTCCTTGTCATTTCTTACAAAGACAAAGCCACTGTCTTCCATAATTTTCTCCAAGGGGAAAAAAAAAGGTGGTCATCAAGAACCACCTAAAAATGATAAACTCTGCATAAAAATTCATTTATGATACAAATGCTATTTACATAATTGTGATGGTTAATTTTATGTGTCACTTGGCCAGCCCATGGTAGCCAGATATTTGGTCAAACACTGGTCTAAATGTCTCTGTGAAGGTATTCTTTTTAGATGAGATTAACATTTAAATCAGTACACATCGAGTAAAGCAGATTGCCCACCATGGAGTGGGTGGGCCTCATCCAGTCAGTTAAAGGCCTTCGTGCAAAGACTAACCACCGGCCTGAGGAAGAGGGATTTCTACCTCTAAATGGCCTTTGGCTTCAAGCTTGCAACATCAACTCGTCTCAGGATTTGCAGCCTACTGGTCTACCCTGCAGATTTAGGACTTGACAGTCCCCACAATCACGTGAGCCAATTCCTTAAAAATCTCTGTCTTTCTCTCTGTCTACCTTTCTGTTTCTGTCTCTGTCTGCCTCTCTCTCTACCTACTGTTATACCCTATTGGTTCCATTCTCTCTGGAGAACGCTAATACAACATTTCACTTATTACCCTACGATTTCCATATTTCCCAAAGCATCGGGCACCACATTTAAGATTTTCTGGACAATTTTGCATCATAAGGTTTTGTGTGGACCATGAGGCATGGGATGACAGTGCAGGAATCTAATTCCAACTCCAGTGGGGAGAATACCTCCTAATGATAACATTTGACAGAAGAGGGAATTATGTAGGGTTTAAACAATGAACCTTACACACTTCACTTGGGAAAGTGTTTCGCTCTGTTCTTGTGCATTCCTGAATTTTAATTCCACTGCTCATTAAACAAGACTTTATGGTTTTCTATCCATGTCACTGTGAAGCAATTTTTTAAGCTACGAACGCATCTGCTCTGTCAATGCACTTTTAAAGATGGAAATGAAGACAAATGGGCAATTCTGCATAAAAGTTCTTATCTTGGTGGTAGTGGACTTGATGTATGTCAGAAAGAGAATCGCTGCTAACTTTCCTTATCTGTGTGGGGAACAGGAAAATGCAACCTTTTCAGGATAACTCAGCCCTTAGCAACTTTGTCAAATAAGTGAGTTGGTCTTGGTGCCCTTCCTTTTTTTTTTTTTTTTCATGTTTCCTCATATGTCACAGGTGTAAGCCTCTTTCTCATTCTTAGCTAAATCACATGGGATTCTTGCTATTATCCGACTTTTGCAGTTAGGTAGAGTCCAACCTCAAATGGAACAGTCTTTGGCTATAAGACCTTGGGCAAAGTACTTAATCTTAGTCTTTAAAATGATGGAGGACAGAAGCAAAGGAGGGTGTGTTGTCTTAATGTGACTTTAAGATTAAAATGAACTGTACAGAGAGATGGTGTTCACTGCCTCAGGACACCCTGTCTGCCTTCTCTGATAAGTGAGACTCAGTTGCCATTTCCATTGAGGTTGGATTGGCCCACTTGGGTCTTTTCCAGATACTTTCAATGAATCCCACTCTCATTCCCCTGATATAAAGAATCATCTCCCTATTCCAAGAAAGACATCATCAAGGGGAGGAGACTTACTTGTAGGGAAGGTTGTCTGCTCACTGGCCCTGCTCTGAGTTACACCTTTACCTGTGGGCTATGTCATCTTCCTGCAGACTGCCTGTCTACCAATGCTATGATACTCTAAGCCTTGGGGGAAAAGAAACAAAACAAAACTATTTCCCTTGGATCTTCTTAATCTAGGTGGGAGTAGCCAGAATTCCCCCCCAAAGCTTTTTACTTCATAAGGGAACCCCAAATGTAGATAAAATTTTAATTTCATGATGTAAAAACATATTTACTGTTTTTCTTTGCCCCATTTCCCACACATTTCTTATGCAATGTGCACTCAGATGACAGCCAGTCTGACTCAAGGAAAGGTGGTAACGATTTTATCTCCAGGAAAGAAAAACATACAAGAAGATCACACATTTATAACATCTTCATGTGCAGAACTGGATATTAACCAGTTAACACACCACCTTAAGTCCTTTTGAAATGACATGGAGTACAGGAGCTAAACTCATTCCCTAAAAATAAATCCAGCATTTAGTTCCCCTTCATTTCAGTTAAAATAATATTATGAAGGGAGTTACCTATGATATAAATATGTATGCTTTTTCCTATAACATGTTATTTATTGAGTTCCTACTGCACGCTATAAATATGTATATTCTTTCCCTATAATATGTTGTTTATTGAGAATTAAGCCCCATTAAATCGTAAAAATAAATCCTACTGTGGCTTAAAGCTGGATTGTTCAATGATCTAGGATGCATGTTTACTAAGAACAATTTGTCTTCATGCTTCGGTAGATAGGTTGCAAATGTTAAGATAAGCTCCCTGAGGCTCCTGGAACATATAAAGCAATGCACTGAATTTGATGAAATGCATCATATTCTGCTGAACAGAGAGGGAAGGAGGAGAGGGCACTCTTGGAGTGGGTGACGCCTGCACTGTTATTTGATGGTCCGCCAAGGCCTGTCCAACATCTACCCCCTCACCCACCTATATTGACCTGGCCTTGACATTGTGTTGGTAGTAATTTCCTCTACCAGGCAGATTATATGGGAACTCTTCATACAATTGACTCATTTTTCCCTGTAAATCTAAATCTGTTCTAAAAAATAAATCTAATAATTTTTTCAGATGATAGCTGCAAAAAAAGAAATGAACTTCGACTTCACCTGTTATATACAAATGGACTCAAAAGGGATCATGGAATTTACCGTAAAACGCAAAACTATAAAACTTCTAGGAAACAAACAAGAAAATCTTCAGGATCTAGGGCTAGGCAAAGAGTTCTTAGACTTGACACCAAAAGCATGACCCATAAAAAGAAAAAACTGATAAATTGGAAGTCATCAAAATGAAAAATTTTTGCTTGCAAAGGACCATATTAACAGACTAAAAAGAAAGGCTAGAGACTGGGAGAAATATTTGCAAACCACAAATCCAACAAAGTACTAGTATCTAAAATACATAAAGAATTCTCAAAGCCAAGCAGTAAAAACCCAAACGATGCAATTAGAAAATGGGCCAAAGACATGAACAGACATTTCACTGAGCAAGGTAAACAGATGGCAGATAAGGACACAAAAAGATATTCAACATCACTATCATTAGGAAAATGCACATTAAAACTGCAAGGAGATACACCTTGTTAAAACTGCAATGAGATACACCTGTCAGAATGGCTAAAATTTTAAATAGTGATAACACCAAATGCTGGTGAGGATGCAGAGAAATCGTATTGCTTTTCCACTGCTGTGAAGTGGTGCGGGCTTTCAGGAAAATAGTTTGGCCGTTTCTCATAAAACATGCAATGATCAGCAACTGCACTCTTGTGCATTTGTCACAGAGAAATGAGAACTTATGTTCCTGCAACAACTTGAATACAAATATTCACAGCGGTCTTCTTTATAATAGTCGGAACCTGAAACGACTCCGATGTCCTTCAAGGGGTGAATGGTTGAACAGACTGTGGTCCACCCACACCATGGAATCCTGCTCAGCAATAAAGGAACAGACGATTGATCCGCAGGACAACCAGGCTGTCTGTGCAGGGGATTATGCCGAATGGAAAAAAGCCAATCACAGAAGGCTTCACACTGCATGATTCTATTCACGTGCATTCTTGAAATGACAAAATGATGGAACAGGAGAACAGACGAGTGATTGCCTGGGATAAAGGATGGAGGGAGGGGGACGGAGAGGTGGGTGTGGCTGTAAAACGGTGGTACAGGGATCCTGGTGGTGGAATCTTCTGCTTCTTGACTGCATTAACGTCAGTATCTTGGTTGTGATATTTTTCTATGCCACCACTGTGGGAAATCGGGTAAAGTGCACACAAGATCTCTCTGTATTATTATTTTTTTAAGTTGAAGTATAGTTGATTTACAGTGTTGCGTGCATTTCTACTGTACAGCAAAGTGATTCAGTTATACACATATATACATTCTTTTTTATATAAATTCTTTTCCATGACGGTTTATCACAGGATATTGAATATAGTTCCCTGTTCTATAGAGTAGGACCTTGTTGTTTATCTATCCTATATATATAATAGTTTGCATCTGCTAATCCCAAACTCCCAATCCGTCTCCCCCCAAGCCCCTCCCCCTTGGCAACCACAAGTCTGCTCTCTATGTCTGAGTCTGTTTCTGTTTCGTAGATAGGTTCATTTGTGCCATATTTTATATTCCACATGTAAGTGATATCGTATGGGATCTTTCTCTCTGTATTATTTCTTATCATTGCACGGGACTCTATCTCAAGATAAACCGTCTAATTAAAAATATAAAAATTTGACAGCTTTTTTTTTCTAAATCTATAAAAGGATTGGAACATAAAGTTGAAGAAATTTAGTAGGAAGTAGAACAAAAGGAAAGGGAGATGGAAAATATGAGAGGAAAAAGTCTTAGAGAATCGGTCCAGGTGGCCCCTCACTTACTAATCGGAGGCCCAAAAAAGACAACAGAGAAGATACAGGGAGATGAAAATTGTCTGGATTCCAGGGCTGGGGAAGCATGCAGAACGCAGTTCACGGCCAGAGTCCCAGAAAGGCTGCAAATTGGAGATGCCGGGTTCCTTGGAGACGGGTGGCATTACTGGATGGCATTACTGCCCACCCACCTGTACAGCCAGGGGGCCCCCTTCTGCACCCCAAAGAAGACAGGAGATGTGCTCTCTGCAGAAGGTGAGCCAGAGGCTCTCTGGGCAGACAGGAGGCTCCTTACTGAGAAAGTGGGGAGCAGGAGAAAGTCTGCACATGGCGCCACGAGACCCCAGACCCCTGCCTGCTGCACTCACAGCACATGCACCAGAGGGGAGGGCGTGGGGTCACCGCCAGGAGGGGCGCCCATCCACAAGCCCCTCCCCAAACACACATTTACGTTCTTCGGTTTTTACCTGTGTTAAAGTATAATCGACGCACGGTAACGTGCACACATCGTGTGTGTCAGGCTGGATGGATTTTCACTAACTCAACACACCAGCATCCCAGAAGCCCCTCATCCCCTGCCGGCTGCACCCCATTTCAAAGACAACCACTGGGCTGACGTCTGGCGACATAGGTTCCTTTGCCTGTTTCTACGGTTCGGCAAGTGGCATCACGCGTGTGCACTGCTTGTGTCCAACAGACGTTTGTGAGGACTGCCTGTGGGAATGTGTGTACAGATCACTCCTCTCACTGCAACACAGTATCCGCTGTGGAATATACGGCTTCATCCATCCTACTGTTGATGGGCACTGGGGTAACTTCCAGTTTCAGCTGTTACTAATACGCATTACGTGTTTAATCAGCTTTCAGTGCCTCCCTTTGCAAAAGGAACAGACCGGCAAGGATCACCTGCAGAAAGCTTCAAACACGGAAAACGGAGAGTAAAACAGAGGGTCTCAAAGGGCCTCTGATGCAGGCAGCAGAGCGAAATCTCAAAGTAAGACTAAAATGAGTACCTTCAGAGAGACAAGGGCAGGTCCATAAAGGAAGCAACAAAGGAAATTCAGGGAACAGTTTCTAAGGAGCTCTTAGAAATTAAACTTGTGGGAGCACAAATTTTAAAACTAAATAGGATGATGGGAAGACAAAGTTGAGGAAATCTTCCAGAGAGTTAAGATAAAAGGACAAAAGGGAAGAAAACACAAGAAAATCAGATAGTCAATCCAAGATGTCCAACGTCTGAATAATAGGAATTCAGGGAGACCAGAGAAAACTAAGGGCAGAAAATTATGCAAAAAACAATAAAAGAGAACATTCCGGAACTGAATACATTAGTTTCCACATTGAGAGGCTTCGGGAAGGGCCAAATGAATGCAAAAAGACCCAAAACTAAGACAAATCGATGCCGTAAATGCTTGCCATGGGGCCATCACAGGGCACACGAAGTTGGGAGGCCGGTGGCATCCACCTTCTACACAGCAACCCAGAAGCTGGACGACGCCCCAATACAGAGGGAAAACGTACTCCCACCTGGATTTAACCCCAGCCAAGTCATCATCAAGGATAAGTGGAAAACATGTATTTTAAAGGGTATGTAGGAGGAGATAAGGGGATGTACGTATGTATATGTATAGCTGATTCACTTTGTTGTACAGCAGAAACTAACACACCATTGTAAAGCAATTATACTCCAATAAAGATGTTAAAAAAATAAAGGGTATGTAAAATACAGTATTTCTGGACACTGAGGTCTCAAAAGTTCTGCCGCCCCATATACACAGTTATGAAGAAGCCCCACCCCACCCCGCCGAGAATGCACTCGGCTACATGAGGGCACAAGCCGGGGAGGGAGAGGCATGGGGACCCCAGAGCCAGGGATGCACCCAGGACCGACTGAGGCGACCAGGGCAGCCGCCAGGTAAGCACCCGAGGCTCGGGGCTGTCGTCCATTTAAGTTAGAGTTTAAAGAGTCCATTTAAGTTAAAACACACCTGATGTGTTTGAATGATAATAACAACAGCTAAGCAGACAAAAAGTAGGCCAATTCCAGGGGGAAAACTGCATAAGAAAAACATGTGACTCGGCTGTGACCCCATCCACGCACCCGGAGCAATACAAATGCAGGACATTGATTTAACCCGAAACTGTGATGTAACCACAGGGCAAGACATGAAGCGGGCGGGCGGGTGTGCGTGAAGCAGTGGGACATAGAAAGCTACACCCTGATCCTATAAAGATGACCTCAGCAGACAATGCTTAACACCCAAGTGGCCAGCATCAGCAGTTCTGTCCTTGAGACCAAGAAGGACACACATCTGAAAAGACTGAAAAAGAGTTACCGCAGGGGAGGGGACCTGGGTAGGACAGGGCACAAGATCTTTGTTCCAAGCTTGATGTGCTACAATCCGAATTTTTAAGCTCTACACGTTTTACTGTGTTAAATAAGTCCAGAAAAAGTCTCTATTCACAATTCTATAAAATAAGATATAACCAATAACCAATACAATTCAAGAAAATAAGAGGTAACCAAATGTCCCTTCGCCTGGACATTTTAAAGCTCTCTCTGAAGCAACATCTGGATCAAAGAAGAAATCAAAACCCACATTTGGAACAGCCAGATAGACTAAAAACAGTACATCGGAGCTAATATTCCTCAGAGGAGGATTCATAGTCTTAAAGATTTAGGTTAATACACAAGAAGCAATGAACACAATTATACTAAATATCCCTCCAATTCTGATACCAATTCCAATGTCTGTGCTTTTGTAACACAAGACCACACCATTCTCCAACACCAGCTAGGGATCCTGCAATTCAGTTCCAGCTCTCTCTCTACGTGGAGGTTAACATCAGGTTAAGCGTTCAATCCCACGAGATACCGCCTGACCCCCGACCCCAATGGCAAGTCCAGCTTGTCACCTGCGCTTCTGTCCCGCCGGCTGCAGACTGGAGGTTCCCACGACCCCCTCATCAGGTTCGGTTAATTTGTGACCACGGCTCACAGAACGCAGAGAAACCTGTTACCCACGAGATTACGGATTTCTCATAAAAGCAGGTAACTCAGGAACAGCCGGACGGAAGACGCGCACAGGGCAAGGCCTGGGTTGTGAAAGACAAAGCAACGGTTCCAGATGGAGTCTTTTACACGAAGCTCCACGTCACCAAACTTAGACGTAACCGCGGTCTCGGCTCGCCCAGCAATGGGGTCTCCAAGCCGACCACCAGCCCCTGCCTGGGAGGCCCTGTCCCCCCTCCAGGACGGCGCCCTCGCCATGTAACCAACCCGCTTTTCCGCCTGGGTAACTCCTGCTTCCCACCCCTTCCGCCTCTCCAAGTCCTTCGTCGTGCCCAGCTCGCCCGCCCCTTGCCACCTGCTAACTGCGCGCCGCCCATCTCACGAACGGAAGACACAGCCAGTGGGAGCTTCCAAACGCACTCAGCTGAATTCTGTTGTTGTAACAGCGCAAGGGCACGGGGGCCTCACGCCCCTCCCCCCAAGCGCACACCTCTCCCCACGTCGCCAGGTGCTCACCCACCAGGAAGCCCTCCGAGCCCTCGCCCAGGGCGTTCAACGGAGGCCTCATGACGCGCGCAAAGCTGATTCAGCCACTGGCCGCTGGGGACGGGACTCGCTCTCCAGCCCCTCTGCCCTCCCCCCCTCCACGGGGTTGGGTGAGGGAACCGAAAACCTTGCAACCACCTAATCACTTCTAATCATCAGCCTCCATCCTTAGGGGACCACGGGGCCTTCCAAACGTCACCTCAGGGGCAGAAAGACATCGTCCCCCCACTCGTCACTCAGGAAATCCCAAGGGTGTTAGGAGCTCCGGGCCGGGCGTGGGGACAGAGACCAAATCCGCATTTCTCCGGATAAATCACGATATCACCATCCCACGCAAGAGGTTAGAAAAGCACAAAAGGATCCCGGGCGGGTCTTTCTGACACTCCTGCCCGTGAGCCGAGCCGGCCCAACAGCGGGGCTTACCTTCCAGTCCGGGGCGTCAGGTGCAAGCTGGGGGTGCCGCGGCGGGGGACTCCGATGCTTCTCCACCCGGGCTGGGTGTGGCCAGGATCCGGCCCTCCCGGTCTGCGTGGCCGACCTGGGTGATGACACAGGTGACCCTGGAAGCGCCGGGACTTCCTCCTGGCTCTCTTTGGACCACCGGCCGGGGACCCCAGCTTCCAAGGACTCCAGACCGTGATGGGCAGCTGTCACCTGCGGCCACACGGGCGGCGACTGGCCAGGCAGTGAGGGGCCACCCTGACCGCGGGCCCTGCGGCTCCCCCAGCCGAGCCAGGGCCAAATCTGCCTGCGGCCTTGTGAGGCACCCGGCCGGAGCCGGAGCCGCCCAGCGAGCTGCCCCGGGACCCTCGGAAAGGGCGGGAGACAGTCACTGTTGCTGGGCTGAGTGTCTGGGTTCTGGAGCGGGGGGTTCTGGGCCTGCAGCGACTGGGAAACCTGCTCACGTGCAGAGCCGCTCACAAGCCGCCGCCCGAGGCCTGCGATTCGGCACTTTAACGAGATCCAGGTGATGCCGATATTCAGGTGATGCCGATATCCAGGTGATGCCGATATCCAGGTGAAGCCTCACGTGGCCCGCGAGGACCCGGAGCATCCGGCCCCGCCCCCGGGAGAGGCGGCCGCGCCGCGCACCCCTTACCCGCCCGCCGCCCCGCGTCAGGGCAGCCTGCGGGCAGCACGGCCGAGGGCAGCCGGCGGCGGGTGACAACCGGAACGGCAGGCCAGACGCGGCGGACTCCAGAAGGTTCTGTGACCCAGAGCGTCCCGGTGAGTGCTGGTTCCGCTTCATTCAGAGTTGGCTCCCAGGACCCCGGAAGGGTCTGCGAGTTCTGGGTCCGTTTTATGCAGAGTTTGCTCGGCGGACTCTGGAAGGGTCTGCGGGTTCTGGGTCCGTTTTACGCAGCGTTTGCTCGGCGGACTCTGGAAGGGTCTGCGGGTTCTGGGTCCGTTTTACGCAGCGTTTGCTCGGCGGACTCTGGAAGGTTCTGCGGGTTCTGGGTCCGTTTTATGCAGCGTTTGCTGTGCGGACTTTGGAAGGTTCTGCGAGTTCTGGGTCCGTTTTATGCAGCGTTTGCTCCGCGGACTCTGGAAGGGTCTGCGCGTTCTGGTTCCGTTTTATGCAGAGTTTGCTCGGCGGACTCTGGAAGGTTCTGCGGGTTCTGGGTCCGTTTTATGCAGCGTTTGCTGTACGGACTCTGGAAGGTTCTGCGAGTTCTGGGTCCGTTTTATGCAGCGTTTGCTCCGCGGACTCTGGAAGGGTCTGCGGGTTCTGGTTCCGTTTTATGCAGAGTTTGCTCGGCGGACTCTGGAAGGTTCTGCGGGTTCTGGGTCCGTTTTATGCAGCGTTTGCTGTACGGACTCTGGAAGGTTCTGCGGGTTCTGGGTCCGTTTTATGCAGCGTTTGCTGTGCGGACTCTGGAAGGTTCTGCGAGTTCTGGGTCCGTTTTATGCAGCGTTTCCTCCGCGGACTCCGGAAGGTTCTGGGAGCCGCAAGCCTTAAGGGCAAGGGCAGAAACGCCCTGTCCTGGGGTCAAGGCCGGCGGGCAGGCTCTCAGGAGGCCCGGGGACAGGAGCGGGGGGGCGGGGTGACGCCGTCAGGACCGCTGGCGACATCACAGCCCAGAGGCGGGCCCAGGCATCCTCAGGCGGCCGGGCGAGCGGGGCCTGGGCGGGAGGACGGGCCCCGGACGGGGCTGGCGCTGGGTTCCGGCTGTGCGCGGGGCGGGCTGCGGGGTGGAGCCGCCCGGGGGCAGCCGGAGGTCACACCCGGGGGCCGGAGACCAGGAAGCGAGGGCGCCGTGCCCCCCGGGCCTCCCGCCCGCCACAGCGCTGGCCTTTGGGTGTCCTGGGGCAGCCGGGGATTTCGGACCGCTGGACACCGTTTCAGGGTGCAGCCGTCTCCACGGCAGGTGCTGATCCAGCCTGGAGGGTCTGGGGGGCGGGGGGGGGCGTCCTGGGGAAGGCGCTCATCTGCTCCCCGATGGAGACTTCAGAGCAGGCTTTTAGCACCGACGTAGGTTCGTTTCAGGAGAGTCTTCCAAACATGAGCGAAAAACGGCCTCCTTGTTTGACCAGCTCAGAATTGGCCACTTAGCTGTTTGCTGATAAAGGCTGAGAACTAACCCTGCAGCCACCTGAGCTCTGCAGGCCCAGCCTCTTGGGTGGGGGCTGGGTCCTTGCGGTGGCTCAGGGGCTGCGCACAGGTGGCCTGGCTCAGCATCCCTGCCCCCCAGACGGCAGACCCACAGCTGAGTCACTCAGTTCCGGGCGTGTCTGAGTTAGCTGGGCCGCTGGGCGAGTACCACGCACGGGGCGGCTGAAACAACAGCTGTTTATTCTCTCCCAGTCCTGGAGGCTGGAATCTTGAGATCCAGGTGTCGGCAGGGCTGGTTCCTCTCGAGGCCTCTCTGCTTGCCGTGTAGACGGCCGTCTCCTCCCTGTGTCCTCACGTGGTCGTCCCTCTGTGTGTGTCTGTGTCCTAATCTCTTCTCATAAGGACACCAGTCCTAGGGTATCAAGACCCACCGTAATGACCTCATTTTACCGTAACCACCTCTTTAAAGTCCCTCATCTCCAAATACAGCCCCATTCTGAGGGCCTGGGGGTTAGGGCTTCAACATGTAAACTTTGGGGTGGACACAATTCAGCCCGTACCACTGCTGTTTAACTAGGATTGCCAGATTTAGCAAATAAAAACACATGACGCCCAGTTAAAACTGAATTTCAGATAAGCAACACATTTTCTGTAGTTCCTCTGAAATTCAGATTTAGCTAAGTGTCCTGTGTTTTATCTGGCAACCTTGTGCTTAAGAAACCACTCCAAACTCGGTGGCTTAAAATCACAAGCACTAAGTATTGCTCACAGGTCTACAGGTCAGTGGTTTGGGGTCAGCTGGCTGTAGGTGGGTCTTGGGTGGCCTTGCATGGCCTTGGCCAGGACAGCTGGCCTCTCCTCCACGGGGTCTGTCATCCACCAGCAGGTTGGCTCAGCATTGTGAGCCAAGAGAGGTGACCCCTGCAGGGCCCCTGGGCCCGGCCTCAGAATTGGCACACGGAAACTTCAGCCGCGTTTTGTGAGTCAGATCAAGTCACAGCCCAGGCTCCAGGGGTGGGGAGGTGGACCCTGCATCCTCACGGGAGGGTGAGTAAGATGGAGTCTTTAGGGCGTCACAGGGAGGAATAAGGATCGGGGGACACTTTTGTCATCAATCTACCCTAGCAGCCTCGGAGCTGCCCAAACTGAGTCCCTGATGACTGCCACATGGGGATGGGTAGAGTCTGGACGCAGCAAAGTGGGAGCCGTAGTCACAGGGGTGGGGGGAATGGCCTTCAGGTTGGCAGGGCTCATGATTTCTCCAAAGCCCAGGGGTGGTGCTCTGGGATGGGAGAAGTTATCAGTCACAGCTAATTACAGGCACACCTTGGAGACCTGCGAGTTCGGTTCCAGACTACCTCAATATAGTGACTATCTCAATAAATCAAGTCATATGAATTTTTTGGTTTCCCAGTGCGTAGAAAAGTCACGTTGACATGATCCTGTAGTTGATTCAGTGTGCAACGGTATCAAAAAAACAATGTTCTTGTCTTAATTTAAAAATACTTCAAATTTTTTAATTTACTTTTTAATTGAAGTATAGTTAATTTACAATGTTGTTTCAAGTGTGCAGCAAAGTGATTCAGTTACACATACATATATATTCTTTTTCAGATACTTCTGCCTTGTAGTTTATTACAAGATATTGAGTAGAGTTCCCTGTGCTATACAGTAGGTCCTTGTTGCTTATCTGTCTTATACATAGTAGTGTGTATCTGTTAATCCCAAACTCCTAGTTTATCCCTCCCCCCCTTTCCCTTTTGGTAACCATAAGTTTGTTTTCTATGTCTGTGAGTCTATTTCTGTTTTGTAAGTGAGTTCATTTGTATCATTTTTTAAGGTTCCACATAAAAGTGATATCATATATTTGTCTTTCTCTGTCTGACTTACTTTACTTAGTATGGTAATCTCTAGGTCCATCCATGTTGCTGCAGATGGCATTATTTCGTTCCTTTTTATGGCTGAGTAGTATTCCATTGTATATATGTACCACATCTTCTTTATCCATTCATCTGTCAGTGGACACTTAGGTTGTTTCCATGTCTTGACTATTGTAAATAGTGCTGCTATGAACATTGGGGTGCATGTATCTTTTCAAATTAGTGGTTTTGTTTTTTCCAGATACATACCCAGGAGTGGGGTTGCTGGATCATATGGTAGCTCTAGTTTTAGTTTTTTAAGGAACCTCCATACTGTTTTCCATAGGGGCTGCACCAATTTACATACCTGCCAACAGTGTAGGAGGGTTCCCTTCTCTAGTTTTGGACATTATATTAAGACAGATCATTTTTTTAGGATCTCTTTTTGCATGTCCCATTTCTTTCTTTTTTATGGTCTTTATATGGACTTAGATTTTCTTCTGTTAGGTCAATGGCAGAGAACCCAGACTCTGAAAAAGATTCTCAACCAGATTTTGAAACTTTGACATAGTCAGAAAACATAAAGGTGTTTAGAAGAAGTTGGGGTGCTGTTTTAGAAGTAATAACCATGGGTCTAAACGTACTATTTTGATATTAATTTGGTTTGACATGTTCTATTGTTTAGAATCACCTGATTTCTACAAAGATCATGAGTTCCAGAATTAGCCATGAATTGGCCACCTATACCGTGTGTTTAGTATCTTTAAAAAAAGATGAATCTACATTCTGTTTTTATTGATTTGCGTATTTTGGATATTTCATATAAGTGGAGTTATACAGTATTTGTCCTTTTGTGCCTGGTCTATTTGAGGATCGGGGGCAGTGGAAAATGTGGAGTCATTGCTTAATTCTTTGGGGCGATGAAAAAGTTTTGGAAATAGTGGTGATGATTGGACAGGACTATGGATGTAATTAGTGCCATAGAATTGTGCACTTAAAAATCGTCCAGATGACAGATTTTATTTTACATACATTTTACCACAATGAAAAAATGTAAAAATTAATGAAAAATCCTGGGAGGAAAAAAAAAACCCAAACCAAAGAAAACAGAAGACATAAATAGACATTGAGAAACTTGGCTGCGTTATACTTTTGAAATTTTGATTTTGCTGATAAATGAAAACAAAAAACCTTTGCCGATTGGAAGAAAACATTAGGAAAATATGAGGCAAGCAAAGAGATAATCATCATACTATTTGAAAAGTCCTTTAATATGTGAAAATAAATTTTTAAATGGACAATCAAACTGAAAAAGGTCAGCCGGCGTCATGGTTTGCTATCATGATGGCAAAATTTGTAAAAGTTGTACTACTTTTGTAGATCAGGGCAAAGCACACACACACATGCACACGTAATGTGTTGTGTGTAAATAAATTGGTATGGTTCTTTTGAAGATGAGTCGGATAGTATCTCAAAATGTACAATGTCTACATTCTTGGGGTCATTAATTATGCTTTGGGGAAACTATTTCAACAGATGCAAAAGACAGTAAGGGGACATGGTTGCAGAAAGACATCTTTTCCTCAGCACTGGTGGTTAGAGTGAACTATTCCATTTTCATCAATAGGGGACTGTTTAATAAATTATGGAAGTACAGTCATGTAGAATCCTCGCACAAGTTTAAAGACTCTCAGACACAAGACTAAATCTTCATGTCTGGATGTGTAACTCTGGGATAATAATAACAGGCACAGGTGTTGCAGTCCTGAAAATGTGCGTCTCAGAGTTTTGTTTTCCTGCAGGGAAAACCGTGGATGGTCAACGAGGTGACTCCTGAGTCCATCCTCTGTTCTCCTGGGGCCACATGGCCCCTGATTGCTTCCACTCGGTGACTGGGTGGGGCAGGGAGATGGAGAAAGAGCCATTCAGGGTGATGGGGAATCTTCCCACAGACGGTTTTGGTGGGAGGGCTCCCCAGCAGCATCGCAGAAATGTTAGGATAGCTGCACAGCTGTCTCAGCCTCTCCAACTTCCTTCCTTCCTTCCTTCCTGCCCTGCCCCCTTTCTGGGTATCAGATCAGCCTCGAGGGCACTTCCAGCCTCCTTTGGCTTCCACTCCATTTTTCCTCACTGGAGTTTCCCACAATACACTTCTCACAGGTCTGATCTGAGCCCCCCCCCTCCTTTGCATGCTTCTTGGGACACCTAGACTAATACAACACCAAAGTTCGATAAGTTAGCTCTTGTCAAATATATCACATAATTTTTGAGCATATGGCAAAGTTTCAATACATAAGAGCTTAAATATCAAAAAATGCAAAATAAGATTTTTAAAGATGCCCCAATGTTGCCATCAAGCTATGATCTGGACTAATCCCATACGGATATAAGAAATATGTACTTGAAAAATGTTCTGTGCCTTTGGCTAAGAGAGCCGCAAGATACATATCATCTGTAGTGTTCTCACATTCTGTGTTATAAGGGTACACGTTGTCAGTTTGCTCTCAAATGAAACGATGTAATTTTTCACTTTAAATAAGGTGTATGAGTCTTTGCCTTTGTGCTTGTGTGTGTGTGTGTGTTTTGGCTATTTTCCTTGTTTTTTTAATATAATTTAGTTAATTGTAAGTCTATGCAATGTAATATATTTTATTCTGAAAAAAGTTAATGACGATATAATTGACATACAGTGTTGTGTAAGTTTAAGGTACAAACCTGTTGCTTTGATACATTTATATACTGTAATATGATTACTACCACAGTGTGATCTAACACCTCTGTATGTCACATAATTATAATTTCTTTTTTTGTGTGTGGTGACAATATGTAAGATCTATTTTCTTAGCGACTTTGAAGTATATCATACAGTATGGTTAACTGTAATCACAATGTTACGAATTCTATCTATTTCCAGAAGTTATTCACCTTCTAAGTACAAATTTGTACCTTTTGATCAACACCTTCCCAATTCCCCTACGATGGTAACCATCGTTCATTTATGTTTTTAAATTGGGGTAACATAAGTGACCATTTTAACAATTTTAAAGTGTACAATTCAGGGCCATTTACTATATTTGCAGTGTTGTGCAACCAACACCTCTATCCATTTCCAGAATATTCTCATCCCCCTCAAAGGAGACCCCTTACCTATTAGCCATCACTCCCCATGACCCCTCCCCAGTCCCTGGCAACTTCTGATGTGATTATTTTGTCTCTGTGGATATGCGTGTCCCTGGCAACTTCTAATGTGATTATTTTGTCTCTATGGATTTGCGTTTTCTGGACATTTCATATGAATGGAATAAAAAACGATGTGGCCTTTTGCGTCTGGTTCCTTTCCCAAAACAACATGTTTCAAGGTTTATCCTGTATGACTGTTTTTTAGGTTAATAAACACCAAATCACCACATGCTCCCATTTCCGTGGTCATCAGTGATGCTCAGAATGTAGTTTCGTGCTAACTCAAATCCTGTTCTTATACTTTCTACCCACTTTCTGCTTAACAATTTCTTTAAAAAATTTTTTTTACTTAAAAAATTTTTTTTTATTGAAGTATAATTGATTTACAGTGTTGTGTTCATTTCTGGTGTACAGCAAAGTGATTCAGTTATCTATCTATATAGATATATCTCTCTATATATTTTTTCATATTCTTTTCCATTATGGTTTATTACAGGATATTGACTACAGTTCTCTGTGCTATGCAGTAGGACCTTGTTGTTGATCCAGTCTATATATAAAAGTTTGCATCTGCTAACCCCAAACTCCCAATCCTTCCCTCCCCTAGTCCCCTCCCCCTTGGCAACCCCATGTCTGTTCTCTGCAAGTCTGTTTCTGTTTTATAAATAAGTTCATTTGTGTCATATTTTACATTCCACATATAAGTGATATCCTATAATATTTGTCTTTGACTTCACTCAGTATGATAATCTCTAGGTCCATCCATGTTGCTGCAAATGGCATTATTTCATTCTTTTTTATGGCTGAGTAATATTCCATTGTATATATGTACCATATCTTCTTTATCCATTCATCTGGTGATGGGCATTTAGGTTGTTTCCATGAGTTGGCTATTGTAACTAGTGCTGCTATGAACATAGGGGGTGCGTGTATCTTTTTGAGTTAGAGTTTTGTCCAGATATATGCCCAGGAGTGGGATTGCTGGGTCATATGGTAGTTCTATTTTTAGTTTTTTAAGGAACCTCCATACTGTTCTCCGTAGTGGCTGTACCAATTTCCATTCCCACCAACAGTGCAGGAGGGTTCCTTTTTCTCTACACCCTCTCCAGCATTTATTTTTTGTAGACTTTTTAATGATGGCCCATTCTGACTGGTTTGAGGTGGTACCTCATTGTAGTTTTTAATTGCATTTCTCTAATAATTAACAATGTTGAGCGTCTTTTCATGTGCCTGTTCGCTATCTGTATGTCTTCTTTGAGGAATTAACAATTTCTTAAACATTAATGTAAACGTACATCTTTACTGCATGCTCATATATGTGTGGTAATATTTCAAGCCATTGAGAGATTATTGGAGAAAGATGCAAAGCAAGATTTAAATCAAAGTGGGAAGTTTATCTTACTGTCATTGGGAGTTAAACTGTGCCCTTTTTTTTTTTCAGTGTAAGTTTTTAGTTTTCTTTCACTAAGCCAGAGTTGGTCAACCTTGGCACAATTGAAATTTAGGGATGGCTAATTCTTGGAGGTGGGGCTGTCCAGTCATTGTAGGATGTTTGCAGCATCCTGACCGCTACCCACTAGATGCCAGTAGCACGCCACAGACTTTTGATCTCACATCCTCAAAAGTGTTTCCAGAAGTTACCCAGTGTATCCTGGGAGGGAAAATGTGGTTGGCAGGTGTGCTCCCACCTGAGAACTATTGACTTAAAGCATGAAATTAGGGTACGTACACAATTAAATTTCCTATTGTTATAAAAAGACACAGCATGGGAAAGATCTTCAAGAATTGGAAGGAACATCAATTCAAGCGCTAAATATAAAGATATTTTGGCTATTTTCTCTCTGACCTCCACTCTAAAGTTTCAGTTTATATTAGAATTATATTAAGCATGAAGATTGTCCTGGAAATTCTATATATGAATCTGTTTATTATTCACATGAGAGTATTGGTGTCCAGTCATGCTAAACAATTTACTCAAAAGCATATCTCTAGCTGTGAGTCAAGATTATTTCTCTGGTGTACCTCATTTTATACAAAACCCTAAATTATTCTATCATTTTCAGGAGGACAGTTGAAAAAAAGGTCAGAATCAGAAACTGAGGTAAGCGATGTAATCATTGCAATGGAACTGCAAAGTGGTTTTTACTTCTTTTTTACACTGAGAGAATCACCACTGCAGTGGACCTGGTAATATATACTAGCTAAAGAGAATTTCACCTCATGGCACTGCGTGGAAATTTTTAAACTTTTGCACTTTGCATGCTGCATTTTTTTGTTGTTGTTCTTTAGTCTTTCTTTAATACAGTGAATTTTTTAAGAGTAAAAATAAAAAACGGCTGAATCCAAATCTGTCCATGTAACAGGTTTAATGTATATCTGAAGCATCTTGAGGTCAGGAATAAATGTGTGAAATACTTGGAACTTCAATAAATTGTTGCAAATATTCTTGTACCTGTCTTAGAAGAGAAACACTTTCAAATGGAAAGTAATGGTGGTTGGATGTCCTATTGATTTAAAGACATCTCAGAAATGGTGTTGAAGAGTTTCCTTTCTGAGAACATTAGACTTGAAGATTTTGATTTTTCTTCCCCTATGACTTTAAATATTGCCTTTTCCCCCAGAGACAACGTTCTTTTATGTGAAGTATGCTCCCCTTGTCCTTTTAGCTTTGGTTTAGGTGTAAATTGTAAAATAGGCATTTTTGGCTGCAGCTAAAATGATAAAGGTCTTCACATGGAGCTTAAATGCTGACTTGCAAGATGAAAGGAAAATGGTTTTGCTTAATCAGCTTCCAACGTAATGGTCACTTAAGAATATTGTTTCACCTGCCCTAAAGAAATCTTTCAGGTTACCTTGTGGCTCACTGATTCTGATGCCAGAATAAAGTGCTGATTACTAAAAGGTTTTTACTCTGATAAGAATGGATTGAAATTATAAAAGTTTCTATTGGGGGGAAGGAGCTAAGGGATTTATCGTAAAGCAAGCTTTTTTTTTCCTCTTTCTTTTTCTTTCTCTTCCATCCTTCCGTCCTTCCACCCTTCCCTCCTTCCATTCCTCCTTCTTTCCTTCCTTTTTACTTAAAAAAATTTTTTTCCCTTTCTCTGTTTGGGTGGTCTCAGATAATCCCATGGCTTTAAATAAATAGTAAGCTCGGTAGATGAGTGTCAGATTTATACAGCCAGCTCAGACGTCTGATCTGAGCACCTGCTGAATTAACACTCTGCCCAGGCTTGCCACCCGAATCCCTAAAGTACCATATTCATAAGGGACCTTATTATTTTCATTTATCACTTCTGCATGATTAAGAAAATATTACTTTTACGTACATGAGAAAATATTTTTTGCCTGTGGTGTGGTTCTTTCTTGTTTCATTAATTTTTGTTCTGATATTTATTGTTCCTTTAAACTTATTTGAGGATTCTTCTACCGCTCTTTCACTCATTTCTCTAATTGAATTTTTTTTTTTTAATAAATTTATTTATTTATTTATTTTTGGCTGTGTTGGGTCTTCGTTTCTGCGCGAGGGCTTTCTCTAGTTGCGGCAAGTGGGGGCCACTCTTCATCGCGGTGCGTGGACCTCTCACTGTCGCGGCCTCTCTTGTTGTGGAGCACAGGCTCCAGATGCGCAGGCTCAGTAGTTGTGGCTCACGGGCCTAGTTGCTAGGCGGCATGTGGGATCCTCCCAGACCAGGGCTCGAACCCGTGTCCCCTGCATTGGCAGGCGGATTCTCAACCACTGCGCCACCAGGGAAGCCCTCTCTAATTGAATTTTTAAGTTACATTAAAAAAAACTAATTATAGGCTACATATTTATATATGCTTTGGAATATCTGTCTATTGTGTGTCCATCTACCTATCATCTGTTTTATCTATCATGTATCAGTCATCTATATCATCTATTATCTTCTACTTTTTCTGTCATCTATCCATCATCTATCTTATCTATTTCATCTATCCATCTAACTATGTGTACATCTATAGTGTATCTTTATCATCTCTATTTACGTCTCTCTCTATCCCATAATTCCTTCCTTCCCAGAGCATCTCAGTGTGTAAATACATGGTAATTAAACAACTCTTCAGTGGAGTCAGTAGCAAAAAACTGGCCAGAAATTCCTCCCATTTCTCTAGATACACCCCTTTTGGCTGAGATTTTGTTGACCTTTGCATCGAGAGATGGATTCTACTTGTTTATCCTTTTGAATCTGGTCTTGTCCTGGGACTTACTTTGACTGAGAGATTGTCAGCTGTGCATCAAGGTGGGATCCCTGGATTGAGGGCTTGAGGAGCCTTGCAGCTCCCTCTCTTGCTGTCCTGGAATCTGAGACCCCTTGGGAAGGAGCCTGCCCTGCCCTCCTGCAGGGTAAGAATCATCCTGTCCCCATGGGGCTGGCAGATGTTTGCAGGCTCCTGAGGAACCAGCAGAAGAACCACCCAGCTGAACCCAACCCAATCTGTTGACGGCTAGAATAATGAGGCAATAAAATAATCATTGTTTTAAGTAAGTTAATTTTGAGGTCATATGTTGAGCCGAAGCAGATGTCTGATTTTCTTTGCAAACCGTAAATTAATTAGGATTGCATACTGTCCTTTTCCAAATATACATGTTTTTAATCTGCTTTTTGAAAAAAACTCTTTTTCCCTTGCTGGTGTCTCACTGAACTGCACTTTGATCAGAGAGGGAATGTGTAGGCTATTGATTCATTGAAATGCATCGAAATGTCCCTTATATTCTGGTATACGGCTGAACTTTATAAATATATTCAAAAGAATTATTTGGTCTGTTTATTGGATGTCCAGATACTCCGTATCCATTCTCTTTTGCTTTGTTAGACATTTTTAAATTGCATACAACAAACTCGTGAATATAAAAAAACAGAAGCAGACTCACAGATATGGAGAACAAACTAGTGGTTACCAGTGGGGAGAGGGAAGGGGGAGGGGCAAGGTAGGGGGAGGGGATTAACAGGTACAAACTACTAGGTATAAAATAAACAATTCGTATGGAAACACAAAAGACCCCGAATAGCCAAAGCAATCTTGAGAAAGAAAAACGGAGCTGGAGGAATCAGGATCCCTGACTTCAAACTATACCACAAAGCTACAGTAATCAAGACAGTATGGTACTGGCACAAAAACAGAAGTATAGATCAATGGAACAGGATAGAAAGCCCAGAGGTAAACCCGCGCACATATGGTCAACTAATCTATGACAAAGGAGGCAAGGATATACAGTGGAGGAAAGACAGCCTCTTCAGTAAGTGGTGCTGGGAAAACTGGACAGCTACATGTAAAAGAATGAAATTAGAACACTCCCTAACACCATACACAAAAATAAACTCAAAATAGATTAAAGACCTAAATGTAAGGCCAGACACTATCAAACTCTTAGAGGAAAACATAGGCAGAACACTCTATGACATAAGTCACAGCAAGATCCTCTTGGACCCACCTCCTAGAAAAATGGAAATAAAAACAAAAATAAACAAATGAGACCTAATGAAACTTAAAAGCTTTTGCACAGCAAAGGAAAACATAAGACGAAACGACAACCCTCAGAATGGGAGAAAATATTTGCAAATGAAGCAACTGACAGAGGATTAATCTCCAGAATATACAAACAGCACATGGAGCTCAATATCAAAAAAACAAACAATCCAGTTAAAAAATGGGTGGAAGACCTAAATAGACATTTCACCAAGGAAGATGTACAGATGGCCCAGAGGCACATGAAAAGATGCTCAACATCACTAATTATTAGAGAAATGCAAATCAGAACTACAATGAGGTATCACCTCACGCTGGTCAGAATGGCCATTATCAAAAAAGCTAGAAATAATAAATGATGGAAAGGGTGTGGTGAAAAGGGAATCCTCCTGCACTGTTGGTAGGAATGTAAATTGATACGACCAGTATGGAAAACAGTATGGAGGTTTCTTAAAAAGCTAAAAATAGTACTACCATATGACCCAGCAATCCCACTGCTGGGCATATACCCTGAGAAAACCATAATTCAAAAAGAGTCATGTACCACAGTGTTCATTGCAGCACTATTTACAATAGCCAGGACATGGAAGCAACCTAAGTGTCCATCGACAGATGAATGGATAAAGAAGATATGGCACATATATACAATAGAATATTACTCAGCCATAAAAAGAAACAAAACTGAGTTATTTGTAGTGAAGTGGATGGACCTAGAGTCTGTCATACAGAGTGAAGTAAGTCAGAAAGAGAAAAACAAATACCGTATGCTAACACATATGTATGGAATCTAAAAAAAAAAAAAAAAAAAAGGTTCTGATGAACCTAGGGGCAGGACACGAATAAAGATGCAGACGTAGAGAATGGACTTGAGGACACATGGAGGGGGAAGGGTAAGCTGGGACCAAGTGAGAGAGTGGCATGGACATATATACACTACCAAATGTAAAATAGATAGCTAGTGGGAAGCAGCCACATAGCACAGGGAGATCAGTTCGGTGCTTTGTGACCACCTAGAGGGGTGGGATAGGGAGGGTGAGAGGGAGACGCAAGAGGGAGGGGATATGGGGACATGTGTATGCATATGGCTGATTTGCTTTGTTGTGCAACAGAAACTAACACTTTATTGTGAAGCAGTTATACTCCAATAAAGATCTATTTCAGGTGTACAGCAAAGTGATTCGGATATATATAATCTTTTTCAGATTCTTTTCCATTATAGGTTATTACAAGATATTCTTGTGGGTATTACCTAACTGCATAACTGACCTTTCCTTTGGATCGTATTCCAAAGGTGGAGGCATATTGTCATGCAGCAGGAAATCTCTCACATGCTACTCTCTCCAGCACAGTGTATACAATGTCTATACAACATCTTTGTCCATCCAGCCATCCATCGACACTTGGGTTGTTCCTTTTACTTTGTTAGTACAGAC
This sequence comes from Eubalaena glacialis, assembly GCF_028564815.1. Classification (NCBI taxonomy): domain Eukaryota; kingdom Metazoa; phylum Chordata; class Mammalia; order Artiodactyla; family Balaenidae; genus Eubalaena; species Eubalaena glacialis. The sequence goes on along the minus strand of NC_083737.1, from coordinate 4,503,780 downwards.
AGAGCTATTGGGAAAATTGTCATGCATGTCTCCCAAAGCATTCAGAATAGCTGGGTTGTAGATGCCTCTTTAAACTTCATAGATGATGTCAAATTGATTTCCAAAATGGGTGATCCAGTTTTGGTCCGAGCGCCAGCGCCTAATTTTTCAGATTGCCATACTTCTCACTACCTTCGACATTACCAGACATTTTCATTTTTCATTCATAGAGTTGGGTGAGAAATTGAATCTAACGATTGTCTCTTCATGGTTGATGCCAAAGCATGTAACAGAGGGTTTTGCATATTCTGGTTACTCATAACTGAATCCTTTCTGAGTGTTCTAGTAGAACATATTCTTAAACATTAGAGATTTGAATACATTCCTGGTTTTGTTGTCTTCACTTTAGGCTGATGCTGTGAAATGTAAATTTTATTAATTGCTTTCATTCTCAAGTGAATATTAAAGAACATTTTTTCAGGACTCAGAGGGAAAACAAACAAGAAATGAAATTAATTATCTGAGGAACCCTGTCAGACTAAACTCAAATTGATCCTTTCTCTGAATTAAAAAGATTGTTATTAATGGTCTTAAGAAAAGGTGGAGATGAATTAACAGAGGGATAAAAAAAAAAAAGACTTATCCTGGATGTGAGGATATAATCTGTTTATTTGCCCATCTTCCTTAAGGTAAATGTATGTCTCATGAGAGGGCTTATAATATCTCTGCTGTGAGTGACATGCATTTATGATGAGGGATCTGCAAGGTTTTACGTCCACTCTGGTTGGATTTGCGTTAGTGGTAATGAAAGGCTTTCTGTATTAAAGGGTGACCTATGTCTTCAAAAAGAGTCTGTTTACGTTTTAAAAAGTGGTAAGACAATGAACGATAGAAGGAGGTGTTGAGGGAATTAAATTAGAAGACAAAATAATTAGAAAATGATGCACTAACTCTATGGGTGAGCAGATTTCTTTCGGATCCTTACCGGAACCTGTAAACCAAATACACTTAGACTGGCGCTTGTCAAATGTTAATGCACCCACCATCATCTGGAGATCTTGTTAAAAGGCAGTTTCTGAATCAGGAGGTCTGGGGTGGAGCCCTGGGGGTCTGCATTTCTAACCTGCTCCCAGGGGATGCTTGTCCCAGAACTCACTTGCACAGGCGACGCTTCCCAATAGCATCCTCCTGGGGTATCTGACCTTTGTCCCTCACTTGTAGGACAATTTTCAGCTTATTACTTTCCTTCCAATCTTCTTTGAGGTTGGAGATGAAAGCGAATTTAAATCACTGGGCTGTAATCACGGTGTAACTGTACATCATCACAGACATTTGGAGCTGAAAGGAATTTTAGTGATTCATGCTGTAGGTTTCAAATCTTTTTTAGCAGAAGTCTTTTTTAATGATTTTTTGCTTTTTAGGAGTTGAGTTTCAAATGGCATATAATTAACCATTGAGATTGGCAACTCAGGAGCATTTAGGACATTCACAATGTTGTACAACCACCGCCTCTGTTTAGTTCCAAAGTATTTTTATCATCCCCAAACTGGACCCCGTACCCACTAAGCAGTCACCCCTCATTCCTACCTCCCCCCAGGCCCCAAGAAATACTCATATACTTTCTGTTTCTATGGATCTGCCTATTCAGGACACTTCATATAAATGAACAATAGAATATGTAGTCTTTTGCGTCTGGCTTCTTTTCAGTGAGCGTCATGTTTTCGAGGTTCATCCACATTGTAACCTGTGTCAGAGCTTCACTCCTTTTTATTGGTGAATGATATTCCATGGTATGGACCCACCATTTTGTTTACCTGTTCATCCATTGATGGACATTTCTTTTACATTTAAAAAAATTTTTAGGGACTTCCCTGGTGGCGCAGTGGTTAAGAATCCGCCTGCCAACGCAGGGGACACGGGTTCGAGCCCTGGTCCGGGAGGATCCCACATGCCACGGAGCCACTAAGCCCGTGCTCCACAACTACTGAGCCTGTGCTCTAGAGCCCATGCGCCACAACTACTGAGCCCACGCGCTACAACTACTGAAGCCCACGCGCCTAGAGCCCGTGCTCCGCGACAAGAGTAGCCACCGCAGTGAGAAGCCCGCGCACCGCAACAAAGAGTAGCCCCCGCTCACTGCAACTAGAGAAAGCCCACTCACAGCAACGAAGATCCAATGCAGCCAAAAAGAAAAAAAAATTAAATTAAAAATATATTTTATATTGGAGTGTAGTTGATTTACAATGTGTTAGTTTCAGGTGTACAGCAAAGTGATTCAGTTATACGTACACATATATCTATTCTTTTTCAGATTCTTTTCCCATATAGGTTATTACAGAGTATTGAGTAGACTTCCCTGTGCTATATAGTAGGTCCTTATTGTTTATTTTATATATAGTAGTGTGTATCTGTTAACCCCAAACTCCCAATTTATCCCTCCCCCCTACCTTTCCCCTTTGGTAACCATGTTTCTTTTCTAAGTCTGTGAGTCTGTTTCTGTTTTATAAATAAGTTCATTTGTATCTTTTTTTTTTTTTGATTCCACATATAAAACATCTGATTTGTTTCCACTTGGTGGCTGTAACTCTGCTATGAACATGTGTGTACATGTATTTGAGTCTTGGCTTTATGCCGACCAGTTTCTTTTTAAGTGATACCTGGTGTGGCATCCCTCGATCAGAGAAGACCAAGCCTTGCCTGACAGACTCAGCACAAGGCAGGCACCTGATTCCCTGTGTTTGAGGGTTGTATGTTGTCCATTGCTGCCAACTCTACACCAGGTGGACACCCAGGCATGCCTCATGCACAATCCCCGGGGTCTAAATCCAGTTGCACAAGCCACCCCTCCTTCCTTTTGCAGAGGACCAGTGAGGTGAAATAAGTTTCCTCCTTGGTGTTTGGCAGGGCAGGATGGAAACTTGCATCTCCCAGCTTGCTGGGCTGTGATCTGCTGAGCTGTGTTTAAGCCGTTAAGAAATAAATATCAACATGCCGTTTCATGCTGGGTGTACGATGATTCCTGTAAACTCTGGGGGGCGGTGGAGGAGTTGGAAGTATATGCGAGTCACTTGTTTTCTTTTTTCTCTATTTCTCTAAAGCCTGACATTTAGACATCAGAATTTTCAGCTTCCTCATATTGGATTCCTCCATCCTTTGCTTGTTCTACTTGCTTTAAAGGCTCTAGGTAGCTGTTAGCATCCTCAGTGTGACGTTCTGTGCGTGGGTGGACCCCTGTCTGTATCGAGGTAGTAAGAGGCGCAGGTGAAGTGAGAAGGGGTACCTTTTAAGGGATCTCCCAGGATAGAATCTATTATTGATGCAGGTGGAGAGATAGTAAGGTGTTCCCCTTTCCCCACGGCAGCAACTTTCTCAAGGTCAGGTGCATTTCTGTCCCCAGTCCTCATCTCTCCGTTGGACAATATTTTGGCAGTATTTAATGTTAACTCATTAGAAATTCTGATGTCTTGGGATCCATCACTATTTTTTCCCTGGTTTTTCCATTTAACTCTCCCTGGAGAAGGGTCCAGGCGTTTGTATTTTAAAGCATTTCCAGGGGCTTCCGATGACCAAACTTATTTGGAATCAATTGTCTATGCCGTCGTAGTCTTAAAAGGCACTTAACTGTATTCTTTGTCTGTTCCCATTTTCTCTTGGCAATTGCCTTACTAGTAAGGATAAATCAAATTGTTGAATGAATGTTATCTGTGATGGACTGAACAGTATCCCCTTTCGCCAAATTCCTGTCTACTCAGAACCTCTGAATGAGACCTTATTTGAAAATAGGCTCTTTGCAGATGAGATTAAGTGAAGGGTCTGAGATGGGGGCCTCCTGGATGAGGGTGACCCTAAATCCAGTGACAGGGTCCTTCTAAGAGACAGAAGAGGAGAGACACACAGGAGAAGCCACATGAAGACGGGGCAGAGACGGGAGGGATGCGGCCACAAGCCCAGGGATGCCTGGAGCCCCCAGAAGCTGGAAGAGCCAGGAAGCCCCGGGAGCACGGCCCTGGGACACCTTGGCCTCAGATGTCTGGTCTCCAGGACTGGGAAAGGATGAATTCCTGTCATTTTAAACCAATAAGTTACTGATCGTTTGTTATGGCAGCTACAGGAAACTCCTACACCATGTAACCTGCCAATGCTACGTGTAATAAAGAGATAGCTACACATTCATTTTTACACTTATGAAAATGGAATAGAGCCACGTTCCGGAGTGACTGTTCTCAAAGTTCAGCACACGTTGGAATCACCTGGAGGGCTGTGGATACTATGGCTTGTTGAACCCACCCCCAGAGCTTCTGACCCACTAGGTGTGTTATTAGGGCTTCCCAAGCAGCCTTTGTCACAAGCTTGTAGCCGATGTGCTTGCTGTGAGGCCACACCTTGAGAACCAGTCTACTAAATAATGCAAAAGCTTCATTTGCCTAAAACAGCCAGAATTTTAGTCAAGCGATATTTTTAGTGGGGCTGGAGGATTACAACAAAGTGTGTTAAATTCTTTCTTGAATAAGGTGAATTTTTTAAAAAGATATGTTTTAGGCCGTTGGCTGAATAAGGGCTCTCCTGGCAGGGAAATAGGAAATAGGAGTTGTGCTTTCTCAGACATGTGTGGTTCTTGTGTATTTGGGCTGTCCGCCTCTGTGACCATCATTCTTTTTTTTTTTTTTTTTTTAATGGTATCTCGGTTTACTTTTAAATTTGCCTGTCTCTTATTACAACTGAGTTCTTTTTTAAAAAAAGATTTATTTATTATTTATTTATTTATTTTTGGCTGTGTCGGGTCTTAGTTGCAGCACGCAGGCTCTTCGTTGTGGCGCGCGGCTTCTCTCTAGTTGTGGCATGTGGGTTTTCTCTTCTCTCGTTGTGGCGTGTGGGCTCCAGAGCGCGTGGGCTCTGTAGTTTGTGGCACGCGGGCTCTCTAGTTGAGGCGTGTGAGCTCAGTAGTTGTGGCGTGCGGGCTTAGTTGCCTCACAGCATGTGGGATCTTAGTTCCCCTGACCGGGGATCAAAGCCACGTCCCCTGCATTGGAAGGCGGATTCTTTACCACTGGTCCACCAAGGAAGTCCCTGTGACGGTCACTGTTGACTTCATCTTTACTTTTCCTTCTGTCCATATTGTTCATGCCCTTTCCTTTGTTCTTGAGCTGTTCCAGAGCCTCTTCACCCTTAAGGACCGTTCTCCCAGCCTATGCACCCACCTCTCCATCCCCTGGGTAGAAGCCCAGTGATGACGCTTACCCCAGGTCCCCACCGGTCTGGGTCCTGCCCCCTCCACTCTTGTGTATGCCTCCACCCCCGCCAGATGCCTGGGGTTCAGCCAGGCACGGTCCACCCTCAGAGACGCAGACAAACAAAAGCATGGTGTACTTCTTCCTGAATTTTGAAGACATTTCTCTCTCCATGGTGATTACTTCTGTCTCCCACTATGATGGCTTGTGATTTTCTTTGCATCCTCCAAATGTGAACAAAGAAAATTTAGGACCAGTGACCTTTACTCAATTCTCTCACACCATAAAATTTTTAATTGCTCTGTTTAAAATGCATTTCTTATGTATTTCCTTGTTTAGTTTATTTTGACCTAGTTTACTTGCCATCGGAAGCTATTATTGGTATTTTTTTCTGAAACATCATTACAGGAAGAAAGGCGATAGGCAATTGCATCTTTTACTATTATTTTTATATTTTACTATTTCTTTATGTCATCTTGAATCTGATCTTTTCATTTTTTTTAAATAATATGTTTGTCATGTTTACCTTACTTCAGCTGTTTTGAATTGTTTTAATTTCAAATTGAGAATAATTTTCAAAGCTTCATGTCGGACAGCACATGTAGCTATTGTATGAGTTTGCTAGTGCTGCCATAACAGGTTTCCACAGACTGGGTGGTTTGAAAACAGGAATTCATTCTCTTCAAGTTCTGGAGACCAGAAGCATGAAGTCAAGGTGTCCCAGGGCTGAGCTCCCTCCTGAGGCTCCAGGGGAGAGTCCCTCCTGCCTCTTCCTGCTTCTGGGGGCTCCATGCGTCCCTGGGCTTGTGGCCTCATCCCCCCCGCCTCTGCTGCCGTCTTCAAAGGGGCTTCTCCTCTGTGTCTGGGTCTCTCCTCTTCCGTGTCTTAGAAGGACCCTGTCATTGGATGTAGGGCCACCCTCATCCAGGAGGACCTCATCTGGATCGTTACATGAATTAGCTCTGCAAAGACTGTTTTCCAGTTAGGTCACGTTGAGATGTTCTGGAGGTGAACATTTGGACACATTGGGGGACATAGTTCAACCCACTGTGCTAATTCTAGATTCTCTAAGAGCAGATTTTTGAGGACATCACAGAATGCGGAGGATTGCGAAGCCATGGGGGTTTTTCTATATCAAACTATTGCAATGGGAGATTCTCTACTGACTGTGAAAGATATATACCTCGAGAGATATGACAACGGCACCCCCTGTTGTAGAAATACTAGTACAGTCCTTTCCATTTTCCCTGATAGGAAACTACTTGAGATGCTATTTAAAGTCATCATTAAATAGTTGGGTTTGGCTTTTTGTAAAAAATGAGAGTTGTGCAGGAAAAAAAAAAAAGCATGGAAAGGCTGCTTAAATGTTCTATCCTCCTTCGCAACTCCATCTAACAAATTCACCGTACTGTGACCAGGATCATCTTTCTAACATGCCCAAGTCTGACTGTGACCTCCAAGGAAGCTCTGTATGGCCATCAGAATAGCTCATACTATTTATAGGGTCCTTTGATGGCTTTTGTGAGGTGGACCCTGATTGTCTGTCTGACTGCATGTCATGCTATTCTTCAGTGCTCCAACCACACCAGGGTCCCAGATGTGTTTGCCTCTAGGTGCACGGTGATGTGGCTCTTTCTGCTTGGAAAAAGGTCTCTTTTCTTCTAGAATGTTCTCTCGAAGCTGGTATCCAGCTCTCTTCTGGACTTTCTTTTTAGTTTCATCATAGCCATCATTTCCTTTGGGGAACCTTCTCTGATCCTTCAAGCTGCTTTTAGATGTCCCTTCTGGGTACCCTTGTCACCTTGTACATGTGGCCCTCTTTTCTAACGCAATACCTTCTTTGATGATGAATTTCCTGTCCTGAAACACCACAGCAGCTCCAAACAAAGGGACCACCTAGATAATGCTGACCAATGTGTGGAGGATGGGAGTATCCCGTTTGCTTGAATTCATGGGAAACCTTCTGGATCAAGCTGAAATCATAAACCAACATGATCGCCTTCACAATAGTTTTACTCCCCCCAAAACCATTATTTTGGTATCGGTCATCCAGCCCCAAATCTTCATTCCATTAACGATTTTTTTGTTTCATTTTTATTTATTTTTACTGAAGTATAGTTGATTTACAGTGTTAGTTTCAGCAGGTGTACAGCAAAATGATTCAGTTACGCATACATATATATATCTATTTTTTCCAGATTCTTTTCCCTTGTTGGTTATTACAAGTTATTAATATAATTCCCTGTGCTATAAAATAGGTCCTTGTTTATCTATCTTATATTTAGTAGTGTGTATATGTTAATCCCAAACTCCTAATTTATCTCTCCCCCCTCTTCCCGTTTGGTCACCATAAGTATGTTTTCTATGTCTGCGGGTCTATTTCTGTTTTGTATGTATGATGCCAGGCTCCTTTTTTCTTTTCTGGATGGATCCTAGGGTGGTGTACGGAGGGGGAGAGAGAGACTTTGAAAGCCCTCAGCAAGACAACATTTGTGTTACTGTGATATCAGAGGCTCCCGATGAGGGTCCCATCGGATGAAGGTAAACGTCCCTTAACTGATGATACTCCTCGGCGAATAAAGGCTGGCATCTCTTCTTTTCAGGTTTGGCTTTGAGGATTCTCCCTAGAAAACGGCAGTTGAAAAGATTATCTCGGAAGCAGTGTTAAATAATGGAATGATCTTCAGCCAGCAGTGGCCCCGTGGCTCCCTGCGGCCTGAATGGCAATTGTGCAGCGAGCCTTCTGGTTTGCACGAAAGAGGCTGCTGCAGATAGAGGAGGAGAGAGCAAGGGGAGAATATGTGAACACTTCTCTTCTGTGTCTTCATGGCAGACGTTTAAGGCGTGGTTCCTTTCTGGGTTTTTATGCAGTGCAGTTTTACAAGGTGACATATTCATAGGAGGATGTGTGTTATCCAAAGAGAATCAGTTGATGAAAATGTTTTGGAATCAGATGGAGGGGTAGGTGCACTTTAAAATGATTGATTTTCTGTGTTGTGAAATTCACTTTAAGACAGAGGATGATGTAGCTTTTTTTTTTTTTTTGGAAAATTAAAAGAATGACTTGTTCTTTTAAGGAGTAAACATGACTGTTTGAAAAGAAATAGCCTCAAGGAGAATCGTTATTTAGTACAACTGTAAACTTTTGAAAATTTTTCCGAGGGAATAAAAAAGAGATCTCACACACACAAAAAAAACTTATGGTTACTAAAGGGAAAAGAAGTGGGGGAGGGAATAAATTAGGAGTTTGGGATTAACAGATACGCACTACTGTATATAAAATAGATAACCAACAAGGACCTACTGTGTAGCACGGGGAACTGTACTCAATATTCTGTAATAACCTAGAATGGAAAAGAATCTGAAAAAGGATATATATACATAAACTGATTCACTTTGCTATACACCTGAAATTAACACAACACTGTAAATCAACTCTACTCCAATAAAAAAAAAAAAAAAGAGGTCTCATTGGAAGAATGATCCCTTCATGTGCTGGGTTTACTTCAAAGCATTTAAAAAATTTAACTATCTTGGCGGGTACAAGGAGGTGACGACTGTAGACTTTGCATTTCCCACAGAGGACCTTTTAATATCTGTGAAGTATATGCATTTTCACACGTTGTCCGTGGGTCAGTGTGGAAATGCTGGCTTTTGAGTTTTGCAATTCGGCGGAGCTCCTTAAAAGCATTCCTAAAATGAAATTCTGCCATTGGCAGCAATGTGGATGAACCTAGAGAATCTTAATGAGATAAGTCGGAGAAAGACAAATACTGTATGATACCACTTACATGTGGAATCTAAAAAACACAACATTGTGACTATAACAAAAAAGAAGCAGATTCTCAGGTATAGAGAACAAAGGAGCGGTTACCAGTGGGGAGAGGGAAGGGGGAGGGGCAAATCAGGGGTATGGGATTAACAGATGCAAACAGCTATTCATAAAATAGATAAGCAACAAGGATGTATCGTATAGCACAGGGAATTATACCCGTTATCTAATAATATTTTTTAAAATTTTAAAGTTTTTTTGAAAGAGAAAATAATAGTTTTATTTCATTCTTTTTAAAAAATTTGTATTGGAGTATAGTTGATTTAAAATGTTGTATTAGTTTCTGCTGTACCACAAAGTGGATTAGTTATACCCCATTATCTTATAATAATGTATAATGGATGTGAAAAAGTGTCATATTTTATGGCAGGATGAGAAGAAACATAAAAATTCTTCTCTGCCCTTTGGTCTCTCTCTCTCCCACCCCGCTGTGCACGGTGTGTCTGCCTTAGGCATCGACCAGACCTCCCCCATCAGCAGGAATATCTGCTTAGCCATACAGAGCAACATTCTCCCAGCGCCAGCAAGACGACTCCTAACAAGATGACGGTCCTTCTTGACCTTGTGAGGGGCCACGATGATGCTCAGATATGGATTGTGTAGACTGTCACTAATACATCATTTAACGTACAGCCCCGTGTCTCAGAAAACTTACGTAACTGTCCTTTGACTTCTAACAGTTGTCAGAGCCTTCTGAGATGCTCTACCTGGCTTATAATCCTCATTTTGGCTCAAATACAATTTTCCACTTCTTTCTTACATTGACGGATTAATTTTTTGCCTCATGTTGCAAGATAGGTGTGGCTATTTTTGTAAAGTAGGGGGGAAATCAGAGGCAAATAAGATAGCAAGCAACCTTTACCCCACAGGGAAGGTAGGACTGCAACAGCTTAGCTATCTCTCAAGTTGTCTGCTCATGGACGGACCATCTTTATAAGGACAACACCTGCTTCATTTATCACACATCTTAACATGTTTAGTACCTTTCCAGGGACTTTCAAGATCAAGTCCGGACTTTTTAATGGGACACTCAAGGGTCTTCATGCCCTGGTCCAAGCTTTCTCCCTTCCTTACCTTCTGGTACTCTGAACCTCCACCCCAACCATATGCCCTGGCCATGCTTAACCATTTATTTAGTAGAACATCACAGGGCCTTTGGACGTCTCGGATTTGATTATGCTCTATTGTCTGCCCAGCACACGATAGGTGAACAATGACTTTTTTAAGAAGTCTTTTAACCCAGGTTCCAATTTTCTCTCTTTTTAATTGAAGTATAGTTGATTTACAATGTTGTGTTAGCTTCAGGTGTACAACAAAGTGACTCATATTTATATATATATATATTCATCCATCTACACACGTATTCGTTAAGAAGTCATTGTTATTTTATTGAAGTATAGTTGATTTACAATGTTGTGTTAATTTTTGCTCTATGGCAAAGTGACTCTGTTATACATATACGTATATTCTTTTTCATATTCTTTTCCACTATGGTTTATCCCAGGAGATTGACTATAGTTCCCTGGTCCATTAACAGGAAGTCATTGTTAATGGAAATATATATATGTATATATTCTTTTTCAGATTCTTTTCCATTAACAATGACTTCTTAATGAACGAGTATGTAGATGGATGAATGAATGGAGCTTAACGTTTTAGGGTCTTTGACGCTTTTGAGAATCTGATGAAAGATAAAGACCCTCTTGCAAGCAAAAAGCAGACTTATATCACAAAGCTTATCTCAAGGAATCCATGGGTCTCCTGACGTCCAAGTGTTCATTGCTTTGGGAGAACCGCTGGTCACTGGGATGGGATCAGAAAACTCCATGACAAGATGATGTCCTTTTCCTTCTTCTTTTTTTAAACGTTGAAGCCTTTTAACAGGCAGTCCTATACTTCAAGTGACTGCTCTAGAAATGATTCAAAGTGAATTTCATTTCACGCTGACCCAGTCAAAATATTGATTACAAGCAAGGGAAGGAGGCTTGGGTGAGTTAATGAAGCCATGGGGAAGATGGATGGTGTTTAAGAAAGAGGAATGCGATTGGCATACAGACAGACTGCAAAATTAAATCTGTTTCTTTTTTCTGTTTCGTGCCACAAAAGAATATTCTGGAAGCTGGAGGGAAGGGTAAGGCAGAAAACATATAAGTGTACTGTGTTTAGAAGAGAAAGACTTGTGTTTCCATTCTGGTTTTCCCCAAAATTGCTGTGTGAGTGTGCTATGTCAAGGTCTCTCTGTGTGTCTTTGTTTCCCCTTCTACAAATCAGGGGTGCAAACATCTTCACCATTTCCTGGGATGCTCAAATGTGGATAAAGAAAGTGGGGAAGTGATATAGGGACTGCACAATACCATCCATGGGAAAATGATTGCTGTTACTACCATTATTGTCATGCTACGGATTAATTAGGATCAGGCAGGTGGACATACTTGAGTTGGGAAAACATAATACAAGCAAGGGGTTTTGGCATCGAAACAATCTCAATCCCTAATTTGCTGAAACTGAGAGCATTCTGTAAGAAGGTCAAAGAACCAACATCTTTTCTACTCAGGCTGGTTGTAAGATATTTAAGCAATTTTTTTATACTCATTCAGAAATGGTGCCCAAACTAAGTGATTCTGTTATTATATTACTTAATTGGCTTTAGGTGATTATATAATTAAAGGTGCATTTATTCATTTACCCATTTAAAAAAATAACATTTCATGAGTTCATCATAGAAATAGAGAATAAAATAAAAACCACCCAAACCTACCATGCAGACATAACTTTGTTTAATGTTTTTTTTGTTGTTGTTGATGATGTCCTTGTATTCTTTATCTATGCCAGTGGTTTTCAACTGGGAATGACCTTGATCTCCAGGGGGCATCTGGCAGTGTCTGGAGACATTTTTGGGTGCTACGTTCGAGGTCAGAGGGTGCTCCTGGCATCTAGTTGGTGGAGACTAGGGATGCTGCTCAGCCTACCACAATGCACAGGACAGTCCCCACCACAAAGGATGTCTGGCCCCCAAATGTCCATAGCACTGAGGCTGAAAAACCCTGATGTATGCATATATGTCTGGCAATGTTGGGTACCTATTTCAGTCCACCATGGTTGGGTGTAGGTGTTTTGATAAGTAGCTCTCATGGTTAATTTCATGTGTCAACATGAATGGATCAGAGGGTGCCCCGATAGTTGGCTAAACATTATTTATGGGTGTGTCTGAAAGGATGTTTCTGGGTAAGATTAGGATTTGAATCCGTGGACTGAATAAAACAGATTGCGCTCCCTATGTGGGTGGGCCTCATCTAATCAGTTGAAGACTAAACTATAACAAAAACTTGGAGGAAGGGAAAATTCTCTATATGTCTAGCTGTCTAGCTATGTATTATCTACTAGCTATTTGTGTATCTATCAATTATCTGTGTATCTATCCATCTATAATCTATATCTCTCTGTTATCTATCACCTCTCTCTCCCTCTCTCTTTCTGCCTGTTTGAGCTAGGACATAGATTTTCCCCTGCCCTCAGACTGGAATCTCAGGCCTTTGAACCCAGACTAGAGTTGACACCGCCATCTTGCCAGGTCCTTCAGCTTCCAGGTGGCAGATTATGGAATTTCTTAGCCTCTGTGATGACCTCAGCCAATTCCCATAATAAATCTCTTTCTCTAAATATATAGATTTATTGGCTCTGTTTCTCTGGACAACCGTAATACCACTTTTATTCAAACCCAAAGTGTTTCTGATCCATGAGTGGGTCAGCATACTGTTGTTATCTTTATCTTTCTCCTTGACCTGCAGACTATGACACCCTTAATCCTTGTGCAATAGTTGCCTTGAACTTCAGACAGATGTTGTGTGAATCATGTTTTCAATGCTGGGCTTCTGACTAAAAGTTGATTTCTAACTCCTGATGAGCCTATAGATTCTGGGTGAAAATCAAAAGGCAGCTCTATCCCAAGCTCATTTTGGGGCGCCTCAGATCCCATTATTAAGTTTTGCTTGGGAGCCTGGAGTTCACCACGATGCCAGGATAGACAGTGATTTAATATATGCTTTCAAGAGAAGTTGCTTCTTGCATTATTTGTGGGTCTTATGTATCTATAAGTGACCATAAAGATTTTTTTAACTGAAATATAGTTGATGATGTAATGTTGTGCTAATTTCTGCTGTACAGCAAAGGGATTTAGTTATACATATATGTACATTCTTTTTTTATATTCTTTTCCAGTATGGTTTATCATAGGATACTGAATATAGTTCTCTGTGCTACACAGTAGGAAACCATAAAGATTTTATTCACATCTAACAAGTCATAAATAGTGACCATAAATAGTGACCATAAATAGTTGCAAGTGTCCAAATTTTGCCCAAGGACAGGTGTACCAGTTACTGGTGTTCACTGATTGCCTGGTTGTGATCTTGTCTTAAAAATGATTCTTCTCCTTTAAATTCACATTGGGGGGAGTGTTACTCAATATAGCTACTCCAGACTTCATAGAGGTAAGTAAGGAGGTCCCCACAGTCATACGTCTGGGATAAGGCACACCTGGGATTCAAACCTGGGCTGCACACCTGGAGACATAATCCCCATCTCTGTGTGCTCCTGTCTGCTGTGTTCAGAGCCCCATTGAGACAAGAGCTGTGGGAAAACTCCAGTGTGGAGCCAATAGACATTTCAGAATAAGTTCATGGTTGGCTTTTACGTTTGTTCTCATGTTTCCTTTGTATTTCTCAAATGCAAATGTTGGAAGAAAAACACAGATAGTTCCTAAACAATTTTTAAATCTCTAAAGTTTATTCTATCTGTTTAAATTGTTTTTGTTTAGATTTTTGATGAGAATGAGTTAAGCCTGATGGATGTGTAATACAGCAATGCATTTTTAGTAAAATAAGTTTACACAGGCTTTCTTAATTAGAGGGAAAATGGTGAAATTTGGAACAGCCCTTGGAAACAAGAAATACAGTATTTATAGAGCTCAGAAAAAGGCCAGGCTCTTCTTTTTTCACCTGTGAGGCAACACTTTATTAAGAGATTGACTTGTCCTGTGACATAATTGCATGTGTTAATCAACAAGAAGGGAGTAATGATTGTGTCTGATTACAGATGGTAAGGTACCTAAAAACGAAACAAACAAACCCCAGTAGGTAGTATACCAATAAATGCTACCTATAAAGGAAAATTTCCCTCTATGATTCGAAAAACAGCAATGAATTGATGTAGGACAGGTAAAGGAAAACTAAATGAAATAGTTTAATGTATGTAGAAATGATGGATAAGAAAAATTCCACGCTGTCTACGGAAAACAAATTTAAAAATTTTGGGAAGACATAAAGGGTTTGAGAAAACACGTCTTCCCCCAAATTATCGTTTTTACTGGTTTTCTATGGTTTATGAAATCCTTCTCTCCTCTCCCCGCCCCTTCTCTTTATTTGCATTGAAGTATTGAAGGTTCATTAGTGTTTGGGGGATGAAATAAGGCGTCGCAAGCGGTGCATTTGTGAACAAGAAGGAATTGCCCTTCGGACATTTTTCAGGCCCCATGGGGAAGGGACACTTTGCATCCCATCAGCAGGAAATGAGGAATTATATACTTGAAAGTCACTGAGAGATGGATTTAAATGTTCTCATAAAAAGAGAGAGTTATGTGAGATGATGGGGGTATTAAATAACCTCCTTGTGGTAATCATTTTGTAACATATACGTGTATCAAATCATTGCATTGTACACCTGAAACATATACAATGTTATATGTTAGTTATATCTCAGTAAACCTGGAATAAAGAACAAAGATGCCTACTCTATAAAAAAGGATCACCTATGTCTCAAACAGAATAGCTAGACAGGGAATTTTAGATAAAATGAAAGGCTGCTCTCACAAAGGTTTTCTTTGGATTTATTTTCTTTTTTCATGACAAGAGTTAATAGGGACTTCCCTGGTGGCGCAGTGGTTAAGAATCCGCCTGCCAACGCAGGGGACACGGGTTCGAGCCCTGGTCCGGGAAGATCCCACATGCCGCGGAGCAACTAAGCCCGTGCGCCACAACTACTGAGCCTGTGCTCTACAGCCCGCGAGCCACGACTACTGAGCCCGTGCTCTAAGGCCCACATGCCGCCGCTACTGAGACCGCGTGCTGCAACTACTGAGCCTGTGCGCCTAGAGCCCGTGCTCCGCAGCAAGAGAAGCCACCGCGGTGAGAAGCCCGTGCACCGCAACGAAGAGTAGCCCCCGCTCGCTGCAACTAGAGAAAGCCTGTGCGCAGCAACGAAGACCCAACGCAGCCAAAAAAAAAAAAGAGAGAAAGATAATAGTCAGGATATTCTACACTTACAGTGGTGCTTGTTACTATAATTGTTCTAGAAACAGGCTTTCAAATAAAAATGTTAAATACAAGAGTACAGCCTAAGATATAAATTGATATTGTTTCGAAGAATCTGATATGCAGCAAAACACAGCAGAACGGAAAAGTAGAGGTAATAATATACATCTTCCTGGCATGTGTTGTTTGTTTTATTTTATTCACAGTGTATAGGGAATAATGGAAAGATATTCTAACTTAGAATAATTTATTCTCTTTTTATCGCTATGAATCTAAGCATGCCTATGCATAGGTGGTAGGATACTACAAATAAATACTGCAAATCAATACTACTTAATTCTGTTCTCTGTAAATGAAAGAAAATGTCTCTGATGAATATTTCACCCATAAATATCATTGATACATTTCAGACCTGACTCATTTTTTTGGTGGTATTGAGATTTTTTTCTCTGCAATCTAAATAAGTAAATTACCATGATGTTTTGATTTGGGATCCTATTCAGACTCTATGCCTAATATTATCACATATCAGAAAAGGTAGTCAGGTCAGCTGTTCAGCTTGCATTGTATTGATGATTTTATGATCTTCTAGTAACCCACTTTTACATTCGTTCTGAATGGCTTTGAAAGGAATGCTGGCTTTTTTGTACAGGAGAGAAGAGGTTTTCTTCGTTTCTCTTTGTGAATATTCTACTTGTTTGTAAAATATTTTCAGCGTTTATCAGTATACAATGTATACAGCGGTCCCCATCATTTTTGGCACCAGGGACTTGTTTCGTGGAAGACAATTTTTCCATGGAGCATCGGGGGCGGGGGGAGGGGATGGTTTCGGGATGATTAAAGCACGTTACATTTATTGTGCACTTTATTTCTATTATTATTACATGAGCTCCACCTCAGATCATCAGGCATTAGATCCTGGGGGCTGGGAACTCCTGGTATACATGATTAAATAATTTAACTTATATCCTGTGTAACATGTCTAAGTTGATTTTAACCATGCACAAATTGGTCTGAGACTGGGAGGCATTTATATAGCAAAGTCCAGTTTTGTTTACTGTGTGTCCCAAAGCAGTTTGTTTAAACCCTTAGGCTACTAATTTCTCCATCTATAAATGGGTAAATCAAATATCTGCTTTCATCTAAACCAAAACTGTTTTCCTAAGTAAAATCTGTTTGAAATTGCTTTGGGTTCCTCTGGATATTTTCTGTTTGAATTTATGATTTTACTTAAAGTGTTTCCATACCTGCCAACATAGAAACTTTAAGCTCTCAATAAGTTGAGACAGTTTCATTCATTTTTTGGGGGTAGATGCTGAATGTGTCTTGAAATCTGTCTTTAGCGATCATGGAGAAGGTCGTGCTTTCCGGGCATGAACACTTGTCATAAAGCATCTGCTCCCGTTAGCGACTTTGTCTAAGGCTTTATGTTTCTGCAAGATGGTCATGCCTATTGTCATGGGAACGTGACACTTTTGCTTATTTCAACTCTTGCATTTGGGCACCTCCATTCCTGTCCCAGACAACCCTGAAAATTACAACTCGACACCAGCAAATAGCTTTGGAGACATTGCCTCCGTGCACTGACAGAGAGTTTCTCTTGGAAACAGCGTCTTGTTCAGAGTGATTGGTGGAGGACCGAGGATGCTGTGCTCTTTCTTGACAGGTGACATGCCCAGGCAGCAATAAAGGCAGATGCTCTGAGCTCCACAGGCCCGGAGGTCTGTTAGTGCAGCCTGATTCTCGAGGCAATCCATGACCAAAACCGGAAGCAAGGAAGAGTTTCGATCCATTTTAGAATTGGGATGTGCTGTGTTGATCTATCACAACCTAAGCTCTTTTAGAAGAGATGGATATTTTTGCTTCTAAGAGATGAGAGAATTTTAAAATGTTTTATTTACTTTTTTTTAAGGAAAATATTCCCAAGGTAGAGCATAACAGCTTTTCTTTTTTTTTAACATCTTTATTGGAGTATAATTGCTTTACAATGGTGTGTTAGTTTCTGCTATATAACAAAGTGAATCCGCTCTATGTATACATACATCCCCATATCTCCTCCCTCTTGCGTTTCCCTCCCACCCTCCCTACATAACAAATATTTTAACTGATTTTTACTGAGATGACATTGAGATCCTCAATAAACTTGCTTGTTCTGAAACAAGTTTTGAAACATAACATGTAATCACTGGCTACATTTGGAGAAAACATTCACATTCATAGGTTCATTAATGGGAAGTAAAACATTAACACAATTTTTGCTATTTTTCTCCACTCCTGGCCCTAAGCAGAATAGATGCAGTTGACAAGCTATTGTGCCAGTACTTAGACGTGGATGGAATAAAATGTCACCCAGACCCTGCAGGGAGATTTGAGGAAGGGGAATGGTATTTTGGTATATACATATAGTTGAACTGCAGGAACTGTGAATTTGGTCTATTACATGGCACAGTGGACTTTGCATATGTCATTTATGTCATAGACCTTAAAATAGGGAAATTATCCTAATTAACCATGTGGGTCCCATCTAATTCCATGAACCTTTAATAGAGAACTTTTTTTAGGAGAGATACAGCCGAAGGGGAAGTCAGAAAGGTTCGAAGTGTGGGAAGAATCCACCTGGCATTGCTGGCTCCAAGGTGCAGGGGACACTTGCATGGACCAGAGAGAGGTCTCTAGGAGTTCAGGGCTGCCCCCGTTGACCACCAGCAAGGCAAGTCTGTATCAATACAACCCCAAGGACCTGAATTCTGCCAACAGTCAGAGTGAGCACGTTCACTGAGGCTCTCCGTGCCATCTCAATAAAAATGCCCACGTAAAGTCTCATGGACCTAGACAAAATGATTTGGAAGTTAATGTTGAAATATGTACATGTAACAAGGTTTAGGGAACTATGATTAAAATGACCAATGTCAACGGGAGGTAGAGCTATTAGATATTAAAACATTGTATTGGACAATGGAATATTATGCAGCTGTGAAAAAGAATGAAATAATGCCATTTGCAGCAGCATGGTTGGACCTAGAGATTATCCTACTAAGTGAAGCAAGTCAGACAGAGAAAGACAAATACCATATGATATCACTTATATGTGAATCTAAAGTACAACACACATGAACTTATTTACAAAATAGAAACAGACTGTCAGACATAGAGAACAGACTTGTGGTTTCCAAGGGGGAGGGATGGATTGGGAGTATGGGATTAGCAGACACAAACTATTACATATAGGATGGATAAACAACAAGGTCCTACTGTCTACCAGAGGGAACTATATTCAATATCCTGTGATAAACCATAATGGAAAAGAATATGAAAAAGAATGTATATATATGTATAACGGAATCACTTGGCTGTACACCAGAAACTAAGAGAACATTGTAAATTATACTTCAAATTTTTAAAAAATGAAAAAAAAAAAAATATATAGAATGCAAAAAAAAAAAACCCACAAAAAACACATTGTATTGGATCTATAGTTAAAATGGTGGTCTTGGTTCATGACAGACCAAGAAAACACAAGAGAAATTCCAAAATAAGACCCAAGTGTGTTTGGCAATATTGTATTTGGTAAGTGTGGCATCGCACGTCAGCAGGGACAAATGGACATTTTATTGGATGTTGTTGGGACAACTGGCTGGACATTTGAGAACTGAGAAAAAGATAAAATGGGATGCATAGTAAGCCATACACCATGATAAGTAAAAATGCTTCAAGGGTATACATACGAAAACATGCAACTAGTTATGTACTAGAAATAAACCTTCCATTGCTCAAATTCCTGAAGCCATAAAGTTAAACACTAGTGAATTCACTGCATATAAGCATAAAACTCTTGCATCTCTCAACCAACCGTAAGCACAGTTTAAAGACAGAAGGCAAACTGTGAAAAGATGTCTGCAGTGTGTGTCACACACAAAGAGATGTCTCTATTACAATCAAGATTTTTAAAAAATTTCAGAAATGTGCAAGGGAAATGAACAGATGACCCTCAAAAGAAAACATGGAAAAGGCTTTAACTATATGAAAATATACCGAACTTCATAATAAGAGAGTTACAAATCGACATCAGGCACAGATACCACTTCTTACCAATTAGACTGGAAAATTGCAGAAGTTTGGCAACAAACCCTGTTGGCCAGGCTGTAGAAAAATAAGCCCAATACGTTTGCTGGTGGAAGTGGAAAATTGGACCACTTATAGGAGGGTAATTTGGCGATATCTATATCCAGTTAACCTTTGATTAAGCAATTCTACATCTATGAATCCAGCCCAAAGATAAATAGGTAAAAATACTGCATCTCTTTGGACAGCATTACTCATAGCTGCAATATTTGTGATCTGAAAGATAGAAAGTATTTCAAATGTCTCTCAGTAGGAGATTGGCTCGACAGACTATGGTACATGGATAGATAAAATACTATGAATTCAAAATAAGAATCAGGATATTGGTGTGGGGTGAGCTATAGGTTGTAATAATGAGTGAAAAAACAAAGAAAAAGGTGCACAACAGAATAAGTGTGTAATTAGGCTAAATTTTGTAGAAGACGGAGAACTACACAGAAACCCCATAGGCCTCCAAACATATGCATATATCCTTGTATTAGCAAAACTATCAGGTGAGAGAATGAATGAATGGCATTAGAATACCTATCTTTCACACTTGCGCTGTGCCATTTTGCAAGAGTTACCACACCATCAGAGCTTCAGTATCTTTTTGCATGAATTGGAAATAATAATCCTGCTAATTACATGGTCTGGAGGTATCAATATGGATAATACTTGGCTGTATGACAAACACAAGTCATACAACTGTTGCTCATTGTTCATGGAACATACTGGATCTTCAACACACATACTTGTAGGATGGATAACTTCACTGAAGATCAGCATCATCCCATCTGACTCTACAGTTTTCTTTGAAATTTTCTTTAGAAATTGAGAAATTTGTGAAAATGACAAAGGGAGAGGCTGCACACCCCAACAAAACTGTCCTCCTGTTTTGACACCAATTGCAACTTCAAGGGGGTCCTTAAAACCCTCACTTCTGATGGTTTGCTAGAAGGACTCATAGCACTCCCTGAAAACTGGTGCGCTCAGGGCTATGGTTTATGGCAGTGAAAGGACCCAGATTAAAATCAGCCAAGAGAATAAATACATCTACAAATCAAGGATTACCAGCTGTCACCAGGAGCTAGGAGAGAGGCATGGAGTATATGCTCCCCCAGAACCTCCAGAAGGAACCAACCCTGTTGACACCTTGATTTCTGACTTCCAGCCTCCAGAATTGTGAGAGAACACAATTGTTGGTTTTTTTATTTAAAGCCAAGTAGACAGATAGGTGGGTGGGTGGGTGGGTGGATGGATGGATGGATAGATAGTTACAGTCGTCCCTCAGTATCCATGGGAAATTTGTTCCAGGATGCCCTTGGATACCAAAATCCACAGATGCTCAAGTCTCTTATATAAAATGACATAGTATTTTTTTTAACATCTTTATTGGAGTATAATTGCTTTACAATGTTGTGTTAGTTTCTGCTTTATAACAAAGTAAATCAGCTATACATATACATATATCCCCATATCCCCTCCCTCTTGCGTCTCCCTCCCACCCTCCCTATCCCACTCCTCTAGGTGGTCACAAAGCACCGAGCTGATCTCCCTGTGCTATGCAGCTGCTTCCCACTAGCTATCTGTTTTACATTTGGTGGTGTATATATGTCCAGATGGCATAGTATTTGAATATAACCTATACACATCCTCCCATAGACTTTAATCATCTCTAGATGACTTATCGTACCTAATACAAGGTAAATGCTGTGTAAACAGTTGCAAATCCAGTGTAAATGCTATGTAAATTGTCATTGACACAGCAAATTCAAGCTTTGCTTTATGGAACTTTCTGGAATTTTTTTTTCCTGAATATTGTAGATCCGAGGTTGGTTGAGTCCTCAGATGCAGAACCCACAGATATGGACAGTCAACTGTAAATAAGTAAAATCAGCCAAGGGAAATAGTGCATGGGGCATGGTCCAAAAGGGGTCCTAAGGTGGAATTTCCACTGTCCTATTCCCAAGAGGTCATAGATGGTGTTGCTTCCTCCCAGATATGGTTATGATGACACACAGAGTATTGGCTACTAGGGAAGCTGGCCTGAGCCTTGGTACCCAGAGTCTTTATTGGAGCTCCATCCTCTCCAGCCCCTGGGGTGGACCATTAGCCTCCAGCCTCTACAGAGGTGGGGCTAGTATCTGTGGTCTTCAGTTCCTCTGGAGATCGGAACTGATAGGCACAGTCCAAAGCCTCCGTCAGAAGTCACACTGTAGACTCTTCCAGTTGGCCCAAAGCTGCAGGTCAGCAGAGGCACTCCTAGCGCCAGGGCATTCCAGGGGTCTGGAGATCACCTCCCAGAGCAAAAGCCAGGCATCTCTTTAGGAAGGGGTAATTGTTCACTACAAACATATTTAT